>NW_004567103.1:63737223-63741201 GCF_000260355.1 Condylura cristata | reverse complement strand
GATTCCCGCCTGCCCCAGAGGTGACCACATGGCGTGGCAGACCTCTCCTGACCCGCCCGCTGTTCCCCTCAGCAATGTACTTCTTCCATCTGCCTGTTCTGCTCCCCACTCTGTCTCTAGTGAAGCCTCTCACCGCCCCTGCACCTCTGGCCTGTACCCCCACTCTGTATGCACAAGTAAATAAATCTTAAAAAAAAAAGAAAGAGAGAGAGAATACAACACAAAGGATTCTGGCCAGTAGATCTACAACATCCCTGTCCCAATGATAAAATCATCACTATTATGAAAGAGAGATATTAAGCTGCCTTAGAATTATGGCATTAAATTTTCTCATCATCCAATTCCTCTTATTTCAATCTCAAGCTCCTTAAATAATTTTCCTATTAAGATTTAATTCCCTTTTTACAGCTTGACCTTCATGGAGAGAGTAGACTGATGATGGTCTGGCCCTTGTGCATTTTTCTCATTATAAATCAATTCAGCACAACCTTTTATTTACAAAACAGATGGGTTTTGGTTAATATAAGTACTGTTCAGAGAGTACTGGATCTAAATTCCTTGTGATAAAAAGAAATGAGGCTTCTGAGCTACACATACCAAATCTGGCATTGTGGTGTGTGTATTGGTTTGTCACTGGATGAGCAAAAATCCCAAAGTCTTACGATGAGATTACTTAGGTGCAAACACCCATTGTTTTGTGTCACATGTCTATAGTAACTATCATTATTCTCGTTACACAGATGAAGAATGTATGTTTAGAAAAGCTAAATTTCTTCTGAAAACCATATAGCAGATGCAGATATAACAACAGTTTCTCCAACAACAATCCAGAACTCCTTCCTACAATAATAATACTCAATACTAATTGCTGTAATATTGTAAGTACCATACTTCTTTTGCCATTCACCATTTGTCTTCAGCTGTAATAAGCACTTCCAAGGAAAGGGTAAACTTCAATACAAAGTGCAGTATGCAAATTCTATTTATATCATTCTGTTGAAGACTATTATTTACATTTTGAAATTCTATCTATTCTGATATTCACAGAATAATTTGGCATACTAATAAGAAAAAGCAAAAAAAGTTTCATGGTAAATCACTAGACTAAAACAAGAAATAGTATATAAATAAACTAGAAATTACCAAAAGAGTTTCATTAAGAAGCAGTCCCTTGTTCAAGCATTCCAGTTAACTGAAATGTTGGAAATCTTGCTATCCTTGAGTTAAACAAACATTTTCATAGTTCTGGCCTTTTTACGTTTGTACAAATTATAAACTGAATTTATAAAGCCACTATTAAATTCCACTCTCATTACCTTGCAAATCAGTCCATAACCTAGTATGATGTTCATTCATACCATCAGCAAAACAGTCAGGTTGAAAGAGTTTCTAACATGCCCAGTGTACTGTGTCTTAAGACAGAGACATATACACACACCTATTTCCTTATGTTTTTCCTACAAAACAATCCAGTTGGAATAGGTTAGATTATAACTTAAAAAACAGGAAAGGAACAGCTACTCAGGGGAATGAATAACTGTGTTTAAGCACTATGGAAAATTAACTACTCTGAATGAAACTGTTAAGTGGATATACCTATCAAATGAAGGTATGAAGGAATGAACAACTGGTAAATTATATATAAGGAGACAAATAGCAGGAAAAAAAGGGAGGCAGAGAACAGTAATGGCAGTCAAGGTTTAGGACAGCTAGATTGATTTTAGACTAGTTAAATTGATCTATAAAGACTAATAATAGACCAGTTAAATTAATCTTAAAAGGGAAAGATGCTGAACCACCTGTAGTATTATAGTTGAATATTTAAGGGTATGAATAAAAACAGCAGGTTTATAAGAAATTTGGGTTCAAATTCTGGCTTCATCACATTAGTTCTATGATCCTGGGAAGTTATTTGATGCTCAGTTGTCTGATGCTCAGTTTTCTAAATATGAATATGGAACTAAGAAAAAGGCCTTCTAGAGAATTTGTGTAAGAATTAAGTTAAATAACATGTTAAAATCCAGTAGCTTCTAAGTGGTCGACAATTGCAGCTATTATTTTATCAGCATTAATTCTCCTGCTTGAAGACAACCTCAAAGGACTAAGAGATAATCTACTTTCCTTTTTTTTTTTTAAAGATTTATTTATTTATTTATGCACACAGAACTGGGGTGTAGGCTAGCGGTGCAGGGGCAGTGAGAGGATTCACAGAGACAGAGCAGGGAGCAGAAAGGCAGATTGAGGAAGTACACTGTTAAGGGGAGCAGCAGATAAGACAAGTCTGCAGCGCTATGTAGATCACTTCCAGGGCCAGGGATCAAACTGGCACTGAAATGGCTGTGGCTAGCTTGCAGTGTTGTACCTTAACCTGCTGAGCCACCAGGGAGGGCCACATTCTATTTCTTATACAAAGTTCTTCATTAAGAGTAACTAAATCTTCACTTTATATTTTTTGCCCATTTTATCTTATTTTTCCTTCAGTAAAAATGAAAGATAAATGTCACATTCATTTAAAACTTGCAAGTTCCACTTAATAATGGATATATCACGGGAAGATTCATGAAAGAAGAGTAAAATTCAGCCTTAAAAATACCCAAGTTAAATCTAAAAAGAATAGCGTATGTAGTGTTACTGCCTCTACAGGAGTCCCAGGCAAGTTGTGGTTTAAGTCCCCCACTGGAAGAATTCAGGCTTCGCTACTCACAGTGGCATGTGTCTGTATGGATATGTTAAATGTAAGCAGCAGAAAAGTTGTTATACCAACTGCTGTCATCCAAATAAAACCTCAGCCATGCGCATCATTCACAACAGCTGTTTCTGTTCAAGGAAAAAGTGTAATCATTTTCTTATAAGAATTCTCACATGAATTTATGACCTGATATATATATATATATCAGGTCTATATCTCTACTCAATCTAGTTCATAACAGAGATCACTATAAGAATTAAATAAAGAATAAAGGCAGCCCTGCTCTTTATATAACCAGTCTATCCAAAATAACATTTAGACCTAGCCGAAGGAAGCCTGAGGAGTTCTGTAAAATTCAGTAGTCCAAAAAGTAATCAGTCAAAGCATATTTAAGTGTCTCTATCATAGGCCCTGAAGGGTAAACTTCATGTGTGAATAGGTTATAATTAACATTTGCCTCCTTACTGTTGTTAGTCAAAAAACATGCAATGATATTCTGGCAAATACTCAATATGTCCCAAAAATACAACTTTAACAAGTTGTATTTCTTAAATAGAAACTATAATCTAGGAATGGGCAGAGGAGGTCAAGTGATAATGGTGGTGGGTGTGGTGTCATATATACACATATCTTGGAAATATGATGCTATACTCCTGTTATTTATATAGTATTGACCAATGGTAAATCTATATATACATACATACATACATATACATATAAATCACAGAATAAAGGGATATGCTGATATCTAAAAAGAACTACTCATGACATTTAAAATGTTTCTATATTAAAGCTGATTTCCAGTTCCAACTTGGGAATCAAGTATCAGTGACTCCCTTAGACCTTCCTCCTTTAACATTCCACAGGAGCTGGGTCTCCCTGTCCAAACACTACAAGATCCAAAATTTTAGGAAACTTGAGGGCCATTATGAGCTGAAACCATATCTGCAGATACATAGAGGAAAAACTTGGGATCTCAGGATCTCTCTGCAGCTATCCTTTTATGAAACTTTTAAGTCTCAGTTAGTATAATGGTCTGAAATGTTTGCCTCCCAAATCTATATGTTGAAGTGCTAAGGCCAGTACCTCAGAATGTATGTTTACCTAGACATGTGTCTTTTTAAAAGATAAAAGTAAAGTTATATCACATGGGTGGACTCTATTCCAATGTGACCAATGTCCTTAAAAGAAGAGACTGAGGGCCCTCCCTGGTGGCGCAGCGGGTTAAAGCACAGCACTAAGAAGCTAAAGCCACTTCCGCATGAGTTCGATTCCCGCCTGCCCCGGAG
>NW_004567103.1:63723213-63736639 GCF_000260355.1 Condylura cristata | reverse complement strand
CAAGATTGCGAGGCATATACAGACTGAGGAATGACTATGTCCATCTACAGATTAAGGATAGAAGTCTTAAGAAAAAAATATATAAACCCTTCCTTAATCTTGATCTTTTAATTTGAAAAAAAAAAAAATCTGTCATTTGAGTCACCGAATCTGTGATAATTTGTCAAGACAGTCTTAACAAACTAATATAGCCAGGTACCTATTACTTCTTTTTTTTTCCTCCAAGGGCTTTAAAGTCTAAAAAGTTCCTGTTACAGATCCATCACCATGAAAGAATAGGCATATAGAATGGGTGCCTTTTTCCCTGCCAACTTACTTGCATCTGTCTTGTACTACAAGTCCCAGCATGCTTTGAACAAGACTTCTTGAGCTGGGACAGTTGTAAAGGAGCAAGATAGATATATAAATCAAAGTAGAAGGAAAGAGTGGGTAAAGAAACACATGGAGAAGAAAGATATAGACCTTTGGAAGAGATACTTGGAAGAGATACATATGTGAGAAACATGTGAGAAGGCTGCTCCTAGTCTTTGGTGGAGACAACGACTGCCATTATACTGACTTAATGTTGAATTATGTGGTAAACATTGAACTTTGACTATTCCCTTATGTCCCAGTTCTCTGGAAACTGTCTAACCCCTTTTTTGTGGTTTCTTGTCAGAAGGTACTTTAGATTTGTGGCAGGATTTAAGGCATCAGTGACCCCACTTTGGGTCATGTTTGTCTGGGTGTTTCCCCAAGAGGGGATGGGGTAATTTTTGGAATTTTACTGGGAAACTTGTTTGAAATCCTCTTTCCTCTCACTCTCTCCTCCTCCTCCTTCTCCCTCTCTTTCTGTCAACACTAATTCTTCTTTTGATTTTTTTATTATTTAATATCATTCTCAATTAAAATTTTGCACATTAAGAGTCAGCCTCCTTTGCCTTTGTGTTTGGATGGCCAAATCCCTTTCACAGCATATCCCTCTAATAGCCTGGGGTCACTGGGTGCCCCTTGATCATAGACTAACATTCTCACAGGTTGTTTCAAAATATAATTTCAACTTTCTCCAAGAGTAAAATGAAGCCTAGACTTTTCCTAACGACTATCCCTGGATCAAGCACAGCATTTTTTTTTAAATGTTTGTTAAGGGTTCTGATCATTGGAACAAGAGAAGAGCTTCATAGGAAGTCCAAGATAGGTTTTATTTTTTCTCTTAACTCAATCATTTTCTGTGAGAATGGGAATTTCTTTTTAATACTGAATAATATCCCAGCCTCCTACATATTATCTGCCAATTAATTAAACACAAAATGTCAAAATACTACTATGTATCCAATAATGCATTTAAATAATGTTATACACTGAGAATCATGGTAATCCATATGTATCAAATGAACCACTCTGTAAGTTTATACACAAAACTTAATAGTCACAGCGACTTTTTCTTTCAATTAACCATGAAATCATAGAGGTTTATAGTAGCAAACCTGTTTCAAATCCTATTAAATAAATGCGGCCTAATGGAAAAAAAAAAAAGTCCTTCCTCTATTATACACCCAGTGGAAAGAGAACTATAAAATCTTATATACTCACGGAGACTACTTTATTGTCACTGAATAGCTGCTATAGAACAGTGACACTGTGGTAAGAGGAACATTAGCCTACTATGCAATGATGCCCTTATTAATCTATTTCCAACCAATTCCTCTGTGGGTCTTGACACAAGGTCCCTCTAGCACCTTCAGTCATTCACCCCCAAGTGTGACATTACCTGCAGATACAGCTTGTCTTAAACACGCATAATGCTATATCTAGTCTCTCATCAGAGACACCTGTTTCCATATTGAGACCAGGTGACAAATCATTTTTATCATATTAGGGTCCCTCATAGGGCTCCTTGATTCCTTTATTACCAATTAGCTTTAAATTACGCTGTAAACTCAATGTGTGTGCTTCTCCAAATTCGTATGTTAAAACTTAGCCCTCAAAGTGATAATATTTGGAGGTGGGCCTTTGGAAGGTAATTAATTCATAAGGCCCATCTGAATGGGATTAGTGTAGCTATGATAGAATCCACAGTACTCCCTCAACCCATTCTGCCATGTGAGAAGATACTATCTGTAAACCAGGAAGTGATTTCTGATACCCAATCTGTTTTGGACTTCCAAGCTTCAACTTCCCAACCTTAAAAACTATGAGAAATAAATTTATGTTTTTTTTTTAAGCCATTGATCTATGGTTATCTGTTAAAGCAACAACAAAAATGGACAAAAGCAGACCAATCATCTTTTTTCCCTCCCCTCCCCATTAGACATATCTCCCAAATCTCCAGGAGAGAAGTTGAAATCTTAAACTCATCCTTACAAGACTATGTTCTTAACCTCTAATAATTCTCCTTAGAAAGACTAACTTTGAAACCCAGAAGTCCAGGTACCAAAAATATTCCTACTATAAGATTCCCCCAGGAACAAAGGACTTTTTGCTTTACAAATGCTTAACTTAAAAGAATCCCTCAAGTAAAGCCCCCATAATGAAAAAAAATCTGCTCCAAAATGATTTGTTTCTCTGCACGTAGAAAAGATTAAATTATCATATAGCATTGCTTTACCTACTGCAAACTTTAATACATGTTATATATATATATGTATATATTTTATATATGTATATGTATGTATATATGTATGTGTGTATACATATGTATGCATATATATACACATATGTATGTATGTATGTAGTATTACATAGACAAATTAGTTATTCAGTTTTTACATACTGCCTAAGTAGATGTGTTACCCTTTGGTGAGGAAAATGGACTTAGATCCTATAGGTTAAAAGACAGGTGACAATGACATACATTCCAGCTGGCACTTCAGAGGGAAAACTCAGTCTGTGTTTTCTGAATTTTTTACTAAAATAACAGGATGAGAAGGATAAGTACAAAAAAGAAAAGATGTATTTCTAAAATAGTATATGACTAATAGGGCCAGATACTAAGCAATGTTGGAGCAGAGACCTGGAAGTAAAGTAGGGGAGAAAAGAATAGTCACTTGCATTTCACCAATTCTATTTATCATACTAAAATATAAAAGACCCTCTAGCTTTAGAGAAGTGTAGCATCTATCAAAAAGAAGAAAATGATGGGCAGTCTATGAGGACATTCAAAGATGTGCACCTTAATCTCTAGGAGCCTTCACAGTGGGAGTATCTTAACAATGGTCATTCCTTTGTAATATTAAGCTTACCAAGTCATACTGCTTGCTCCCTATCTCCAATGAATTTATCTACTCAAATGAGTATTAAAAACACAAAAATAAAATAGAGAAATTAAGTGTTATTCTCGGTTCTTATTGAAAGTTTGGTAGAGAATGAAGAAATGTGTTATGCTCATTTTTGCTCTCATAATTTGCTATTTCCCTCAGGTATTTCTTGCAAGCTTCTTGGTATTTTACAGAATAAGGTGGCATTTTATCTGAAAGCATTTGGCAAATGTTCTTTCAGTCTAGGAGACTGCAATTTAACAAACGGCTTCCCCACAAAAACGATAAGCATGATACAAAATTATTGACAACTATGCCAACATTTGAAAAGCAGCTAAGAGTTTTAACGCATATAGTAGCTAAGACCAGGAACAGAGTTTATCATCACCCTTGGAGATGGTGGTTTATGTTGGCAATACAAAATATCTGTCATATTAATATAGCTCTTAGGTAGATTTTTAAATTTGCCATTAAACATATTCACGAAAAGGATAGGCCCAAAAGAAACCAGTTTTAAGATAACAATAGAATCAAAATAATTATTACCACCTAATAGTCTGCTACTGTTTGATAAAGGACTCAGCTTCTAAAACCAAAACAAACACAGAAGCAAAACCAAGATGTTTGTTTTAGGAATGGAAGAAACTGATCTTAGGACACATTTCTATTACAATGGCTTTATTTCTGCTACAGTCACAGCAGGCTCAGCTAACAATTATTCTAGTTTCAAAGATGTTCAGCAGAAGAAAAGTCACTTTTAAAGCCTCTGGGTTCCCCTTAACATATTTATCACATGGCTGCAGATCTAATGAAGTCCTTTCCTTCTTTCCCTATTCATTATTCCTTCAAACCTTTTCTAAACTAAGGTAAGCACTCTCCCTTAAATATAAACTACCAAAAGGAGGATGAAACGACCAGGACAGAGCTAAGGAGAGAAGTTGTATGAGGGATGGGATAATTTTCAGAAGAGCTAGTTTTTACTACAGCATCTGAAAACACACATAAAAGAAACTGAGATCTGTATGTCTATCTCTTCAGCAGATCTCCGGAGTTGCTAGGAAATACCACCCCAAGTCATTTGGAAGGGACCAAAGGCCATCCTCAGTAATGTGATTATAGCTATTTATATGTATTTAACATATGATGAGGTCTGACCTATGTCACTGGAGCCTGGCAATAAGAACAATGTATTATTAAAATCTTGGACACTGGAGTTTTAATTAAATGCTCCTCCTCTCTCATTCCCAATATTTATCCAATGTTGTGATGGAGATACCTCTCCTCTCAATCTAACCTCAAAAAGTTCTCTTCATGTTTTCCTAATTCTTATAATTAGAGCCATTTTTTTTTTAAGATTTATTTATTCATGCAAACAGAGCTGGGGTACAGACCAGAGGAGCAGGGAAAGTGAAAGGATTCACCAGAGATAGAGCGAGGAACAGAACAGACAGATCAATGAAGTACACTGTTGAGGGAAGCAGGGAGTGAGACAGGAGAGGTATCCTGTGACATGTGGGTCACCTCCCTGGTCGGGGATCGAACTTGTGTTCATGTGGCTGTGGCTAACTTCATAGTGTGCTCCAACCAACTGTGTCACCAGAGAGGGCCCCAGAACCATTCTTAAGTTTGGTTGGGTATCATTAATGAAAAGAAGCTAATGAATTAATCTGTTCAAAATATCTACTCTAGCCCAACATTCCCACAGCCTGTCCAGCTTCTGCATGCATTTAATTCACTCCTATTAAATATCAGTCCTGAGCCTCCCAAATTATCTAGTCTTTCTTAGATAGTGAATGTACATCTATTATTAACACTATCTTATATTAAGTATTGACCAAGACAACTATGATTAGAAACAAATGAGTCACAGATTGAGACATAAAGCAACCTATTATCAAGATGGGTAAACAAACAGATAAATAAATATCATGACCAATTTCACAATATCTCTGTCCTAGTACTGAATTAAACTGAAGAAAAGTGCTTCAGATTGACAATTAGTACTGAATGATGGTAACCTAAAAATCAGTTTTAGGAGAGAAGAGGAAATTCAGATTACAATAAGCTTTTAGGAGGTTATACAAGAAATAATTAATTGTTCTACTGAAACTTTGTGTGAAAATGATAAGCACTAGGGGGTAACTAATGGAACTCAAGGAAACACTTGTTTATCTTCATTATATGTGGAAAAGTTGTGAACCTATTTAGAGGCTAACATTTAGGAACTTTTAAGGAATTTAGAAGTTTTAAGGGATTTTTACTTATTTTTAAAGTCAGCTTTTAAAATGAAATTACTACTGAGAAGAGTAGGCTTTTACTAAAATCTGTCAGTTGTCAGTTAACACCTTAGCAGGGCACAGGATGCTAGGGGGTGCCAAGAGCAGACAGGAGAAACGCTGCTCCTGACGAGGTGGGAGAGCACCCAATATCCGTTTCTTCACAGTTGCATCTGGGAGTCAGCCAGAGAATCCCAGCTGGTCCTGGTTTGACAAACAATCCTCATTCTCATTCAATAGCCCAGAATTTAGGAACACAAACAGGGCTCAAATTAATGTTTTTGCAAATTGCTTTTTCTTGCTGCTGGTTTAGTTTTAAAATGAATAAGATATATACTACAGAAGCAAACCAAGGATTACATAAATACATTTTTATTATCTCATATAGTACTAAATAAGATGTCTTTATGAAAAGTTAAAAGAATATCATTTTTTACAACCAATGTTCCTGGTCTAATGCATATCTATCATCAGGAATCTGACTTGAAAAGTTCTCACCTGCCCTTGTAATAATAGCTGCTGACATTTAGTAAGTACCCACTTCATTCCAGATATGGCATTAAGCACTTTTCATTTCTCAGTTTTACAAATACTAATTGCTTAAACTTATTCTATAACCAATATCACCAATAAACCAAAACCCTGTCATTAATACTCCAATCCTAAACCCCTCCTCTGAATATCCCTATTGCCATTTTCGTGGGTATCTTTCTAAACATTTTTTAAATACATATATACCAATAGCTATATGCAGAAGTATTATGCATTAGCTTACTTTGGTAACCATTATCATTCTGTGTATATTTTGCAGAACTTAAATTTTCCATTTTGGTTATGCAGATCTTTCCATTTTAAACCATGTACTGTATAACTTATTCTCTTTAACATTTGCATAGAAGGCATGCTAATCCTTTCTGTGGTTTCATTACAGATTAGCCAGTCAGTTTTATTTAACTGTTGGCACTGAAGTTGATTTCAATTTTTCACTGTTAACAAAGAATGGCATAATAAAAAAGCTCACAGGGTCCCTCTGTTTACATTATTTTAGTATTTCTTTTAGTTAGTGTAAAGAGTAGTTGCAGGTAAAAGAAGAGGCCTTTACCTGACATCCATTCCTTGTTCTCCCATTTGTACTAGCACTCAAATTCTGTACAAGCTGGGGCAAGGAGCCTGTGTAAGATTTCTCATCACAACAGTAATGCTCTTTGAGGATGGCACATGGCTTAGAACTGTGTTATAAAACTGAAACTGGGCTTTGATGCGGATTCTCAACTAATGGTTTTGATTTTTTGCTGCACACAGAAAAGATCTAACAACTCTGGGAGATGTTGGTGCCATCTACATTGCTAATACTGACAATACAAAAACTTCAGAGTAGGCACCTTAAAATACAGAAAATTATTTTCTCAGTTTTAGATGCTACAAGTCTTGAGAACAGATACCTGCAGGGCTGGTTGCCACTGAGGACAGTAAGGGAAGATCTGATCCAGGCTTCTCTGTTTAACTTAATAGTTGATCATCTTCCCCCATGAGGTGTCATATCATTTTCCTTTTCTGTGTCCAAATTTCCTCCTAACAAGGAGACCAATCATGTTGGGTGAAGGTCCATCCTGAGGACCTTATTTAAACTCATTTGAAGATACTGTCTCCAAATACAGTTACATTTTAAGGTACTGATATACAGGACTACAACATATGACTTGTTAGGACATAATTCAGCTTATAATATCATTTCATCGTGACATGGGAAGACAACCATAAGACAAGGGGGATAATGGAAGATCACAAGGAAATGGGTGCTTGCAGTTCTAACCTAACTTAAAGCTTCCTTGCTGAAATCCTTCAAATTGAATTTTTCAGCTGAAAGGTCAATAATTTACTTGAATCGCATAAGTAAATTCAATGGGATTTACATGTAAAGAAAAGAATACAGGGCCCTTCCTAATGGTGCAATGGGTTAAAGCACAGCACTATGAAGCTAATGAAGCCACTGTGGAATTAATTCAATTCCTGGCCAGAAAGGTGGCCCACATGTCACAGCAGACCTCTTCTCACCAGCCCACTGCTCCCCTCAGCAATGTACTTCATTGATCTGCCTGTTCTGGTCCCCACTTGTCTCTAGTGAATACTCTCATCCCTGCATCATCTCTGGCCTGTACCCCAGTTCTTGTAAGCATAAAAAAAAAAAGTCCAGACTTCTTGTTTAATATGTTAAAGTTTGAAAGATACTGTTCAACTAGCTTCCTCTACAGCATTCTCTCACCTACAACATGTAAAAATACTCAGTGCTTTTCAATGTCATCAATAAGGTTTATAAACTTCTTTGAAAATTGTTATTCTAATGTATGGAAAACCAATTATCTTATCGTGGTCTTAATTTTTTCCCTGATGGTAGGAAGCTGAACATCTTTGTTTATTGATCATTTCAGTTCTTATGTGAATTGTCAATTTACATTCTTTGGCCAATAAGTTTATTTGAGTATTTAGTAATTTTCTTGTTGATCGGTGGTATAAATAGAGAAATAAATATAACCAAACATTTTCTTCAGTCCTATTACTAATTTTTAAGCTCTATTTATATGCATTATATCATATTTGTTGGTTAAATTTTTCTGTCTTTTTTCTTTGTAATGTGTGGGTTTTGTGTGTTTCTTAGAAAGTATTCCCATGACAAGATTACAAAACATTCTCTTATAATTTCATATGTTGTTGTTAGATTTTCTTACATTAAGATCTTTAGAATATTTAGAATCTATTGTGTTGTGATAATTTTATTGTTTTAATGAACACTCAGTTGCTACTAAATCTTTTAGTAAATAACGTGTCTCTAGCGATTTGAATTATCTCCTTTATGGTATATTAAATTATATTTATAGAGTTTGTTCTGGAAAATCAATTATGCTCCACTGATTTGTTGTGCTTATTTCTGTACAAAATTCACAATATTCCAATTAAGGTAGTTGTATAATACAGTAAAACATCATTTGAATATAATAAGGTAGGTTTATAATATGATGTTTGGAAGGAAAGTCTTGCCTTCTTGTTATTTACAAACATTTTCTTGGCTATTGTTTTGAATTTACTCCAATTCAGGTAATCCAATTCCTTTAAATTCTGAATACACAGAAGTAAATGAAATGTCCACACTTACAATGAAAAAGATCCAGACCAGCTTCAGATTTATTAATTTCTTTTAAACATTACAGAGAAGCTGAGGCCCAAAAAATACTCCCCAAGATTATATTTAAAGAGCAAGAAGATTGGGCCTCCCTGCTGTCACAGAGCTCTATCTCAGCTCTATCAAGCTATCAACAGTCACTGAGGCATGAGTTGGATCCTGGCCAGGGAGGTGACCCACACGGCTTAGCAGACCTCTCCTGACTCACCCACTGGCAATAGATTTCAGTAGATCTGTTTATTTTGCTTTCCAATCTGTCTCTGGTGAATCGTCTTACCACCCTGAACCTCTAGCCTGTACCACAGTTTTTGTATGCATAAATAAATCTTTAAAAATATAGAGTGAGAAAATAAAAGTATTTACTCACCTAGGGTAGAAAACAACCAGACATGGTTAGAAAAGTTAAGCTAAGATTGTTGAAAAATTGGTACAGGTACAGGTCAAATAGCAGGATAATGTGAAGCCCCTGGAAACCACAGAAAGTATATCTTCTTTCAATATATTCTCCACATACCCCATAAGGCACACCCATAGAAAAGACATAAGAGGTGCGTTTTTTAGGTAGGGATAATCAGTTGCATAACAGGGCAAGAAACTAACTGATCATCATCTCCATTAAAGAGCAAGAGTAACCAAGAATAATTGGAGAAAATCTGTATTTATTCAAGTTAAGTGAATAGGGGAAAAAAGATAAACTGGACTTCATTAAAATGAAAAAAAAAAAATACATGAACAGTTCTGCTGAGAGAATGAAATAATGGCCAGTAACTGGGAACATAATATATGTATATCACAATTCTAAGAAAGGACTCACATCCAGAATGTGAAAATAATCTTAAAACACAGTAATTTAAAAAAAAACCGTCTATATAAAAAAATGGGCAAAAAAATCTGAATAAACCCTTCAGTAGAAGGATAGGTGAATGACAATTAAGCAAATGAAGATATTCAACTTCAGAAATTAGGGAAAAGCAAATGAATTCCCCAGTGTAACACCACCACATGTATAAAACAAGAGAATGAAAAGCTGACCCTACAGTTGGAGCAGCCTGGGCCATCTGAGCCCTGAATCCTGGGGCCCTACCAGTGTAGTCTCCCAGGCTGAGAGCAAATCAAGCTGATTTTCTCACCAGAATGGAGGGCCCAGCTCTGCCCCTGACTCTGAACAAGGGCTGTGCAATGTGGTGGTCTTTGAAGAAAATCCTTCCTTGTCCCACACCATCTGTGCCCGAGATGTGTAAGTCCAATCTTGAAGTCTAGTAAACTCAACATATTTTTTGTGTGTTCTCAGAAAATGTGAGAATGTTTTCTTCTATCGACATTCTGAAATTTCACCAGAGAGAATCTGGGTTTTTTTTTTTCCTCAGTAACATCTAGAAATTTCTTTAAACCTTAAGGTGAATTTTCCCTCTTAGATATGTATTCTAATATTAAATTTTCAAGCTTTGCTTCTCATTTATCTCCTCCAGCCACAGTGGCTGGTGGTAGCTTCATAGCACTGAGACTAACTCCTGTACCAACAGGGAGGCCCTTCTTTGTATCCTTTATCTCTACCTTTTGTATTATATTCCTTAGTTTGTTTTCAATTCACCAACATTATCTGTGCCCATTCTTGTATTCAACTTACTACATCTTGTCTAAGTCGCCAATTACATCTTTAACTCTCCTCCACAGCAATTTATTGTTATTGTTTCTGTTTTTTGGACCTGAGACATTTCCTTGTGTCTCCAAAACTTATCTAATTTTAATATATACTGTTGGTATAAATTTAACTCACCATGGCTTTCTTAATACTTTTAGCATTTTTGTTGTATGTAGAGACACTGTCATGTGCTGGTTGGCATGCTCAGTTATTTATGTATTGGAAATTCTGTTATGTTAAAGTGTTATATTTATGTTAAAGTGAAAATATCTCTTAGGGCCTCTGTGGTAAAACAAGGAATTAAGTCTCAGCACCATGAAGCTATCAGCAGCCACTGCAGCATGAGTTTGATCCCCAGGGAGGTGACCCACAGGGCACAGCAGACCTCTACTGTCTCACCCGCTGCTCCCCTCAGCAGTGTATTTCAGTAGATCTGCCTGTTCTGCTCCCCACTCTGTCTGTGGTGAATCCTCTCACTCCCTGCACCTCTGGCTTATACCCCACCTCTTATATACACAAATAAAAAAATAGTAATAAATCTTTAAGAAAAAAATCTTCCATTAAGAGTGAATAATGCTGATTGCCAGAGCCTGGGTTATGTTATGTTTGTGTGGAACAAAAGAAGTATATAAATTTATGGGCTTTGTTCATCAAGTGTTGGTAAGTACTCATATCATTTTCCCTTTCCTCCTAGAGACTGTAAATAGAATAAAGTACTATGCTAGTTTAATAGCAATAACATCTATTCTGGAATCTCTTACTTCAGGTCTACCAAATTTATTTGGCAAATGAGGTCTTTAACAGCTTATGTCCCAAATACAAGTGGAACCAGCAAATCTATGCAAGAGTAACAATAAAGTCTTTCCACAGTTAACTTTTTATGGCCTTCTTTCCTAGCGTAAGTTCTCTGATCTTGCATTACTTCAGAGTAAATACACACCTATATTTAGGAGCTCAATGAACCTGCTTAGTATCCTACAGAAATCATTTACTTGTTTTGAGTGACTTAAGATGTTCTGGGGTGAGAAGAACACTTATCCAAGGTTTTGTGTGATGCCATAGAAACATTATCTTTACATTCTGTCTGTTATTTTATTAAAACTTGGAGAGATACAAGAGTATGGTGTTCAAACAGTTATTTTATTTTTTTTTAAGATTTATTTATTTATTCGTACAGAACTGGGGTACAGGCCAGAGATGTGGAGGGTGAGAGGATTCACCAGAGACAGAGTGGGGAGCAGAACAGGCAGATCGACAAGGTACACTGCTGAGAGGAGCAGTGGGCGGGTCAGGAGAGGTCTGCCGTGCCATGTGGTCATCTCCGGGGCAGGCGGGGATCGAACTCATGCGGAAGTGGTTTCAGCTTCTTAGTGTAGTGCTTTAACCCGCTGCGCCACCAGGGAGGGCCCTCTAACAGTTATTTTGAACCAAAAAAATGGTTTGCTTATGTCAGTCATAGAAAAGGCAACATAATACATATCACACTTTAGTTCTATGATTTTGGGGGTCAAAAAATAAAACATGAAAACAATGCAAAGGATATAGGTAAAGAGAATAAAGAGAGCTATTGTTACTACAGAGAGGAAAATTAAGAGGAAAGGGTTCCAAATAATTACTTATGAATATAAGTACACTCTAAACTTCACAAGGAGAAAAGGAGAAAATAGGAGGAAAGCTCCAAAATAAAGGTATGTGTTTATCTACACAGAAGAGACAATAAAAACATACCTTCAGATACAAATGGGAACATAATTCCAAAATGCACACATATACACATGCACAGTGGCTGGACACAATGTACATGGAATAATTTAGATGTCTATCAATCATTTAAATATCACTTCATTTTTCTTCTCATTTAAGGGAATTAGAAAGTTCAGCAGCACTAGCTTTTGTTTTATTTTTATTACTTTTATTCTCTGTTCTAAACTAAGGATTTTCTATGCAATGTGAAAGAAAGTACAAAAGGAAAAAGTTTGTTAAAATTAACACAATTGACTCACTAGCACAAAGAAGGCATTTCTGAGCAACTGTACAGCAGTATTTCCAGATATTCCTGGTACATCCGACTGACACGGGCCCACCAAGTCCCCCATATACTCTCCATTGATGACAGGTATTTCTCTCAGGATCTGGTACCCTTCCATCTGCAATATAGCATGTGGATACAGAGGGTGCTGTCCATTTGATGGTTATACAGGTTGTAAATTTACAATGCAAGTACTTTTGTGTGACATGTTTTTTCTGTTTTCTAGGAAGTGAAGGATTATTAAGTTTATCAATGACTGGTAATATGGACAATATCAAAAAGTAACGAAGTAGTTATTGACTACAGATGGATGTAGTTTTGCACAGCACTGTACATGGAAATGGGGGCCCTCCCTAGTGGCACATCAGGTTAAAGCTCAGCTCTGTGAGGCTGTCCACAGCCACTGCAGCACAGATTCAATCCCTGGCCAGTGAGGTGACCTACCTGGTATGGCAGGCCTCTATTATCTTTCCTAATACTCCCCTCAGCGTGTATTTCAGTAGATCTGCCGCTTTGTCCCCCACTTTGTCTCTGGTGAATCCTCTCACCTCCCTCCCTGCACCTCTGGCCTATACCCCAGGGACTTATATGCATAAATAAATAAATCTTAAAAAAAAAAAAAGAGAGAGGAATGGGGAAAGATTAATGTAGAAGGTAGATACTGATGCTGGTTGCCCCAGCTATTCCAAAAATGATAACTATATAACTCAACAGTTCAGGTACTGAGAAAGTAGGGTTACAAATTCAAACTTCAATTGTAAGACAGCTTTTCTTCTACATTTGGTGCTAAGTCTTCAAAACAGTTTTCGTGTAAACCAATAGCATGTATATTCACAGAGTGTACTATACACACATACACACACACACATAAATTAATATGAACAGTAAAGCAAAAATAGGAGCACATTTCCAACACTTGGTTATTGCATTTCCGGTTTACATTAGAAAACAAGAAATCTGTATTTAAAAAGAGCCAAAAAGGCCCTCTCTGGTGGCGCAGCGGGTTAAAGCACAGCACTGAGAATCTAAAGCCACTTCCGCATGAGTTCGATTCCCGCCTGCGCT
>NW_004567103.1:63712836-63723053 GCF_000260355.1 Condylura cristata | reverse complement strand
ACAAATAAATAAATCTTAAAAAAAAAAAAAAAAAACAAAGAACCAAAAAAGAGCTTACATAAAATATAGGTTTATTTCTCCCTCACATAAAAGAACTCTAGATAGGTAGTCCAGAGAATGTTTATAGCTCTCTGGTCCTCAAAGACAGAGGTTTGGGTTTCAATCACATCTGCAATATGTGACTTCCATTCTCACTGATAACCTAGAAGAGCGGATGGAGCTTCAGCCACCAAGTCTATATACCAAACCACAAGAATGAATTACTTGTCTGTACAAGTTTGATCTTATTTTCTCTGAACTTTCCTAGAAGCTTCTGTATTTTTTTTAATGACTTTTGGAACAAGAAAAAGGGAAAATAGTATGTTGGCTATTATTCCTATAAGGATTCTGTTTCTAACCTAGCAGTTAGCTAACTCAAAGACTCTGAGCAACATAAACCAAATCACGAACACAGATACTTCTCCCAAAATAATTTGATGAATACTTAATTATGTCCAATGGAGATCCCTATGTTCACATGGAGATCTATACATCAAGAAATAAAGCAGTTGCACAATGATGGTTGAGTGAGAGTGAAAATCTGTAAGGTCCACCTCAACAGTTTTTAGACATTTAAATATATGCGATTGAAAATATAAATGAGAGATTTTAATATAAATGTGGATAGCAATATGACATAACATACTGAATATTATAACATACTGAAATATTTATAACATACTGAAATAATATTAATGTTTGAATCTATACCAACATTTTTGCTCTTAAAGACATACTATCCTCTCAGAGCACCAGACTTTCTTATAAATCACTTTCCATATTATCTCTGAAAGTTAACATGCCCTCTCAGAATTAATAAACTCTGAACTTTTTCTTAGTTCTTTTACAGAAATGAGAGCAGACCCCAAATTACATCATGAACACAATAAAGAATGTCCATCATGGCAACTGGTATAAACGTAGAGCTGTGTATTAAATGACCAGTTGTTCTGACTGTATTATTTGGCTGTTCTTTAAACTTTAATGTTAATTATACCATGAAGACATGTAAAATATTTATACCAGAAATTACTCTATAATACTAATATAAACTAAAAAGACAAGAAAAATTAAGAGTGAGGAAAATATTTAAAAGACATATTACAGAGGATAAAAGAAAACTATAAAATAGAAATAATTTCTACACATAAAGTATATTTAAAATATTATTTATTATCAGGCCTCCCTGTTGGTGCAAGGGTTTTAAGCGCAGCACTATTAAGCTACCCATAGCTACTGTATCACGAGTTCAATCCTCAGCCAGGGAGGTGACACACATGGCATGGCAGACCTCCTCTGTCTCTGGTGAAGTCTCTCACCACCCACACCACTGGCTTGTATACATAAATTTAAAAATCTTTACAAAAATAGAACATTATTCACTACAGCATTGCCTGTGGTAGTAAAAAATATAAACAATCAAACATCTATAAAAAACAGGTTTTAAAAAAACACAAGGATAGTTACATTCATACTCTGTAAAATGTAGATACCTATGATGGGTTTGTGAGTTTGCTTTCAATATTTCAATGTGTTGACTGAATCAATGAATCTCTGGAAATGGAAACATAAAAATAGATCCTAAATAAAATTAGAAGTTCATAAATTTATCACTTATTCTAATAGTATCATTAAAATAAGTATCATGAATCCAGGTTAGTTCATGAATGCTAATTTGTTCTGAGAAGCAGGCAATAAAGGAGCCAAGAACGTGATGATCACAAATAAGGTCTATAACTTAAAATAGCTTTCTTTCAAACATGGTGAGAAATAAATCTTCTCAGGTAGAGACTTGACAAACAATGATTAATCCCCAAGAGGAAATTTTAAGAAGTAAAACCAAATCCAAAGGATTACCTGTGGCACTCCCTGTAAGTGTCAAAACAACAGCCAACTGGGGATTGGCCCAGCCCTTCCAGATTAGCAAATCACCAGCTGATCACCACAGAGTTCTATTCATATGCCAACCTCCTACTTATTGTTCATCACATATCAAGAGGAATGGTTAAACAAAAAAAAAAAATTGCTGAAGACACAAAAAATCCAGAACTTTTTTTTTTTAAGATTTATTTATTTATGCATCCAGAACTGGGGTACAGGCCAGAGGTGCAGGGGGGTTGAGAGGATTTACCAGAGACAGAGTGGGGAGCAGAACAGGCTGACTGATGAAATTAACTGCTGAGGGGAGCAGCAGGTGGGCCAGGAGAGGTCTGCAACCCCATGTGGATCACATCTGGGGCAGGGATTGAACTCATTACTGAAGTGGCTTTAGCTTCTTAGTGCTGTATTTTAATGTGCTGCACCAGCAGGGAGAGCCCAAAATCCAGAACTCTTGAAGAGAGAAACTGGGAAAGAAACTCCTCCCAAAGAGTTAAATATGCCAACTGTTCTCCTAATTTAAATCAATTTATTGAGGAAAAAAAGTGACTCTCATCCTTAAATTAGCCTTCAATGGTCTATTAGGGTCACTCCCATAGCATATACAAAGAGCTATTTTCCACCCTCTGGTTTTCTACACATTATTTCTGGGAACACAACCATAAGCAATAGCCTTAGATGACTCTTCCCCTTAGATTTTGTTTTCACTAACAGATTTAGCAATTTCCCAAGTTTTATTTCATTGATCTTTCAATAGCCTAACAACAAACTTCAACTTCTGATATCACCTTCATTGGATTGAGAACAACCCTCCAACTAATTTGGATGACTTATTTATGCTCTAATTCTCTTTAAAAGCATTTTTTTCTCCAGTCTATCAGAGAACACCTAAGAGTGGACTGGCTGTCATCTTCTGTCAAAGGGGGTTCTACATCACGTGTTCATCATAATACAGTCATCTTTTTAATACAGCATCTCCATTTAGCTTGGCACACTGACACAGGGCACAACTAAAATATAACCTCTTCCACAGTGGTGGAGGAATGAATACTGTAAAAGCCTCAGGAGAACAAATTCTAATGAATTGGTCAAGAACCTATTTTCATCACACTCCTGCTCTCATATATCTTCTTCAATCTCAGTGGAAACATACGACCTTGTAATTCCAATAGTACTTCTTGTCTTCCTCCCTTTGGTGCCTCTAAGTTTTTCTCTCCATTTCTCACTTAAATCTACTCCAATGAGGCCTTTGTTTCTTCAAAGATTCCCACACACCCCCACTTTAATCAACAGTTCCTTTCAAGACCACCACTGAACTCTATGCTGTTAGTTCTAAGTAGTTAAGTCATAGTCTTTATCTTCATCTACAGTAGGGTTTTGACACAGTTAAGTCCCTTCCTTCTCTTATACCTTGCTTCTCTCTAAGCCATTTGCACAGACTTCCAGACCACCAAAACATTTTCCATCCTCTTATTCTACTTTCAAATTCTTTCTATTTTCTTTGGCTGACTTCTCCCCCATTCCACACCCCCTTCCTTCCCTACCCCCCCCCCAAAAAAAAAGAAAGAAAGAAACTATCTAAGAGGTATGGCCCAAGACAATCTTTGGCCCTCTTTTCTATTTAAATTCATTCCTAGAATTATTTCTTCAAGCATGTGTCTTTTAAAATGTCTATTTTTAGCCAAGACCTCTCTCCTGAATTAAATGCTATATCCTTCACATTACTATTTGAATATTTAATATATTTATCAAACTGAACTACTCATCTTCCTCTTTAATCCTGCCTTCCCTGCAGCTTTCCTTGTCTCATGTGTAGCATTTTCAACTGTCTATTTACTCATGTCAACAAACTTAGATTTTCTCAATTCTTTACCTTTTCTCCTTACCAAAATTCACCCTGTCAAAACTTCTACAAATTCTACCCTGAAAATGTATCCAGGACTTTACTATCTATACTGTTTTCAACTATATCTAAGCTACAATTATCTCTTTCCTTGACTGATGCTATAAACTACTAATTGATCCTGCTGATACTATTACTCCCTACTTCCCTCAGTGTTACTCTGTTAACCTAAGGCAGTTTATGGTATCATGGATAACCATATAAAATATTTCTGTACAGTCTATAAATCACGAAGAAAGGAATCTACTAATTTCTATCTTTCACTGGATTCACAGGATGATCGACACAAACTACCATAGCACTCAGCACATAGCACAAATTAAAATATCAGCATGAGCAGTAGAGTGTTATAGCATATCTAATGGCTGTAGTTGCCACAAAGTACTAGTTAATTATTATAATTTTCCAAGTACTAGAGAATATGAAATAAAATTCTCCACATCTAAGCTATTGTTTGAAGAAGTCTTGGACCCCTATGAACATCATGACCAACTAAAACTCCAAGTTCTGTACCACAGGGTTAAGCAAAACAAGGTGTTTGTTTGTTTGTTGGTTGGTTTGTTTATCTCAGTAATGTATTAGAATGTGTCAAGACTTTTCAGAAGGTGAAGTAAGTGAAATAAAGGTACCCTGCTGTAGAAGAGAACTGCTGGATCATCATGACTACTCTGACCCTTCTCCTTTCAGTATAATCAGACTGCTGAAACCACATTTGGAATCATCCTCATTCTCTGTTACAATGCCCATGACTCTTTTCTCACTGCCATCACCTTCCTTATACAAGTTTCATATATTATGCTCTAAAGTTATTTTTGCAACTCCTGTGAATCCTTTTCTTTAATACCACAGTAACTTTCAGCATCCCATGCTACCACTTGCAAATGCACAGCTCTGGATGCTGAAAGATTCTCCTACTGTTTTGAGTTTCTGAGCTCTGCAAATTTCACTTTAACCTTACCCAACTTGTCATCATGGACATCCATCACAGTCCCTTTGACATTCTAAATATGAATTCTAGTAGGACTATGAGTACAGTTCAATTTGTTCTCTTTCCAAGAAAAGGAATGGCTAATCTATACCATGTGAATAACAATAACAGTTAACACTTCTATAGCACTTACTGTTCATTGTGTTTTATGTATATAAATTCATACAATCCATATAAACATTCAATGAATATGAGGAACCTGAAATTCTAATTGAGGTTAAGCTTTCTTGGGTAGCCTACAAATTAAGTGAGGGTTCTAGATTAGAACTTCATCAGCTCCTGCTTTCATGCACTTTACGCTATACTGTGTCACATATGTCCTCATAAGAGTAAGATAGTCTAAGTAAAATACAGCACATCGTGATGCAAGGGCTCAGCCTATATATGTGGACATTTAGAGACTATGCGGCAACTAAATAATTCAGGAATGGAAATGAGTGGTGTTGTTACTTAAAATTGAATAATTAAATTTCACAGTTGGGCAACTGAGAACCAGTAGTCACAACTTCACAAAACTGATGAATAAAGTAACTCTTAAGGAAATTTAAGATAAATTCAAATGAAAGAAAATTAATTATAGACATACACAGGTCCTGTGATAACATGTAATCCCAAGCTTGACAGACATCTATAGGTGTATCCATTAAATCATCCAACCAAACTGAGAAAAATTTACAAAGGTAATTCCATATTTTACAATGAGGCACTGGCACCAGCCATAAAGAGATTTAGAGGCAATGCTTCAATAAGGATCTGTTATGTCCCTAGATCATTTGCCAATGTTGATATCTAATATTTGTTAGGAAGCAGGCCCTGGCTCAATGTTTCTTTGCAGATTCAATCAATCAAAAGCTCTATAAAAGGCCAGAGAAGTCAAGAATGAAGGTCTTAAGAAAAGCAATGCTCTCCAAATGGAATTGTATTACCAACTACTATTTATTGGATAATTACAACACATGGATTACTCTCAGTGCTTGAATATATTTAATCCTTACAAGAAACATGGTCCTTGATACATGTGAGATAATCAGACTCTTAAGGGAAAATTCAGTCAAGACCCCATTTCTAGTAAGAATTCAACTTTGAATTCAAACCCAGATTTATATGATACCAAAACTTATGCTTTTTGTCACAAAGCTATTGTGAAGTGATAATAATTGATTTTGCCTTTGTCTAGAATGCTGAAGCAGAGATCAACATCTCTCTTTTAAAACAGCCATATAATTATGTCTATTCTTCATCATTTAGCAGAAATTATGTAAAACTTTTAAAATAATCACTTTCTTACCTCTACCATAATTATTTTACTCTCCAGTCCATAATATAAGTCATGTAGGCTAGATAGACACTGAGAAAGATCTGTGAAATTAAAATACTTCCTGAAATGTCGTTGACTTAAGCTGCTGTGAACAGCCTTTATGTGGATCTGGCTAAAACAGATGTAGGCTCTGTGTTCTTTCATGCCATTGACATGTTTCATAACAGACTAAGAAATAGGAAGATCGACTGGTCTAACATAAACAAGGCTTGTGGGTAGAGGGAGTCTTGACCTTTAGGCATCTGTGACTTTATATTGACGTCATACCTCCCACCCAAAAACACTCTGAATAACACTGTCCCAGGCTAGGTATTGTGGGAAGAAACTACGCTTTGATAGGTGACATTTTAAAATGTCCTGAAAGCTATGCAGAGAAAAAAAATGTCCCTCAGATGACTCTGTTGACTCCATACATAGCTGTCAGAACATGCATGAGAGCCCAAGGCTATGGCAGCTTATTGTGCAGCTTGGAACAATGCCATGATTGTGTGGGTATCACCTCCCCTCTCCCCAGGATTCATATCACTGGCAGGATATGACTCTCCCAAACAGGGTCTGACAGCCAATTCTAAACTTTGTATATCTGGGACAGACAGAAACAGATATAATCTGAAAAGTCTCCTTTTTGCATTTTAATTCTAGTTTTGTAGATTGCCTTTTATATTGCACAATCAATACCAACAAGTTACCTGGTCTCCCACCTCACTCCTGTTTCCCCAGTTCCTTTTCATGATCATTTCTAAGAATTCAGAATCATGCCAGTCACTAACATAAAGGACAAACAGCAGCTAGACATTAACAGAAGATGAAACTCAGCCTCCTAGAAATTCAATAATACTGTGTCTTAACAAATTCAAAGAATCTGCTGGTTAACCTGGAGACCATTCTTTTTTTCAAATAATTCAAATGGCTAGATAGATGCCTAGAATATCATATTAAGCATCTGCAATCCCATTTTTTAGAAAGTGGCAGGCTAGCTATGGATAGACATTCATATAGGCAGCCTCAATAGGATGTGATGAGAGTTAAAAGTGAAGACAGTGACAGCCAAAAAATAACTAAGGGTTTAGAAGTAATAAGTAGTAAGTGAAGCACATGTACAAAAACATTCCTGCTGCAGAGGCTAACAAAGATCCGAAAAATAAACACCAATGGGTTTTCCAAAGACCTCTCAAAGTCATCCTCATCTCTTCCATAGCCACATGACTTTTGTGATAAATGAGTCCACCTTCCAAGCAATGCATTGTACCATGGAAGAGGGCATCTAATAGAAAGACAAAAGCAGAATATGTACAAACAAGCAGAATAATGTTCCATAAAGTGTGACGTGAAAAGATGATCTTAGCCAATTCAATTTCTGCCACTCAGGAAGTTGGACTGAGAAAACTGGGGAGATTTGTGACCTGGAAGTGGAACAGTTAGTAATGGCATGATGTGGAATGGCTGTGAGCTGTTAATAGTGAGCACAAGAATGAGTATCATATGATTTTTCTGAAAGTACCAAATGTCTCGAACAAGAGTTTTCCCTCTAGGTTAAGTTCCTATGTATACGATCTATACTCCTCCAAGCCCTGCATCCTATGCAGTTATGGCTCCTTATCAATTCAATACAGTTCTGTTTGTCTTAAATTGAGTCATCTTTGTGTCTTGTAATAATGCAGCAGGATGGATGGGCTAGAGAGAAAATATGTGCTGAAATGTCTAATTCAGTCAGTCAGAATTCTTTGAAAAAAGTATTAAATTTTGTGGGAAATTGTACATGTAATCTAAAAAAGGGAGATTCCATTCTCCCTGTCCCATCTAATGATGAGTGGAGCTGACCTGGGAGAGAAAGCTAAAAAGGATGTGGGAGAGAGAAAGGACTTTGTAGGAGGCATGTGGAGCAGGGAGACACATGAAGACGCCATGGTTGCTTCTCAGCCCTGGAGTTGTACCAGGGACTTGGGAAACATAGGAAGCACTTGAAGACATGTAGGTGAGAAAACCATGGGAAGGTCACAGTGGTAGCCTTCTACTTATTCTTGACTTCTACTTTGATTTTTCCCCTTTCCTTCCAGCCTGGCCAGACCCACCAAAAGGTGCCTTAAACGTGTGGCAAGGTTTCAAGCCTTAATCACTCTGCTCTAGGCCAATCCTGTTTTTCTATTGACGGTCTTATATACTACAAGTATGTTTTGTCTTTATGTAGTAAATGGCAGAAACCATTTAGAGAAAGCAAGTTCTAGCTCTGACTGAGCTCACGAGAAAACATACGCTACATATGTTAGCTACATTTCCCCCTTCTCCACACATACAGAATAAAGATGCAGGTGTATGGGTAGCAATTTAATTTGGGCTAATGAGCAAAACAATCTCTGTTCATACTTTCTCTGTATTGTGTCAATCCTTTTCCCACATCTTTCACTTATAAGCCATGATCCATGACAGCAAAAGTAAAGGTAAACTTCTGTTTGTTTTTTATGCCAGTTCGGTGTTCTATATATCTTCTCTCATAGCAATGAGGAAGACAGTCTATTAAGAAGACAGACAGTAGAGTTAGTCTAGAATGTTATTTAATACCTATATGCCTTTGAGAATCATTATTAACACATATAGACTTTCTGAGCATTAACTGTTTCTTATGCTAATGTGAAAGTGAGACACTAAAATTAAAAAATATATGTTAAAATTGCAATGCAGGTAAACTTTATAGGATGCTAATAACCTACCAATGAATGATTGAGATGGTGGTGGTGGCAATGGTGATAACAGTCCCAATTCTCACATGCAATCTCACAGATTTCCAAGAACCTAAGGAAAATAGGGACATATGCTGGTATAGCCAATCTCCCCTTCCCTTCTATCAGTATCTGATATTAGGCTACAATGACCTATAACAACCATGAGTAGATATTGATCATTTTGACCTAACCTTACCTCCAGTTAAGTTCTCATTATATGTGCCCCATTAACTCCAATTTCTTACCCCTTAGTCTTCCAACACTGCATAAGGCTCATTCTGGATATCTGTTAGTTGATTCAGACTTCTGGCTTGAGCTTTCTCCTAAAATTACTCAAGATCATTTCTAAATTAATTTCCCCTTACACAACATTCTACCTTACATGCATTCACTTGTACTTCTGTTTTGGCTGCATCCTTACCTATTGCTATCACCTTGGTATGTCATCCTTTATGAATTTGTTTACATGGCACCCACTTCAAAATCTCCAGTTGTAGTAACTCTAAAATGGAAGGCTAAGGTTGTAATCTCTTACTTTAGATATAATTATTCCCCTAAGTTTCCACATCTTCCACCATTGGCTCCAAACCAATGGCTAACAACATCATAGGAAAATCAATGGAAAAGGCAGAATTTTTATTATTATGCTGAATCAGTATCTACCACCACATGGTGACTAAAATCAATCAGCCCTCTGAACTTGAACATCAGTTTTATATTTCAGAAAACACCAATTATCCTATTGTGCAATTAGGCATAAAAATACTTTTCCTCCCCTGATTTAAAAATAATAATAATACAAATAAGTACACACAGTCTGGTAATTTGTACTATGTACACACATATAGATAGATAGGTGGTCTGAAACAAATTACCTATATTAAAACAATATATTGATTGCATTATTTTGCCAAGGGAAAAAATGACAAAAACTTTATTATCAATATAATTACTTTAAATGAACAATAGATTGAGAAATGTTTAATAAATAAATTCAGGAAGTTATATAACTTCCAGCAAAACCACAGCGTCAACATAGTATCCAAACCAACTTTTGAACACACTAATATGTTCATCTTACTAAAGAACCTACTGTACTTAGGAAGCTCACTATCACCAAAGCAAAAAGCCAGAGGAGCTTGTGGTTCACTTTTAGATTAGTGACACAGAGGTCTACATTTGCTGTTGACTTGTCCTCATGCACTGCACTCCATTCCTGGTTCCTTCAGGGTCTACCATCATACTTGCAGATTTGCCTGCCAAGACCTTTTTTCTCCTCAATACTATATAAAAACTGTTAGGAATTGGCACACACACACAGTTATACACTCCCAAGATAGGAATCATATAAAGATGCCAGGAAAAAAAAAA
>NW_004567103.1:63707322-63711506 GCF_000260355.1 Condylura cristata | reverse complement strand
AAGAGGGTTTCAATTTCTCTGCATAATAGTCAAATCTTACTATCTGCCTTTTTTAAATTTTAACCACAGATATGAAGTAGTGTCTCAATGATTTCTTTCACTATTTATTAAAATTGTAATTAAGATACAGAAAACACAAAACTTAACATTTTAACTATTTTAAGTATGAGGTTCACATTAAATGCATTCACCTTACTGTACAACCATCACCACCTTATACACAGAGAAAATTGATGATCTTGCAAAACTGAAATTCAGTACCCATGAAGCAGTAACTGTTTCCCTCAGCTACCAAACTACTTTTTGTCTTCTATATCCATGTTCTTGTGGTTACCAAAAGGAATACATTTAATATCCTAAAGTTATCACACTCATTTGAACTTAACATCAATTTAATGTAAATATGAAACTCTGCTTATATATTGATAACTCCCCACTCCTTTCAATTATTCATGTCACAAAACTGTATGTTTTGTGACACTGCATGTCTAAAACATAGACTAGTTTGTTTTCTATGCATTGATCTTTTCATCATGTAGAAAACACAAAGTTGAGTTAGAACCCAAGTTATAGTAAATTAGCTATTATAATTGGTCTTAAAACTCAATAACAAATACTACTTATTGGAAAGCTTATAAACCATACCAAATTATCTCCCTTATTTCTGAGGCTGAAAATCAAAAATCAAGGTGCCAACATGGTTGTGTTCCAGTATAAGTTCTCTTCCTGTTTCATAGCTGTTTTTACAGTTTGTTCCCACATGCAGGAAGGTGAGGAATATTTTTAGGGCCTCTTTTGTAACAGCATTAAGCTCATTCTTAGGGGCTCTTCACTGATTAATAAGGACTTCAACGCATGGGGTGGAGGGGAGGAATATTCAGATCATAACATATTTGTTCCTGTATTTACCTTTACCAGAGATCTTTATTTCTGCTTAAGAATTCAAGCTAATGACCAGGATCTTTTCATTTGACTTTTGCATTTCTTACAGAGCAGGTCACAAACTTCATCACATTTCGTTTTCTAGGAATACCTTAACTTTTTCTTCATTTCTAAAGGACAGTTTTGCCACATATAGGATTCCTGGTTGGAATATCTTTTCTGCAGTACTTTGAATATATCAACCCACTTCCTTCTGTCCTCCAATTTTTTTGATGAGAAACCTGCTAATTATCTTACTGAGAATAACTTTTGTATGTTACAGTTTCCTTCTTTCGATGCTCTCAAAATTCTCTTTGTCTTTCACTTTCAACACTAACTATAATGTGCCTCAGTGTACATTTCCATCAGTTTATTGTACTTGGTGCTTGTTGAATGTCCTGGATGTCTTTATAGATAGATATCCATTTGGGGAGTTTTCAGTCATTATTTATTTACATAATTTCTCTACCTTTCTCTTTCTTTCCTTTCTGGGACTCACATAATAGGTATGCTGGTCTTTTTGGTGGTGTTCCACAGATTCGTTAGGCTAGTCACTGTTCTTTAATATTCTATTTCTGTTCCTAAAAAACAATCATTTCAAGTATATTGATATTTTTATTTTATTTATATATCAAGTAAGTCCTTATCTTTATCAATGGTTTTATTTAGTTCTTCAAGCATCTTTAGGAGAGTTGTTTAACACCAATAAATCAACCATTTCATCTTTCTCAGGGATAGTTCTGTTATATATTTTTATTTCCTTTAATTAAGCTGTACTTCTCTTTTTCTGTATGAATTGTTGTTGAAAACATTTTAATCTTATAAGGTGGAACTTGGAGACGATTCTCCTCCTTGCCAGGTTTTCCCACCTATTATTGTTTGGGGTGAGTCTGTGTTATGTATTCATTGTTGTTGGGTGATTTATCTGAGATATAAATTTAAGTACTTTTCAAATCTTTAGTGAGACTGGATACTTTATACATGGTTGTGTTCCAATTATATATATGGTTATTTTATAAGTTCCCCCATATATGTGGTTACTTATGAATATTTTAGTCCTTACACATATGGCACACAAAGGATAAAAAGTGTGCCAGCCATTTAAGAACCAGGAATTTACCACTGCAGCTAATAGGGAATGGGTTTGCCAAAATGAATACCCAACATTTATATTTCTACACCTCCACAATCTGAAGTACCAACCAGAAGTTAGAGCACATGTCTTCAATATTTGGGAGCTAAAGTTCTCATTGCCTACCCTGGCTACCACAACTTGTGTGTCAGCTGCTCTAAGAACATTTCACAGTTGGCTGCCATGAGATGGAAGGTGGGAGGATGAGTGGTTACTACCATGCTAAGAGCTGAAATTGACCAACATTAATGACAATTTACTGTCCAAACTTTCCCTGAGAAGTTCCAAGACTTCAGTAGATGTTAGAGTTCCAAAACAGTTACAGTAGTCAGATTTAACCTAATGCAACTATTACCCAGGAGAGTAGATAGAATCCTAGCACTTCCTACTCTGCAGTTTTCCTCCATTTCTTCTACAAGGTGCACTGGTTCATATTTGCCTATTGGTTAATGATGCTGAACATCATTATTTCTTCTGATCTTCTTGGTTTTCCATTACTGAAAGCAAAGTATTGACGTTTTCAGAAGTTATTATTGATGGATCATTCTCTCCCTTCAATTCTATCAATTTTTGCTCCATGTATTTTGAGACTATATTTTTAATTAAATGACAACTTACAATAATGAGTTTTCCCAAATGGATTGACCCTTTAATCATTATAAACTACCCTTCATTGTCTCAAGTAACTTTCTTTGCCATAAATTCTAGTTTGTCTGATTTTAGTGTAGTCACTCTAGCTCTTTTTATATGGTATATCTTTTCTTAGGCTTTTATTTTTAATATAAAGCATATTTGTTTGTTTTTGGTAGAAAGTATATAGTTTAAAAATAAGTTTTATTCCATTCTTCCAATCTCTACATTTTGATTGCAACATTTAATCCATTCACATTTAATCCAAATTCTTATAAGGAAAGACACATGACTTTTTCCTGTGTTTTTTGTCTTTTTTATTCTTCTGTTTCTTCATCATTGCCTCTTTTTATGTTAAATAGATACTTTCCTATATACCATTTGATTCCCCTACTTTTTTGTTGTTGTTGTTACTTTCTGGTGGTTGTCATAGGAATTACCATTAATATCTTAATTTACAACAATCTAGATCAGATTAGCCCTAATTTAAGTATATATAATCTGTGTTTCTTCTATTACTACATTCCTTCCCTTGATTGTTATTAAGCAAATAAGATCTTTGTGCATCATAAACCTAAATAATTTCAATAAATTGAAATATTTTAATGTCTTTTAAACAAGTGTAGAGGAGAGTTAAAAACAAAAATACAATTATAATGTCTGTTATTTTGCCATAGTCACTGTACCTATGCTCTCATTTTTTTAATCATGTGTATGTGAGATATTAAGGAGTATCTTTTCATTTTAGCCTTAAGAAATCATATTGGTATTTCATGTATGTCAACCTGTTAAAGAGACATCCACCAGATTTTCTTTATTTGGCAATGTTTTCACTTCTCCCCGGTTTTTGAAGAATAATTTTTATAGATAAAGAATTATGAACTGAGGGTCTTTATTCTTAGCCTTTGAATATATCAATTTGTTGCAATCTAACCTCCAAGATTTTTCATGAAAATTAGCTGTTAGCCTTCATAAGGATTTTTCAGGCACATAAGTCACTTCTCTCTTACTTATTTTGAGATTCTCTCTTTGACAGTTTTATTATAATACACCCCAGTGTAGATCTCACTGTATTTTACTTAGAGCTTATTGATATTTTTATATGTGCAGATTAATGTTTTTCATAGAATGTTAGAAGCTGTTCAGTTCACATCACTAATGATAGATAACCTATAGTGATTATTTGTATTTAGTTAGTTATTCCACCCTTTCAACTGCAGGATGTTTTTAAAATATTTTCTGTTCCTTTATTGATATTATCTTTTGGAAAGAATTAACTCTCATACTTCCTTAATTTAACAATTTGCATATGGCATCTTTTAGTTCTTTGAACACATTTACAGTAGCTTGAATTTAAATTTTCTATTCATTACAATAATTAAAATTTTTCTTTTATCTTTTAAAGATTTATTTATTTATGCATACAGAACTGTAGTGCATACAGGCCAGAGGTATAGGGAGAGTCAAAGGATTCATCAAAGACAGAGTAGAGAGCAGAACA
>NW_004567103.1:63692469-63706619 GCF_000260355.1 Condylura cristata | reverse complement strand
CATCTGCTGATTTAACAAAAGACCCACACTATAATTTTCAGGCTGTAGTCTCCTGTCAACCAATTCAAAAGCCAACAAATGATCTAAGCTTAGCTAAACCACCCCCCATATTGATCCTTAAAATTCTCCTATGCACTGACCCTGGTATACACAGCTTGGAGGTGTCCTTTGGTTAAGGACTCAAATCCTCAAGTTATTCAAATTTTGTATAAATTCTCTTTTTAATTATAGGTTTATTTCTCAATTGACAGTAGCAACTCTGGATACAAGATCAATTCTACCAACATGTTTTCCTGTAGACATTTATTGATATAATTTTTTTTCTTAGTAACTTTCTCAACTAATCTTTTGAGGTCTAATCTTTATCATTTATTTCCACTGAAGTCTCTGAAGTTAGCCTAAGTCAACCAATTTGATGTAGATATTCTTAAATGCTTCAAACCAGTCTCACAGTCTTTGCCAAGGGGCTCCATGTGTGTAGACAATTCTGCTGAAGTCCTCACTTCTGCCACTTTGGAAACTCAAGATTAGCAAGAGATGAGGAATTAAAGACTTCTCAACTTGTTCTGGCCATAGACACAACCCTCAATATGCACGTATCTTTCTATGTGTCCAGGAATATGTTATAGCTTTATAAATCTCCCTCTAAAGCCCTGAAGCACTTCAAATAAAGATAAGCCCTGTAAATGGTGATTTCCTAGGACCTGCAAGAAATGTTAAGGGAAGAAAAATCCTTGGGAATGAGCCTTTTGGGGAGCTTCAAATACATGCCGCCCTCTCCTGTGACTGCTTAGCTGCTATTTCCATGGTTATAGAAATTGCAAGTCTGTTGGTTTTCAAGACTACTGTGGAACAAGGGAAAGAGAGATCGGAATAGGTCACATTTAAATTCCATAGAGCTCACTGCTTTTAACCAAGATTTAGCTGCATTTAATAAATAAACTCTGCAGATAGTTTCACATCTGCTTAATACCCAAAGTTTTACAAAAGTTGATTCTGATAATTTTTGCAATGTTCTTGCTACTTCTATGGAGGAGTAAAATCTGTAGGTTTTTTATATCATTTTGGAAATCTGATCATCCTTCACTTGAATCGTGGTAAGATCATAACCTTTATCAACTCGACTCAAAATCCCAAACACAGCTTAATACCATGTGAAAACTGTCTTCATTCTCACTCATTTTCATGCTATAATTTTATAAATAAAAGACAGCATCTTTTCATCAGGGCTGACACAGTTAGTAGCCAAATCCAAAGAAGAAATCCCCATTGAGTCTATACAAGCCATCCCAGATTCTCTAGTATTAAAGTGATTGTTGCATTATTTGCTTTTATCCAAAAGTAGCTCCATAATTTCTAGTTAGAGGAACAGTGAGAAGCTATTATGTTGCAACAGGAGGGACAGGGAATATGTCTGAAACCAAATATGAACAGCTAAAACTTTTTTATTTACATGGGAATATTTATTGGTATAACCTGAGGAAGAACTTTGACTAGAGACTGTATTTTCTGGTGCAGCTTGGGAGGAATTTTAACTAGAGACCGAACATAAACTCTTTTTACTAGTATCTGTTTGTTCAGGACCTTTATATGGGTGAGGACGATGATCCTTTAGAAATGACCCTTTGACATATATGCTGCCTCTGTTTACCTTATATTATTAATATAAGAATGAAAGGGGCATCAGATGGGTTTTTTTTCTATTTTTTTTAAAGGTTTATTTATTTGTGCATACAGAACTGGGGTACAGGCCAGAGGCTCAGGGGAGGTGAGAGGCTTCACCAGAGACAGAGTGGGGAGCAGAACAGGCAGATCGACGAAGTACACTGCTGAGGGGAGCAGCGGGCGGGCCAGGAGAGGTCTGCCACACCATGTGGTCACCTCTGGGGCAGGCAGGAATCAAACTCATGTGGAAGTGGCCCCAGCTTCTTAGTGCTGTGCTTTAACCCGCTACACCACCAGGGAGGGCCAGCAGATGGGATTTTTAAAATGAAAACACTACACAGAATAAAATACAGCCAGTAAATGAAATTATATAATAACCTTAGTAGGTTTGATAAGAGCAACAAGTGAGACTAAGCAGTGACTATTGCAAAGGGCAGGACAACTGAAGAGTCTGTTGTTTTCTTTATGTAGGTTGCTTCTGACATAGCCCAGTCATTCAAAGAACTACCACTTTTGTGCTGAGATTTACAAGCATTAGTTACTAGAAGATTTCCTAACAACAATCTTGATTGACTTGCTATATCAATAGCTAAAAAGTCTGTATTCAACAGTATATGAGTGAACATGGTCAGTCAGTAAAAAAAAGCTTTTCATATTATATATTGTCATATTTTCATAAAATAAAAAAACAGTTCATTTGTGACTTATTTATTACAACACATTAAGTAAGTTGAGGGGGTGATAACTAATATTGGAGATGCTACAAAGACTCCTACTCATCTATTGCCCCATAATTTCAAAAAATTCTGAATATAATCAAAGAATTGGTATAGTTTTATGATTAATCCTGAAGAGAATGCTGTAACAAAATTCTATGATTTAGCTGAGGAAAAGTGTCCATAATGCCGAAGCCAACTAAAGTAATTTGATGATTAGGTATGTGGTTCAATTATTTCCTTAATTTGGATTTAATGCAATAAAAAATTTTTTTGAATATTACAGAGGTGTAGAGAAGTTATTTAGTGAGCTAATAACTAAATATTTCTTTATTTTCTGAGTTCATTTCCACTAGAAACAGACTGCCTGTAATAAATATTTTAATATTACAACTAGCTACTCCTATTTCCAAATAATCATCAACTCCACCATTTAAGTGTCATTTGTCCTTGCATCTTATTAAACCCTTGTCAGTTGTTTAGTTCACCTAAATGTCTGTGTATCAATAATATGGGGAAGTACATGATGAGAAGGTCCAGATTTGCTATATATCCACTTATAGTATTCAGTACAATATTGTTTTTATTAAGTACCTAAGAACATGTCATTAACTCAATCACACTGAATTTTTACTTTGATTTATTGTTTCAAAAAAAATTTTACCGCCACTATTTTTTTGTTTAGAACTTAAGTAATATAAATATTGCAGTGCCTTAGTTAAGTTGTATAAATAACTAAGAGTTTTGGCATCCCATACCTTGGTTACTAAGAGACTTCCAAATTACTCATTCCTCATTATCCATTAACAGGAAGATCTCACCCAGGTTCTAGAGAAGACATGGGTCTATTCAATCAAGGTTTTCTAGCCCCCAGCCACAATAAGTGTTTCATGTATGCCATATAATTGTCAAATTTATTGGGCATGGTACATATATTGAACTTATAGGTTCCCAATATGTCTATAAAGTAGGACTTACTACTTTCTTCAATTTACAGATGAGTAAACCAAAGCTTAATGGTTCAGTTTCCTGGAAAATGTCAAATAGTATATAGTTAGCAGAATGAGGACAGAAATCAAGACAGCACATGTCAGTCTGTGTTCAGACCACACTACCGAGAACCAAGGCTTTTGCTAGAATCACAGGAAAGAAAGCACTGAAAGGTAAACTGAGGCAAGAGCTGTTTGTTACCACTATGTAAAAGTATGTCAGAGAAAAAGTCACTATAGAAAAAAGCCCATGAAGGAATAGGTTGACTTTTGGTAACAGTGACTCCGGAGCTTCTGAAACCTTCAATCTAGCATATGACAATTTAATTAACTAATACATTTCCCTTTTCTTCTTAACCTTTCACTGGATTCTTCTCACTTACAACCAAAATGATAAAACCAGGAAATGACAAGCACAGAGATTACAGAAAACTATGTTGAAAGCAAAATTTTAAATAAAACCTACAAAAAAATAGCTAGCTATTACTGCCCTCAGAAAACTGGTTAAGTTTTAAAATAATTAGTGATATATACACACATTTCTTTAGGTGAGAAGCCTGGAAACCAACTGATCCATGCTCTGGTCATTTATATTGCAGATTATATAGAACAAATTAATCATGTTAAAAGATCTGGGGAGGGGTGCCCTAGCAATCACAAATAAGATAACAAAATTCTTGAAAAAGGAAAATGAAATGAACATAACAGAACAACATGAAAGCCTATGTTGGAGTAAAACACATGAACACTGAAATCCAGTTGGAAAGATTTATGTGAAACTAGTGAGTGAATGCAGGACTATGAGGGGATTTTCCCTCCCCATACACACTCTGATATATCTCCTAAAGTAGGAATTATATTGTCAAAAGTTTCTAGAGTGGAGAGAAACACCCCTAGTTTGATTTACAGCATGAATATCTATATTTCAATCCTTAATATAAATGTTAGGTCCCTGTCTGCAAAAATACTATTGTGTAGAAATATTAACTCCTTACTGTGTCAACCTAGATGATCTTCTCTATCTTCCAAGAAGGCAAATGGGTGACCCCATCCAATCACAGAAGTGGCCAATAACAATCTTAATTTTATCAGAAAATATAACCTCCACATAACCCATCAATCCCCCTAAATGTGTAAGACTTGAACATTCCCCTCTTCGAATCATCCTGTCTGAGATGCCTGTGCTGCCAAAGAAGCCAAAGAGGGTGTCCCTAAAGGCACTTAGGGGATTTGAAGGGTATATGGTTACAGAATCAGTTTCATAGTTGAAGGATGTGTATCTGTCATTCTATCAGTTTTGGAAGAAGGGGAAATAATACCCAATCTACTTGCATTTATGAAAACTAGAAAAAGACTGCCTCCTCCCCTTTCCAACCTCATCTTAAGCAATTTATGCAGTATCAATGTCTACAACGTGCTTTCTGATTTCGTTTATCACCTTTTCCCCTTTGATTGGACAATTTTATCTAGACTAGTTATAACAGCCAGCACAGCACTGGGTCCTCTAATTTATGTGTTAATGTGGTGTTCTGGAAGCTTGATGTTAAAATGATGAATATCACCTGGGAAGAAGATTGGAAGAGAGCAAAAGAACTGGCAAGCTGCCTTGTGGAAATAGCTTTCAACTTTATCAAACCATGGGGTAACATGTCAGATTATATTACGTACAATTAATTATTAATACAGGCTGGGCCTTATTTTGAAAAGCAGAAACATACACTTCCAATAACTTCCTCCCATGGAAAATCTGTTGTGTCCCTCAAATTGAGCAGCAAAATATCCTTCACAAAATACCTTAAGGCTTCCATTTCTCCAGATTTAGCATGCATCTGAGACAAGAAAGCTTTCACAAGCCTCCTTGCCATGGACAAAACAGAGATGTGTTTTTGCTTAATTAAAATTCTTTTTTGGCAACAGATGTCCTTGCAAAAATAGCTCAGAGCTCGATGAAGCATTTTTATAGGCTGGAGTTCAGCAGCGAGGAGCCCGTCATCTGCCTTCTTTGCTCTGAGAGCGGCACAAGAGACCAGGTGGCTGGTCACAGTTTGAAAAGTGAACAAATGTATTTATTCACTCTGAGCAATTTGCAACCCACTGGGAGAGCAGGAGTCCTCTCCCAGCCCCTAGCTTCTGAGAACCAGGACTGTGGGAGAAAGGGGCTATTTAATTGCTTTGCACAGTCTCTCTCACTAAAGCAATTAGCACCCAGAGGAAAGTCCAGGAGAAGAACACAGCCAGGCCTCACACCCATATGGTGGCTTGAAATCAGCCTGCCTGCTAGCCAGGCGCTCAGATGATTCAATCAGTGATGGAGGCAGAGGCCAAGGTGTTCTGTTTCCTGGATTGCCACGGTGAAACGTCTTCCTATTCTCAAGTGCCTAACTCAGAGGAGAACAACAGTGGTTTTAGCTCATTGATTTCACACCCAGCTAAATCTACTGGGGGAAAAAAATGTCTAATAAGCTCGAAAACTAAAATAAGACAGTTTAAATCTGTGCTCAGGACTGAAGGACTGCTCAATGACAGGTGAGAAATAAGATAAACCGATAAACCAACACAGGTCAACTGGCCAAACATCTGAATGGGATCAAAAGTTGGTCTTAAAATAAATTGTCAGAAGAACATAGACTTTAAAAGAGAAGACTCGCTAAGGATACTGTGGGTAGGATACATAGCTGCTATGCATAACAACATTCGTTGGAAATTATGTGAATCAATTTTGTGTGCCTGTTTTTTTAACCTAACTGCAAGCCTAGATTACAGCAAAGGCATTCTGTTTATTTTTAGCATGTTCTGTCAAGGACTGAAGCAGATAATTCAATAGAGAACAGTTCATTAATTAACCAAGATAATCAGATAAAATTATACTCATGCTCGTGCATTTTTCTGATAACTGAAGCTTTTTTCCCAAGATTTAAAGCTTTCTAAAATATTGAACCACTTTTGTTGGAAATCATTCTAAAATTGACTATACACTTCTTTTAATTGTCACCTAAGATCCAGAAAACACTTCTCATTCAGAGAAGGATAGTTTAAAAATTATTCTCTCTTCTTCCTTCCAAGCAAACCATGTGCATTAATGTTCTCTTTATGCTTGCTACTTTTTTATTTACTTAAAGAATAGAATTTTTTATATCTTAACTTTTCTTGTACCAGAGTGATCTATTAAATAAAAAAAAAAAATGAAGAAGTGGGTATAAGGTTACTGAACAGAATTACTCATATGGTCATTTAACAACTACTTAGTGATTATCTGGGGTTTCAATACTATCCAAAACCAAGTTCTAGCCACCATGAAACTTGCATTTTTATGGGCATACATATAGCTAACAGACATTAACTTCATATGCAATGCAAGGATAGATACAACAACATGCTACAAAAAAAAAAATAATAATAAGGGTAAGAGGGGAGGTAAGGTGGTGAGGGAAGGCCTCTAATTAGATGACATTTGAGATGTAGTGTGAGTGACATGACGGAGAAAACCATTACAAATATCTGGAAGAGAACTCCAGAAGAAAGGGTTAATGATTGGAAAACAAATCTGTGTGTGCCTTGTCTGTGTGCCTTGTGACAATTTTGAAGATATTTTCAAAGATATTTCTATAACTAACAGCCTTGGGAACAAGAGATAGTGTATCCCTCTGGGCAAAGGGAAAATGTGTTTCTTAGCCAGGACAATGAAGGCCATCTCTAGACCCAAGTTTTTATAGATTTGCTAGTAGCAATTTAAAAGTTAGGGTTTTCTAAACTCAAAGATACAGCCCATGTCTCTAGCTTGCCTTTACAATGCCCCCATTGGAGAAGGAAGACATGGAGAACTGATGCAAAGAAGTTCACACTGCATGGTGTGCCAGGAATGAAAAAAATAATATCTAGATTCTTTTCAGCTCATTGTGGGAGGAAAAAAAAAAATCAAGGAGAAGGATGTTCACTTGTATCAAATACATCAAATTCTAAATAAATGAGGGTCTTCAACAGACCCTCAAATAAGACAATTTCATTTTTAAAGTGCTCTCATTATAACAGAGACAAGAGAAAAACACCCCCAGCAGACACTAAACAAGTTGTTATCTGAGGACCTGCTTTAGTTATGTGTTCATGATCTTGAATTTGCAGTTTGTAAGCACCAATGGGTAACATTCTAATATGCCCTACTTTACACGAATTGTTAGTGTGGAGAACAAGAAGTTTCTATTAGTGTGGAGATCAAGAAGTTTCTGAGAACAAACCCTAATTGAACTGGATTGTAGAATGAAAGGACATAAATGCAGACTTAAGAGTATAGAAAACTACAAGAAGTTATGCTGTAAACCACAGTATAGAAAACTGGGTATAGCTGAGAGGGAATATTAGAATCAAGAGGTGGATTTTTTTGTTGTTGTTGTTGTTCTTAGTTAGCTTTGTATAATATGTTAGTCTATTGTTGGGAAATAATCTAACAGACGGTGAAAAATTAACAACAAAGAAGAGACAGAGCATCATGGCAGAAGCAAAGTTCTCAAGTTGCAAAAGAGGGATGGGATTTACCATGCCATTGTAACATTGACCCAAAACCAGAATGTAGGCAATGGATTTACTGTAAAAAGAGAGAAAACAGCCAGTATGGCACAGGTGCTAAGTTTGGTAATGAGAACATTAGGAGACTTTTTTTCTGATTGCTTCTATTTTCTCACTGAGTGAAGTCAGAATAAAGTCATCAGTAAAGAGTATTAGAAAGGAAAGACTAATTAGACAATTGGGGAAGGAGGTGATGGAGGGAAGTAGTCATCTAGAAAAGTGAAAAAGAACACTAATGGAAGAAAGCAGTTGTACTGTAGATGACAGTGGAAAGAATTAAGTCCATGATTCCTCACCAATGGACTAGAGCGTAGTAAAAGATATTAACAGGGAAATCTTTGGGGAACAAAACATTAACCCATGCTCAATTAAGTTGGAATATTCTTAGTATATAAAAAAAAATGTCTTAACTAAAAGAGTTCACAGGGTCTTTAATGTATTATGAAAATGTGACTTTCCTAAAAAAAAAGCTACTGCATGTAGTGATTTTTGAATTTACTTGATCATGAGATAATGGCAGCATTTTATGAAACATGATTTGACAATGTGGTTTTAAATTACTCACTGATGCCCAGTTATGTCTGATATTGTGGCCTGATAAAATAATCCCCTATTCCCTCTGAAGTAGAAATAGACATTGTTCATCAGAAAATGGGATTTCAAAGGAGTCCTTGATGCATTAGATGAAATCCTCTCGTGGAGAGAAAAAGCATGATTAGGCCCCTGGGGACTCTGTGACTTCTAAGGTGGGCATGACTAGATATTAAATTTAAAATAAACAAGAAAGCCTAACTAATACTGACAGAGAGTAACATTCAATAATCCATCAGTGGAATTATATCTACAGAAAGAATCTGGCCACAGGAGAATTCTAGGATTTCCAGAAAGGTAGCTATAGACAATCAAAAGTCCAAGGAAGGTCTTCAGATAAATAGGAAAGAGCCTCTCCTAACCTAAGGATCTCTAATAGTTGGGGGAGAGATAGCTGCAAAAATGATTATGGATATCTGAGGAAAGTGGCCTCAGCATAAGGGTGGAAAGTGATTTCCACTTATTTGAAGCAAGCAAGGTGTTTAACACAGGCATAGTATTAGTAAATGTGTAGCAGGGGTAGAGTCTTCTAATAGGCCAGCGGAGTTCTGACCTGACTCTTCTTTGAGTTGAAGTTTACAAAGACTATGTTAGCAAAATCTAAGATAAAATTCATGCTTCATTATTAAAAATTTTTATTACAATGTAGGAAGGGATTTCTGGGGGGAAAAAGCTGGCCTGAGTTAAAAGTACAATTTAAATTTGCTCGGACCTCCCTGGTGGCGCAGGGGGTTAAAGCACAGCACTAAGAAGCTAAAGCCACTTCAGCATGAGTTTGACCCCCACCCCAGAGGTGACCCACATGGCAAGGCATGATGCTACTCTCCTCAGCAGTGCACTTCATCATCTCCTCAGCAGTGCACTTCTCTCTGGTGAATCCTCTCACTGTCCTTTCAACTCTGGCCTGTACACCAGTTATGTATGCATAAATAAATAAATCTTTTTTTTATTTAAATTTGCTCAAAATCTGTGATCATTTTGGTCAATTTTGTCATTAGCCTTGTTATTAGCAATTAGAAATGTATACACACACTGCATGTCTACAAATTGAGAATGTGTTTCATTCTAAAGAATATCAAGATGAAGCCAATTGAGACAACTCTCACCTCACTGGTCTGGGAATGAATGAAAGTAACCCCAAGAAATAGCAATCGAGCACTGCTTTACAAAGAAAGGGAAGATGCCTATAAAAAAAAAATAAAATTATATCTGTTGACACATGATTCAGTCCAGCCCACCTTTGTGGGTAACCAACCACCCAAACATCCTGCAAATGAAAAAAAGTAAGTAAGCATTTATTCTTTCTACAAAATACTTCTTGAACTTAGCATTGTAGAGGTATTCCTTTTTCAAAGTTTCCTCATTTTCCTGATTCCGTAGTGTTCTTTAGCACAAGGGTTGCAAATTCAGAGGACTTCAAAAGGCCAGGCATGTAATTTAAATAAGGAAAGCTGGACCTGATATTGGAGCCTTGAGAACAATGAAACTGGAGAGGCATTAAAATCTAATCATTTAAGAGCATTGTAATTGGGTCTGCAGGACAGTTGAAGCCCTCTGTTTTAATGCCTACCCATCTCCTTTTGAAACATGACTGTGCAGGTTCCTAAGTAGTAATCCTAGCTACCCCACATTTACATGTGCTATCATATTTTATGTATGATTGTCTAGAAGAAAATTATCTTTCTTTCCAAAGAAACTACAGAGACTTTTGACAGGTTTTTAACACTTATTCCTAAATTCACAATTATATTCCAAATGCTTGTATTGCCAAACATCTAATTTCCAAATAAAGAATGGTTAGGGCAAATCATTGTATATTACAAACTACTCTTAAATATATAGTTAAATATTGTATTCCATATGTGATATATTGGATATAAATTATATACACATATGCATATATGTATAATGAATATAGCCTATATATACATGTGTGTATAATATTCATGTAACACTACAAACAGAATATATAGCCATTTCTACCTATCTACATAGAGATAGATTTAGATGGTTAACCACTACTAGAGAAAAAAATTGGTGTTGTTAATTTAGGAAACAAAAAGAAGTAAGAAAGCAACACGGTAGAAAAGAAGGAAAAGGGATAAATAGAAAGAGACTAAAGGAATAAAATAGAGACTATGAGGAAAATAATAATTTATTCCTGTAGTGGTGATTTTTAGGTTTAAGAAAATTAGGCACAGGCTCTTCTGCAAGGTTGTCAAAGTTTTCATGCACAAATTTCAGTTAAGTCCAAGATACTACAATCTTGACTTGGGACTGTCTAGCTCTTGAGGCAATGCAAAGCAATAGAGATGCAAATGGATTGTGAATTACTGTAGGCCCTTTCTTCCTCTGTGTAGGCTTCCCAATGTAGCCCCTAAAGGCCCCATTCTTTTTTTTTTTTTTTTTTAAAGATATACTCATTTGTGCATTCAGAACTGGGGTACAGGCCAGAGGTGCAGGAGCGGTGAGAAGGCCCACCAGAGACAGAGTGGGGAACAGAACAGGCAGCTCAAACGAAGTGCACTGCTGAGGGGAGCGGTGGGTGGGCCAGGAGAGGTCTGTCACACCGGGGCTAGAGGGGATCAAATTCATGCAAAGTGACTTTAGCTTCTTAGTGCTATGCTTTAACCTTCTGTGCCACCAGGGAGGGCCCTAAAGACCCTACTCTTAAGCAAACACATCCCATCCTGACAGATTTATGAATTTCTTCATTACTTAGAATTTTCCAAGGAGAAGCAGTATCTCTCTTTCTCTTTCACACACACACACACACACACACACACACACACACACACACACACACGCGCGCGCGCGCGGACTAGAGCAGCTCCACAAATTGGACATCCAAGGGAGCCAGTGGTATACTTCCAGTTATAAAGGTTTCTGACTCAAGATTCAAAATCAGCTGATGTCTTGGTTTGAATCTGCAAGCAGGAAGAGGCTAATGTTGCTATTCACTCAGGCAAGAGTTTGCCCCTAACTGATGAAGGGTCAGTTCTATTTTTTGTTGTTCAAACTTTGGACTGATGGAACATAGTAGGAAGGTCTATGTGTTTTATTCAGTCTGCTGATTCTAATGCTACTCTCATCCCAAAATACCCGCACAAACAAATGTAAAATAATGTTTGACCAAATTATCAGGAACCCCTATGGCCCAGAGGAGCTGACACATAAAATTAACCATCACATATGTCATCAACTTTATGCCATTTCATGACAAGTCATGATAGCACCAAGTCTGTCCAAGAAGCAAAAAAAGCAAACAGTTAGATCATGGGGTAATTGCATCGACTTCAGGATGATCCACTATATGCAAATACATATAGTGCAGTAAATAGACACCCAGGTTACAATGACATATACATGAACATTGATAAAAACAGAAACATAGATACAGAAATGCAGACCAAATAGAATTCACTTGAATAAATACACTCTATCTTCACATAAATACATGAAAACTTTTTTTTATTTATTTTAGTGTTACACAGGAAGATGAAAATAAATAAGCATGCACAAGGTTGAAGACATTCAGATAAGTAATGATGCACAACTTTGGCAGTAGCCTTCCTGTTAATCCTGAAAAACATTAATCATTATCTAGTGATACACTTTTCTTTCCTCTCACTTTAGCTTCTTTTTACTAAGGATGATTTTATCCTGTTGTGAATTCGACCATATCTCATTCATTGGCTTCCCTATAAGCATCCCTCCAACCATTTGAAAATTACCTCTAATGCCAACTTGAGAAAGTAATCTCAGTACCTGTGGAGGATTCCATTTAGATACTGGACAGCCCCAATGGTTAAGAAAGCCTGTATACGGATTTAAATCATTGCTCTTTTCCAGGGTGTAACAGATAAAAGTGCTATCAAAGTCCAAAATGAATTGATACCATAATTAACTATAATAAATAATGCATATAAAAATACACACAAAATGAAGATGATGATTTTCAATCAGTACAGCAACCCTTTTAAATGAATTTAAAGTGTATTCACATTACTAATTAGAGCCCCTTTTCTATATCAAGAATATCAGTAACCTCTCCAAGTGTTCCCAGACTTTTATAAACTTGCCAATAAAGCTGTCTTCTTTCAGTCAGTTCCAGCCTACTTCCATGTGTCTACAGCTGCTTCTGAAAACTTCCTTTCCTTCAGAATTTCTTCCTTATCTTAAAATTCAAAAACTGAAAGGGGTGACAGGTTGCACTAGTCTAATTTAGTTAAACATATAAAAACAAAAGAACTGTTTATTTCTCAAATCATCATAAGCCCTGAAATAAAATATTTAATTGCGTTCTTCAAGATCTAACTGTAATTTTAAAAATTGTAAAAGGGGACATGAGGGAAAGAGGTTGAATCACTTTCCAAGGGTCAAACATTGAATTCATTCATAGGAACTGGAGTTCACAACTAATTCTACTGGCATTAGGGACATGGCAAATATTGTGCTATAGACTACCTTCAGTAGAATCTTTTAAAATCAGGAAGTTACATGAATCAAAAGCAAAAAAGAAAAACTTGTCCATTCTGCTACTTAAATTTTTTTAGTCAACATTCAACCCTCAGCTTCCTGCTTTTGCTCCCACATTAAAGTGTACAGCTATACCAGAAATAAGGATGAGGTCACTGGTAATCAATCACCTGCCCTAACAGGATTCTGAGGTAGAGATCTCCACTGTCGTTTCCAGTAATATAAAAGAGTCCCATCAGTTAAAATTTGCAGTAAGAAAAAGGAATGAAAGAATAAAGTAGGTCTAGATGTAAAGAAAATTATGTTGTATGATGTTATATATATTTTTCTTAAAAAGATTTAGAATTCTAACAATGATCCTATTTTTATGGTTTCTACATTTGTATGCTTATATATACTTCAATTTTTGTATATATACATATATACGGTATGTGTATGAATACATGTATATGATATGTATATTTATACATTTAAACATGAATGAGAAATTCAGTAAATTTTAAAGCAAACTAAAAATGGTATTTTCCCTTTCCTTTGGGGGGTGAGACACTTGAAAAATAACGTAACTACTTTTATTCCTTAAAATCTAATAAAATTTTAAAAAGCAATTTAAAAATAATTCAGGCTCCTGTTCTTTTGTGAATAAAATTAGAATCAAGTAAATCAACAAATATGCATATAAATGACTTTTAAAGTCATGGGAATATAAAATTTTTGCCCTAGAAAGGACATTTGAGTAGGTGTACTGAGTGGCTACACAGGGGCAACACGTGAGTGAACTTGGTTTCATGGGGCTTATATAACTTGGGAGTATCTGCATGAAAATTTGTGAACATAAAATTAGTAGAATGATAAATCAGTTACATTAATTATAGATTTGAAAATGCTGATAAACACCACCAATCTAAAAATCCAGGGAAAAAAGTACAATATTTACAAATACTAACTGCCAGATTCACAGTTAACATTTTTTCCCTATTTTTGTCTACATATTTTGATTACCTTTTAATACTACCAGAACTTTATGATATTATTTTCTGTTGGGACTAGAAAGGCAATGCCTTTCCTCTAGCAATTTTCTTCTCTAGTACTCACACTCCTCCAGTTCTAGGTGCCCATATCCTCAAGCCAAAATAGCAGGAGTGTTGGT
>NW_004567103.1:63681511-63692369 GCF_000260355.1 Condylura cristata | reverse complement strand
TATGTCACCTACTAAATCCAAATAAAACATACCTTCAACCGAAATTCCTCTAACCAATTCCAAAACTCTCATAGATAAATCAATACATTGGACATGATGGTAAGTATGATGGAACAGTTGGAATGGTAAGAGACTGCAGCCTCATCCTTTGTGATTAAAGATGTTTACTTTTAAAAATCTTGCAAACACACACACACAGAGCAATATGTGAGTCCTTTGCCCAGGGTTCTAGCAGATTCAGTCATGTAATGGAGGAGTCCTGAAGTTTGTGTTTCATCAGCATCAAAACAATTCTGCCTTTAGGTCGAATAGAACAATCTGAAAAGGGACTGAAATAGAGTTGTCGGAAGTAAGGTAGACAAATGCAGAATGTGTGCTAACTTAGAAACCAAGGGAAGAGTTTTTCTGATAGGGCATGAGACAGTATTTTAAATTTTGCTGATAGTCCGAGTAGCATGAAAAAAAAAAAAAGAAAGAAAAAGAATCACTAAATTTGGAAATAGGTATGCCATTGTTGCTTTTGACAAAGTCAATTAAGTGACATAGTAGGGGTGAAAACTAAGTTACATAGTTATAATGTGGGGACAGTGAAAAAGTATGAACAGAAATGTAGTCGATTTCTTTTAAGGTACAACGTCCTTGTCATACTTTGAAAATCTGTGATTATGCCAGCATCAGAATAACTTGATGTTCTCATCTACCACACTAAAATTATCTTTACATATTTTGTCTCTTTTATACTGAAAGTTGTGATTCCAGACAAGTTTGGTTTTTTTTGTTGTTGTTGTTGTTGTTGTTTTTATCTCCCAATACCCACTACATAGAAGATACTGAGTAAATAACTTGGTTAATGAAAGAATGTCTATCAGACATGGTTTAGTCTTTTGTTCTCTAGGTGTTTTATGTTCTCCTAAATTAAGCTGACTCTTCCAAAAGAGGACTAAATAGGATGTCACACCTTTGCTTCTTTTTCTCCCAAGTGAAACACTCAGATTCTCTATCACTATTTATCTGTCTGTCTAGCCATTTAGCTAGCTAGGCTATCAAGAAAGAAAAAGGTGATTAAATATTAATTCTTATAAAATTCAATAAAATTCAATTCAACTAACAGTCAACACTAAGTACTTCCTAGACCCTAAGGAAACAAAAATGGAAAAGATATTATCTGGAATAAAAGTGGAAAAGTTTAATGTAATTTGATAAGAGAGTTAGCAGGGTATGTAAAAAATGTAGCTTGCACTTAAGTTTTAAAAAGGTACAAATTATCCAGGTGGACTAACTAAAAACTGCATCCTAGGGAAACTGCTCTCAGGAAATTTGCGAAATTTGATAACGTAAGAGGCAAGAAATAGCAGGATGATCTGAAAAGTTTCAGGGACCAGGTAAGACAGACCTCTCCTGTCTCACCTGCTACTCCCCTCAACAGTGCTTTTCAGTGGATCTGCCTGTTCTGTCCTTCATTCTGATTCTGGAAAGTCTTCTCACCCACATGTCTGGCCTGCACCCCAGTTCTTATATGCATAAATAAAAATGTATCTTTGAAAAAAAAAATGTATCTTTGAAAAAATTCCCAGAGTGGGAATTGGACCACAAAGTAACTTGGCCCTGCACATGACAGAAAAATAATGAAAAGGTTCAAGTCAGAGTTATGTGGGAAACAGAAGTGGCGCTCTGCTTCTCGAGACTTACTCAAGAAATCAAGTCTCTCTTGAAAATTCAAGGGTCTATCATTCACTGGGTACCTAACCTCATATATCCTATTCCCAAGAAATTTTAATTGTTTGCTTCCATTTCAGGACTAGCATGACCAGGTAACCAATGCTATGCACCGCCCCGCAGTCTGAAAAGTTCTGGAAGTAAATCTCACCGCAGCTGCAGTACAGTCACAGTGTGTCTGCTGACTACTCGAGAGTGAAAACAAATAGCAGCCATGTGCTGGCCACACATTCCAATGGGGATCCTGCCATCTGTCTTTGTGTTCACTCAGCCATTCTGATTTCCAGTTCATGCAGCTCAATGCCACTTCCAAAGAGAACTTTAACAGAAAGTTCATGAACAGTATTAAGCTTTGCAAAAGGTTGAGCTCCCTGCACATAAGAAAACAGCATTAGGGAAACATTAGCATAACATTCATTATCATGATAATAACAACTTGCCAAGGTAACAAGTGGAATTGGTAGCAATAGAGCCAATGGTGCAGACAAGTTCCAGAACTTGACCGTACCACAATGTCACAGATGACAGATGTTGGGGACCTTCCAAAATGTTCATTCTATGAGTATAAACCTGCCCTCAATAGTCTGCATTACTGGCTCATTTAATTCTTAGTGTTCCGCAGAAAGTACCTGATTATTATACATTGTTTTAGGTTAAATTGCATCCCAAACATATATTGAAGTCCTAACCCCTATAACCATCATAAAATTAAGATGAGGTTCTTAGAGTGGGCTTTAACCCAATAGGCCTTAACCTGATAGGCTTTATGTCTTTGTAAAAGAGGAAACTTGGGAAGAACATTAAGACAGGATGTTTACAGGCAGAGAATGGAGTGATGCATATACAAGTCAAAGAGCACCAAGGATTGTCAGCTCTCATCAAGTTAGGAGAAAGTCCCATGACTGAGCCCGAGAGACTTTCAGAGGTATCTGCTGACATATCATTTTGAACTTCCAGGCCTCAAATCTGTGAGAAAATAAATTTCTGTTGCTTAAAATGACCCAGTTAATAGTATTTTGTTATGGTAGCCTAAGGAAATCAACAAATCTCATTTAACTTAGTAGAAAATAATCTCTAGCTTTGCGTAGGCATATGGGTAATGAAGGCATCAGATGTGGTTCAGCCCGACTATAGGGACAAATTGTCCCTTGACCCACAGTGCTACCTTCTCATGTGGCACTGCTTATATAACAAGGACATTCAGGTTCCCAGGACCCTCCTTTCAATACATGTATGTTTTGATTTATTGATTTGTTTTGTTTACCACCTATAATATCTATTATTTATAATAATAGATAGGGATAGAATCCTTTATGCAGTAATTTTAAAGAAAATGAAAAATATGCTAAGAATATTTTCATGCAATATTGAATATATTAATCATATATTATTTTAATATATATTAGTAAATTATATATTATCATCACATAACTAGAAATATAATATTAATGCATAATATAATATAGTATAGAGTGTTAATGTTATTAGTTTGATAGATATTAACATAATTTTGATATATATTATTAATTCATAATAATAGTTAATATCAAATTCTTAAAGAAAATTGTCCTTAGTTGCTTAATGCATTTAGTTTATTATAATCACACATTGCTACAAATAGTGTATGGAGTGCCTGGAAAAGAACCCATAGTGAGAATGCTGGGTTCCAGTACATGAACAAACATTCTTTCCAATGCTGATAGTCTTCCTCAGGAGAGCTCCACCATTCTACACTATTTGACTCTTGTATAAATGCATGATAGGCTTCAGAACAAAGCTCCTTCCAAACCTATCTTGAATTGTTCTCTATTGATGTTCTTCCGTGTAATGTGGTTTGCAAAATGCTGGCTTCTCCTTTCTTAACTGAGTCAGAAGTGGCTTTTCTCTGTATGTAATCAATCTATGGCCATACCATCCTGAATGCGTCCAATCTCATCTGCAACTAATCAGACTGTTCTGTCTATATTTATGCAGCTCATCAATCCCCTCTCTTCTTTTAGGAGGATAGGGATAGGTCTTGTAAGGATCTGAATTGACACAGTTCTCACTCACATCACCAGAGACATTGTATGTCAGTATTAGACCTCCTCCTAAAAGCAATAGCTCATCTTGTGTGTGTTTTAACCACCTAATGTTCACTAGAATTTATGCTACCATTCCCAACTACTAATCACAGTTTTTAATAATGTGCATCATCATTATATGCATAGTAAAATCTAAACATTCATGTCCTTCCTTCCTGAAGGTTCATATACTTACAATTCTAACATTGAGCAGTGGTATTAAACCCTTTGTTTATTCTCACAGTTGTTCCTTCTTTAACTGTTAGGAAAAGAGGATAGAATGGCAGATGGGCTACTAAACCCATAACAATGCTGTTTGAAATTCTTGTTGTTTCTATTTCACACAAATTGGAATTTAATGAAAACATTTAAACATAAAATGTGTAAGAATCGATGATCCTTGGGCAAAAGTTTTTCATGAGTAAAATTGAAAATAGAATACAACAAAATTTGAGTCTCAAGACCTCTAATAAAAACTGAGAGCCCAAAAGTCTTTACAAAATTTATATATTATCTATGGCTCTGCACAAACAACAGTGCTCAATATTTTCTTCTACTGAATGAAATATTTTTTTTCTACATTGGTAAAATGATAGCTCTTAGAAAGCTAGAGATTTTAAGATGCCAAACATATATCTAGTCATGCATTTTTCTGCATATAAAACTTTGCAAATGAGTGTGGGTGTGGGTGTGTGTGTGTCTGTGTGTGTGCAGGGGTGTATGTGAGTATATGTATGTGAGGCTTGCTGCAAAGCTGCCAACTCTCATTCTTTCAGAATGAGGTGCTTCCATTTATTGTCTCAATTTCAATCTGCCTGGGGCCTAAAATAAAGAGAGTCACAATTGATTTCAGTTGGATATTTAGAAACTCATTCAGATTCTTTCTGAGTCAATTAGATGATCACAAGTTGGCAGCTCAGTAAATTTCCTGCTGGGAACTAGATTGCAAGGGGGAAAAAAAAAACAAATAAAGATATTATGTGCAATTGTCCATCAAGAATCAAGATTCCTAGATAAGACTATAATTGAAACACCTGTTCTCATACTTGCTGGGATCCATCTCAAGTACAAAAATGAAGAAATGTATTCACACGACAGCTATAGATTTCTTAGTCTTTTAAAGTGGACAGAAATGGGTAGTGGTGTTCCTATCACAGTAGTCAATTACCTCATGAGACACATAGTGAGACTGGTTTAATCTGAAACAGCAATTTTTAAATGTCTTTCTTCCTATGACTCCACTTTTACATCACTCTCACTTAGGTGATAAAAGTTTTGAAGTTATCTGGACATCCTGCCAAATACAAGGAGCCATGCCACATGAGATACTTGATAAAAAAAAAAGAATGATCTCTAAAGCATTTCATATGAGTCCATCAGTTTTCCAGCTTTGACCTTTGCTATGAGTCATACTGGCTCCCTCTTGTCCTTTATAAGACAGAGGATAGTTTGAACATCATTGATTTAATAGCTAACAAGAAGGCTAAGTTTTCTTAAGTTATTATTTTAAGTAAAGAAAAACAGCATTTTGTCATCTACAGAAAGTGTCAGCAGTTATTTCCATAAAGGATCAGAGAAGTTTAGACTTCTAGTCTTTATCTCACTACTCAATTCTGCCATTGCATTGTGAAAGAAGTTATGGACATGTAATTGATGAATAGAAATCCATCCTATTAAAACTTTATGGATGCTAAAATTTAATTTCATATAATTTCTACATATAAGACTTTTTTTTTAATTTAGAAAATACAAAATCATTCTTATCTCAGAAATCTTATAAAAACATTGGGATTTTGACTAAGATTAGGGTTTACCAGCCACTAATCAAAAACAACACATAATTTAGAATACATCTTTCTAATTATCAATACCCTATACTGCCTAAGGCTCAGTTTTAAATGTTATAGCAATAAAAGGCTCTGACAATGTGATAAAAAAAAAAACAAAACACTGCTTGTGTGCCAGAAAGCAATAAAAATTCTATTCACTGCTTTCATCCAAATCACATTATTTATTGACTAGCCCTTTGTCCAAGGTGGAAGACTCTAAGGAAGGAAATCAGCACCTCAATTACTTGACAAGGTCAACAAGAGATATGTTTAGACTAATAAAATATGTTAATCAACTAGAAGTTGCCCTACTTATGCATAACTAACTAGAAGGGTTACAAGATATCTCTAGAACATGACAAATATTCTAACAATCATAAACCTGCCATCTGAAAACTTTGCCTACTGACTGACCATTTTACAATTATATTTCATAAGACTCAAACTAATAACTAATAAGTATATATCTAAATACATATGTATATTCTAATTAAATAAATAATATTTATTATTATATATAATAATGTATTCACATATATGAATATATGAAATAAACACTTCGGTAAAATAAACATATAAGTATACTATATAAAATTCCTATATAATGTAAAAAGAATCTGTTTTAAACTTCTCCCCAAAAATATAGTTAGCAAGCCTTCTGTTATTTGAAGAAATAAAACAGTATTTTCATAATCGATTCAGATTTAAATGCAAAAAAAAAAACAACTAAATGACTTAAAAAAATCATGGGACATCTCAGAAAAAAAAAACATTTAAATATTATACACAAGTTACTAGAAAACCTTAATGTACACAGATGTCGGTGATGTTAACTAAAAAGCTGAAAATGTGACACATTTTTCCTCATAAATGGGAAGAAACAATAATTTCTTGCTTAAAACTTGGGGGTGCACAGGTGAGGAGGATAGGAAATTACATACAATAAGTGAACAGGGATCAGTCATTCAGTGTCTGTATCTCAGTAGCCTTTCCCAGTTGAGAAGATGTTTTAACTGACTCTGCCCTCGTTACAGGGCAGTTAAAAAGTTAGAAGCTAGGGTAGTCTTGCTAGGATATTTAATAATAGTATACAGGAAATATTCTGGAACCCTGTAAAAGCACAGGTGTTTTTACCTCAGATATCAAAATGAAAAAGATGTTCTGAAGTAAACAGAGGGTAAAATTTCCCATCATTGCCAATATCCATGGAGTGCTTTTCAAGGCAGAGAATTCAGCAGGAAGAGCATGGCAGCAATTACAGTCAGTGAATTTAAAACAAACAGCAAACAAAAACTATTTTGTGAGAGAAAGGCGAATCTAAAGAATATCCTCTGAATACCTTCAATAGGCATATCAAGTAATAGCCCTGGCAGAGAATATGGCACATGCAAACTGAGTAGTTAATAAAGCAACTATTTAGTATGGTGTGGGATATGTTTATCAAGAAAAATGAAACACCTCAGGGTTCACAACTTCCTTACCAATCCCTGGACAGAGGAACAGGGAAAGAATCAGCCATACAATGTGGAAGAAGACCCTCATGGTGGTGGCTGCATGCCAGGAGCTGTAGTGTTCAAAAGAAGGACATGGCCAACCCATAGTAACCTAGCAGTGAGGATGGAGGGGAAGAAATACACCACCCTGACTTTTCTTTTTCTCTCCAACTTCCGAGGCTTCTCATTGACCAAATACATGAGAAACCAGCAGGGAAATAAACATTTTGCTATGGTCCATGCAATTTAGCTTCCTGGGACAAAAGGATAAAGGGAAAGTATGTCTGCTGGGGCAAATAGAAGGCATCAAGCACCTACTCCATGCCCAGTGGAATGATTTCTCAACTTCCAGAAGGTAAATTTGTAAGGAAATTATATGGCAAAAATATATAAAATAATTTCAATCTTTGCATAAAAGTTGAATGCATAGTTTGAAATGCAAAGACACATCATTAGAGTAGTAGAGATTTTATGTTTATAAGTTGAAAAAATACACAAATAACAGTATATTTGTTTTGTCCATATCATTTTCTCAGCAGTCAGCAAGTAAATAACTATTTGAGATTTTCCAGTAAGGGCAGCTGCAATGCAAATGAAAGAGGGAAGGAAGAGAGTTGGGCTCAAGAGAACCATAGGTCCGTAGCCTAAATGAAAGGACAGAGGACAATGTATCTGGTCAAATAAATGAGAGTGAAGTTGACTTAGTCTTTAGACACAAAGACTAGTGAGCATAAGACTTCTAGGTATCTATGAAATTTTTTATCTCATTTTAAAACCAAAAGATAAAATGAATGTAGTATTAATAAATATATCATAAACAGCCAGAAATATATTTGTCCTTAGATCCTACAATTTTAAATAAAATTTAGTATGTATTAAAATTTAGTATGTATTAAAATTTAGTATTTAGTATTTAGCCATGAAGGCTAATATGCTTAAGGTTAACAAAAGTCTTCAGGTAGTCTGGGGTGAGGTTAAAATTAGCGGCCTTATAAGTTCCTGGGGTTGGTCCTGACATTTGGTAAGCATAAATTAAAAAAAAAAAAAAAAGCAAAAACACTAACCCAAGGAATAGAAAAAAAACAAGAGATCTGCTGGATTAGAAGACCTAAGTAACAATCTGCCACTAGCTGATACAAACCAAATCTGATCTTCACAGTATTCTCCACCCACTTGAACTGATTTGCAAGAGCCAAAGGCAACAGTAAAATCTAGAACATTATTTCTCCCAAATCTGTGGATTCTAAAATGAAATATTTAACCCTCAAAGTTACTGGAACAGAAATGAGCTGGTAATGGGGAAGTAGCAATCAGAAAAGATTCAAGAAAGGACATTTTCTTGCTGAAAGCTTTATATGATATTTAAAACTTGCCCATTCAATTTCTTACCCATGAAAATAAAAGAAGGAGTGATCAAGGCACTATTATCTTATCAACTCTACAATCTATCTACAAGAAGCTTCCTGTCTTCCCCATATGTGGGGAGAAAAGCATTTTGACTATTCTGAAAACAAGTTTAGAAGAAATACAATTCACCTTATTGGAATCAATTTTCAGCTGAGTACACTCTCAAAATGCAGAGGTTTTTTTTTTTTTGTGAGAAATGAGTATGAAAGTCACTCAAAGCAAGGAAGGAGCACTTCACAACTGATCTACACTAGGTATTTCACAACCATTTCTAGCCACTAGGTAACCTTTTGAATAAAAGCCTAAAAACCCAGACTTAGTGACTGCAAGGTATGGGTCATTCAAAGAAGTGGACATAAATGCAAAACCAAAAGGAACTGTTTCCTAAATGAGCCCACTGTCCAAGTACTTAAAATTACATTGCCAAATATAACAAGTAGGCTTCAAATCAAAACTGTGCTCATGGATGCTTTCATTAGCTGAATATAATATAAAATCAAAAGAGGGAGTTATTTTATTCATACCAAATAGTTTATGACAAAATACATGCTTTTTAACATAGAGTTTTATGGGATCCCACCAAGAAGTCAAGCCATTTCTACCTGTGTTTATGAAATTTTTATTGTCTTTTCACCTGACATCCTCAGACTTTCTAGAATTCCACTTGAAATTCCTTTTAGATGGCCACTGTCTGAAAAATAAACACTGTGTGATCTCCAGACAGCAGAATGACAATTCCAGTTGTCAGAGTGGCAGCTGATCTGTCAATGATGCTTTTACTCAATGAAAGCCCCTAAGTGTAATTAAACAGTTTCTAGGGCAAAGTAGAGCCATGAGTCATCATACTAGAAATGATATCAAAGAAGATTGCAGAGAATATCATTTACGAGGATCTTGTCACTCACAGTAAGTCTATATTTAGATAAGTTAAAGCTGAAATCAGAGCTGCATTTGATGACAGATCCATGGACTCAACTGAGCTACAGTTTGCTTAAAATGCAAAATGGATAGCACAGTATTCACTCTGGGTAGAGACAACTCAGCACCTACAATTTCAAATCATCAGGTCATAGCCTTCAAACCTGTTTGCTAAGCCTAGTCTGGTAACTTCAAACCAGGAAAGTCCTAAAATGCAACTAATCTTGGATGGTCTATCTTTTGACATTACAAAATTCTGAGGCTGGAAACTAGAGAAGAATCTTAAGAAGTCTTAAACAGTTAAATACAGGGCCCTCCTTGGTGGGGCAACAGGTTAAAGCACAGCACAAAAAAGGTAAAGCCACTTCAGCATGAGTTCAATCCCTGCCTGTGTGATCCACATGGCACGTCCAGCCCTCAGCAGTATATTTCGTTAGTCAGCCTGCTCTGCTCCCTACTCTGTCTCTGATGAATCCTCTCACTGCCCCTGTACTTCTGGCCTGAACCCTAGCTCTGTATGCATAAAATAAATAAATCTTTAAAAAAGAAACAGTCAAATACAAATCACTGCTTAGTGATAATTGCCATGATGTGCACTACCATGTTGTTCCACATCTCTGTCAACTGTGAGCCCTTTGGCCTCTTCTACTGGATGGTGTTTCCAGAAAATGCTTTAAAGACAGAAGGAAACTTGAGTGTTCTGAGCACTTGGGAGAAAATATTTGGTTATAAAGATTCCTGCCTTCATAGAATTACTCCAGGATTTATGTCTCAGGGTATTGAATTCACATGCAATAAAGGCACTGACAGCAAGTCCATCTATGGGGATAAGTTTGATGATGAGAACATTATCCTGATGCATACAGGCCCAGGAATCATGTCAATAGCAAATTCTGTACCCAACACACATGGTTCCCAGTTTTTCATCTGCACTGCCATAACTGTGTGGCTGAATGGAAAGCATGTGTTTTTGCAAGGTAAAGGAAGACATTCATATTATAAAAGCCTTGGAGGGCTTTGGGTCTAGGAATGGCAAAGATAGAAGAATTTACCATTGCTGACTGTGGACAAACTAATAAATTTGACTTGTGTTTTATCCTGACTACCAGACTACTCCTTCTATAGCTCATGAAAACACTCTTTCATCCCCATCTTCTTAAAATATCTTATAATCTGTGTTCTCCCCGAAATCTAATAGATGGGTTAAGTTTATAATTATGAAACAAACAATAAACAACAACAACAAAATAAACAAATTTGTGCATATGGACATGTTTATTCTAAAAAACAATTTAGCTGACTAAGCCCTATATATAGCATGAAAAGATTTACTTAAAAGTTAACAGTTTATGGCCCTCCCTGGTGGCGCAGCAGGTTAAAGCACAGCACTGAGAATCTGAAGCCACTTCCGCATGAGTTCGATTCCCGCCTG
>NW_004567103.1:63653524-63681321 GCF_000260355.1 Condylura cristata | reverse complement strand
AAAAAAAAAGTTAACAGTTTAGGGTCTCCCTGGAAGTGCAGTGATTAGTCTCAGTACTATCAAAATACCTCTAGCCACTATAGCGTAAGTTACATCCCAGGCCAGGGAGCCGACCCACACATGGCAAGGCAGATCTCTCCTGTCTTTTCCACTGCTCCCCTCAGCAGTGTATTTCAGTAAATCTGCCTGTTCTTCTTCCCACTTGTCTCTGGTAAATTCTCTCACCCTCTGACCTACACACTAGTTCTTGCATGTATAAATAAAAAAAGATTAAAAAAAAAATTAAAATCTTTAAAAAGTTAACAATTTAACTGTTATCTAATTTAAAAGTAATCAAAAAGATTAATACATTTGCTTACTAAGATACATATAAATGTTTGAGCTCCTCAAATAAATTTTAAATACGTTCAAAGACTTTTTAGAAAAACAATAATGCCTTGTGTCAATTTTTATATGCTGCTAATTAACCAAAATTGCATATAGCTAAAATATAAACCATTTGAAAAATGAATGGACTAACTGTGTATTACACAAAAGGAGAAATGTAGAAGGCTGGCAAATTATCTGAACAAATAAATTAAAATTAAAATGTAACTTAAATGATATCTCTAATATTAATCAAAAAACTTAAAGAAATAAAAATATTCAGTGATGGTTATAATAACATTGGAAAGAACATAAATTAGTGCAACTTTTCGAGGAACAATTAAAGTACTGTCAGGAGTTATTGAAGATCCAGAGAAAATGTTCAGCTCATTCAAATGGATGCTAGAAAATGGTTTAGGAGCTTCGTAAAGCTTCATGAAGCAACTATGTCTCTGATGGAAGCATGGTCTTCCTCTCCCAGGGAAATACCATTTGGACTAAAGAGGGGATAAGGAAATACACACTCAGCTCTTAAAACCAGCAATATCCTAGAAACACAAAAGCTAAAACTAGATAATTATTAAGCCCCTTTTTAAAGTGCTCATTCTCTTTATTAAAATTAACTCCCAGGAAATAATATTATTAAACACCATTAATAATAATACCTGTATTTACAACAACATTATCTACTGTATTTTATATTAGAAAGAGAAAAATATTATTCAACAGAGGGGAAAGTTTTATACATAGTAACAAATTGTCTATTAAATATCATTGAATGGGGAACTCCCTGGTGGCACTAGGGGTTAAATTTCAGCACTGTGAATATATCTGCAGCCACTGCAGCATGAGCTTGATCCCCAAACAGGAGGTGACTCACATGGCACAACACACCTCTTCTGTCTCCTGTCTTCACTGCTTCCTCTCAGCAGTGTGTTTCAGCAGATCTGCTTGTTCTGTTCCCCATTGTGTTTCTGGTGAATCCTCTCACCATCACCCCTTCCAAACACCTCTGGCCTGCACCTCAGCTCTTGTATGAATAAATAATTAAATCTTTAAAGATTATAAAATACTGTTAAAGAAAGAAGGCTAAATAAAAATAAAATATATTGGTAAAAGTAATCACTACCTCCCTGGTGGCACAACAGGTTAGGGTGCAGCAGGGCAAGCTAGCCTCAGCCGCTTCAGTGCCAGTTCAATTCCCTGCCCCGGAGGTGACCCATATGGCACAACAGACCTCTCCTGGCCTACCCTCTGCTCCCCTCAGCAGAGGGTACTTCATCAATCTGCCTGCTCCACTTCCTGCTCTGTCCCTGGTGAATCCTTTCACTGGCCCCTGCACCTCTGGCCCGTACCCCAGTTCTGTATGCATTGATAAATAAATCTTTAAAAAAAAAAAGTATATGATCTTTACAATAGAGAATTAAGTCTCAATAGGGAACTATAATGCTTAAGATGTTAACCTCTGGATTATAGAATTATGGAACTTAACATTTTTACAGTGACTACCATTATTAAGTCTACTAACATTACAGAAGCTATAAATATTGCACAAAAATTCTATTTCATCCAAATGATTGATTTAATCACTACTCTGTTCTTTTTTGTTTTGTTTGCTTGTCACTGGAAGAGGATTCCAAGATGGCCAAAATATAAAAGGACATCCACTGTATGGTGACAGATGGAAACTAGACTTGAAATGGGCAACACAAGATATTGCATACAGAAGTCTCAACTTCCATGAAGTTATAAGCCAATGTGACTGTTACAGGGGCCCTATCTCTGCCTCCGCATGTAGCCTACTGGCAGCGTGCCAGGCCAATCTGGCAAGCAGCAGCAGCTATGGTTTCTTTGCCCCACCCCAGAATAAGCTAGTCCCAGAACTCTCCTGGTTAGACTTTCCCCAACCCAGGAGACAGGCTTTTGGCATGAAAAGCCAGCATGGCAGACTCTGAATAGCAGCCTGCACTCTGGTGGCTCCTCGGCAGTAGGGGACCCCTGTACCTCTACACCATGCTTCCTGCTGAAGCATGTCAGATGCAATAATCATGTGCATGCTCCAGCCATGGCTCCCCTGAGCTAATGAGCCTGCCCTGACCTCAATGTAGGTCAGATTTATAAAGACAACCAGAATTTCACTTTTGAATATGGCAATAGCACTAGGATTGAAATTAGAGCCAGTATGGTTCCAATTCTCTATGGACCAATCACGTTTAAGCTCTCACTGGTACTATTCAAGGCTTTGAGACCACTGAGGACTGAAAATAGACCAGTCCTTTTTATGCTTAGCAAGCACCAGACAGCTGGAACTTTAAACAGCCCAATCAGATTTGAAAAGTAAGGACCCTTAAGAAGATAAAGCCAGAAGGGTTGCTAGCTTGTTTCAATCATCAAAGAATTTCAAAAAATTAATTCAGTAGATAGCTGCAGACCTTAACAATTTCATCTGGAATTTGAGATCTCCAGAGTCCTTTGCAGAGAATTCTGTAAACATTTGCAGACACCACTAAGATCTCTGCAAACTTTGAGACCTCTGTAAACCACAGAGCTCTAGCCACAACACCTACATCCACCACTGCCTGAAATTACCTGCAAAGAATACCATAGGTCTGCAGCTAATGTCTCTAAATGAGTTGCTTGCTATTGGTTAATGCTCACAATTCTCATAGCTATAAAACTGGTAACTGTGAGAGGCGCCCCTCTCTGGTGGCACAGCACTACAAAGTTAGCAGCTATCCCTTCAAGGACTAGTTTGTTCCCCAGCCAAGGAGGTGATCCACATGGCACGACAGACCTCTCCTGACCTGCCCACTGCTCTCCTCAGCAGTGTATTTCAGTTTGCCTGTTCTGCTCACCCAACACCTCTGACCTATGCACCAATACAGGGGCAATGAGAGAATTCACCAGATACAAAGTAGGGAACAGAACAGGCAAACTGAAGAAGTACACTGCTGAGGGGAGCAGTGGGCAAGACAGGAGAGGTCTGCTGTGCCATGTGGATCATCTCGGGGGCCAGGGATTGAAATTGCACTGAAGCAGCTACAGCCAGCTTAAATATATATTTTTTTTTAAGAAATGTGGTAAAAGTTGGGATTCTCTGAAAAAAAAGAAAAAGAAAAGAAAAAGAAGAAAAATAAAACTGGTATCTCTGGAACCACCTCTTGATGAATGGTGATGACCAACACCACTAACTTGTGTCTAGCCTCCACTGAGAGCTGTTAACTCTCCTGACCCTCCAGCACCACCTCCTGGTGAGGTTGCCTCAAGTACTTCCTGGTCTGGTAGGTGGTGATGTCCAGTCTTGCCTTTGGACTTCTATGTGAATTCAGCAGTCCCCTTGTCAGCAACAAACATGATTTGGATTCTGATCCACTGCTTACTGGTGTGCAACCAGCTCCAGATTCTCATGGAAGGACCATGCCATCTTGCATAGGCAGCCTTTGTTTGGACTACTGGACACTGCAAATACTCTTTGAGGATGGAACACCAGTCATTTGTGGCCAAAGCACTTTCTTTTTTCCCAATCTTCCTTTTGTTAATAACCCTGGTGGCTGTTGCACCCTGAGACTATGTGTTATCTTGCAATTAGGAGCATATGGGTGAAGACCCACAAATACGGACTCATCCCTCACCAAATCTGTTTTTATTACCTCAATAAAAAAAAATTGAGTTAAAGTCAATTTATTGTAATACTAAAGTGTAAACTGTATCTTCAAATGGCTTTATAAAGCCTTTTAAATTGTCATAATTTTTCCTATATTCTTTTAAGAATCAAACTGAGTTTCCTACTTACTCTAGACTGCATTAACTTTCTTAATCTGTAACATGGAAAAGTTTTCAGTAGAATTGTATCCTTCCTGAATTCAGGATCTTACATCAATTTTCAATGTTGCAAATAACCTATAATAATGGGGAGAAAAATAAGGGAGGTGGGGTGGCTAGCAAATGCTGCTCTGACTATTGGCTTTCTATGGCTTCCGAATGTTCTTAGGAGAGTTTTGGACCACCTCTAAATAACAGCTGTGAGGAGGAGCTGCAGAACTTGAATCCTGGTTTTTTTGGCAGTGAGTATTTGTTTTTAATGTGAAAGCAAACAACGAAAGAAAACCTTTCCCATCTGCTTTTATCAGCAAGAAAGTCAAACGGAAGTCATGGTATCCTCAGCAAATAGCACTTGATTTAGTGCACAAACACATTCTTCATTTATAGACACAGACTCCTAGAGTGTTAGGTCAACATTAGAATGATAAATAGGAAAGGGACAGGTTATTTATGAAAAATTTTGGCAATGTGATGTAGAACTCTCCAACATTCTCAGTGTGAGGTTTCTTGTCTACAGCTAACTTTCCAGGTAAAAATCCTAAAACATCAGTCCCATTTCTTGCTAGCATAAGCATGTTAAAGTAACTATAGCCATTTTCAAAACTTCCTGTACTTCACAGGTTGTGGAATTCTCTACCTCTGTGAATTTGCCAAATATCTACTTTTCAAATAGCACGAGGTAACCTGCATGTGTTGTCAATACCAAGTTAAAAGACCATTATATAGGTTCTCACAAAATGATAAGATTCACTGATAGACATGATTTCAGTATATAAAGTAGCAATATAGATGTTAATCTAAAGAGACTTGGGGAATTGGATAAAGATGACAAATAGAGTAAATGTGCTTGTCTCTAAGCCCCAGCCCAAATACCCACAAATGACAGAATACAACCATTTTCTTTAATTATGAATTCATTACAACACTGGACGTACATAAGGAACTTAGGCCAGAAACTAGGAAATCTCCTCCACCTGGAAAATAGTTGAAATAAATTTGCACAGAAGACACAAAAGTAGACACAAAGACTGACACAAAAGGTAGAAGTAGCTTTTAAATTATTCAGAACAGAAGAATAATTTGTTAACTTAGCATATTAACCAGTCATTTCCTGCCCCTAAAAACAATAACTGCAACATACAGCATCAGAGATCAGTGAAGACTGTAACAAGTGTGTAAATATGGACCAGAGAGACAATACAGAATCTAAAATACCAAGTGTCAAGTGGAAAATGGATTCTCAATGTTGAGAAAATATGTTCTCAGTATAGGCCAGATCAACAGAATGTATTAATATGTAACATACATACAGTAAATGGAACCACACTGACCAATATGCAAATGGGGAACTCTGATAAAAAGATGACGTTCAATATTTTAAGAAAGTCAATTTCAAGAATGAAACTATGAATTAAAAGAAATAACACCAGAGAAAGCAAATAGGCAATTCCACAAGAAGCAATTTTTAGTTGAGGTGTAATTATATAAGTAAATGTCTAGATATTGAGAGTTCAGTTTCATGAAATTGTTAACTCATGTAGTTGCTTGTATAACTAACATTCCAAACCAAAAAATTCACATCACTTCAAAAAATTATCTTGCCTCTTTCAGTCAATTTCCCTGTATAGGTAATAATTGTCTGATTTGGTCACCACAGAATAATTTCATTTGTGATTGGTTTCATATAAAGTGAAGTCATAAAGTGTACATTCTTTCAATCAACCTAATGTTTTGACATTAATCTATTCATCTGTTGTGCAGTTTTCAGTATTCTACTGTATAATTATAGTAAGTACTATAGATCTATTCTCCTTTTGAAGGACATTTGGCTTGTTTCCAGCTTGTATCTATTATGAATAGAGAGCTACTATGTACATTACTATATAAATATATACTAATTAGAATGGAATTTCCAAACCATAGGGTAGTGAGAAGTTTAACCCTATCTTTAAAAAGCACCAAATCTTTCTCAAAAGTATCATTACCATTTTATACTCCAGCCTATAATATATTACATTTCTGCCTATTAATCAATATTTGGAATTGACAATCATTTTTATTTTAATATTTTTAGTAAGTATGAATAAATATTTCACTGGGAAGTCTTTCAATAAGCAATAAATTGTGTATACATGAGTCTATTTATGGACTTCCTACTTTTTTATATGCAAATACCCCATAGCACACAGTTTATGATTATGGCTTTATAGTAAGGACACTGAGTCTTGGAAACAGACAATGCAAATTTGAACAATTTATTCTTCTTTTTCAGGAATGTTTGGTATAGTCTAGATTCAGTGTAGTTCCATATAAATTTGGGAAAATATAAGTTTTCAATTCAATACTGCATTTTAAAAAATCATATACCATGACCAAGTGGGACTAATCCATGGATACAAATATGGTTCAATAGTCCAAAATTCATTAAATTTGTTCACATCAATGAAAGGAAAGCCATAAATCATATTAACATATTAATTTTAAAAGCACAGAAAGCATTTGATAATACTCAAAATCCACTTATGATACAACATCATGATAATATACCAAAAAAAAAAAATCCTTGAGACTCCACTAAAAATATAACTGACATAAGAAACAAGTTCAGCCAAGTGGTATGTTATAAGCAATATCAATTTACAAAAATTTGCTTTGTTTCTATATATACAAAAGAAGATAGAAGAAATCAAGAAAACAATCCATCAAAACAAATTAAATATTTAGAAGTAAAAACAACAAAGGAGGTGAAGGACATATACAATGAAAACTGTAAGACACTGTCTAAAAAAACAGGGGAAAGATAAAAAATGGTAAGCTGATTCCCTGCTCATAAATTAGAACAATTAATATTGCTAAAATAGCCATCATACCCAAAACAATATATAGATACACTTCAATTCCTATCAAGGTTTCAATGGCATTCTTCAAAGAAATACAACAGGCATTCCTCAAATTCATATGGAAATACAAAAGACCAATAATAGCTAAAGCAATCCTGAACAAAAAAACTAAGAACAGTGGAATCATACCTCATATTCAAATTACACTACAAAGCTGTAATAATCAAAACACATGGCACTGGTACAAACAAACACACAGACAAATGGAACAGATTTGAAAACCAGAAATAAACCCATATTTATAGGGACAATTTATCTACAACAAAGGAACCAAGCATATATATTAGAGAAAGAAAATTCTCTTTATAAATGGTATTGGGAAAAATGGACAGACACATACATAAACAATAAAGGAACTATCTATCACAATACAGAAAAAATAACTCAAAATAAATTGCAGTCTTAGATGTAGGGTCTGCAACTTTAAATGACTGAAGAAAACCTAGGACAAACATTCCCACAACATAGGCTTATCATTCATAATAACATGAGTGTACCTGGAGGTGACTATTTAAGTAAAATAAGTCAGAATCAAAAAAATACAATGATTTCACTACATATGGAATATAAAGAAACCAAACAAAGGAAAACACAAAACTAAACCAAACCAATCCAAATTTCACTGTAGAACTGAGGCTCTAAGAGTGGGTAAGTGAAAGTACAAAGCAATGATGAAAGGTGTTCCAGTGGATTGTGGTGTAAGGATTATAGGTGCTTGGGTGGGTGTATCATAGAAATGGACATCTGAAGAGGTGTGAATTTATAAATTAAGCCACATACAGTATTAAAATCCACAATTACTTTAATAAAAATAATACAGCTAAAAGTAAAGCATTCAAATTCCAAAAATAAGCAACAAAAACATAATGCCACCCAGGTAAGACTTTTAGTCAACAGAAAACCCATTTTGACTTCTGACATCCAGAACTATAAAAGCATAAATTAGTGTTATTTCAAGTCACTAAGTTTGTGGTACTTTGATATAAACAGCAATACAAACAGCTGAAATACAGAAAATGTGAAGTAGAAGAAAAATTAGATGATTTCTTTTAAAGATATCTTGAGCAATTATCAACAGAATGTGAACATGTATTTGCTTCATGACTCACAATTACAATTCTAGGTATGTACCCAGCAGTAATGTGTGTGTATGTTCACCACAGGCATGTACTATAATATTTGTGCAGTATCTCCAAACTGAGAATTACACAAAATGTCTGTCAGTAGTAAAGTGAATAAACTCAAGTCTACAGTCACAAAATGAAATGCTATACAGCAAAGAAAGAACAAAAATCAGCCACAAACAGTATCTCTCTCTTAAAAAATAAGATTAAGTGAAAGACAAAAATATATTAAATATTATTTTACAAGTATAAAGTGCAAAAACAAGCAAAATTAATATCTACCCTTTGAAGCCACTACTTCACACCCAAAGTGGGAATAAGGGAATCTTCCAGGAAACTGTCAATGTTCTATCTCCTGATACTAATGATGCTTCAGTTTGTACAAAATCACTGAAGTTTTAAAATGTGCAACTTTTAATATACCCTTATATATCAATAAAACAGTACAATGAGAAAAAATAAAGATGATTACTTTGGTTTTATTTAAGAGAAGACAAACTTTCTGGCAGTTCCTAGAACAGTCAACAAGTTACCACACTAATGAAGGCATATGAGTTTGGATAGCACTGAAATGTGATAACTACTAGCTACATTAAAAACTCAGCTTTCCGGACCTCCCTGGCGGCGCAGTGGGTTGAAGCACAGCACTGAGAATCTAAGGCCGCTTCCGCATGAGTTCGATTCCCGCCTGCCCCGAAGGTGACCACATGGCGCAGCAGACATCTCCTGACCCTCCTGCTGCTCCCCTCAGCAGTGTACTTCGTGGACCTGCCTGTTCTGTTCCCCACACTATCTCTGGTGAAGACTCTCGCCACCCCTGAGCCTCTGGCCTGTACCCCAGTTCTGTATGCACAAATAAATAAATCTTAAAAAAAAAAAAAAACTCAGCTTTCCCATAACACTATTGTCATTTCAAAGGTCATACACAAAAGCCACATGTGGCTTTTATCCACTGCATTAAACAACGAAGACAGAAAATATTTCCATCATGTCAAGAGTATTTTGGACAACAATGGTCTGGACAGTGATGTTGGTCACAGGGGACAAAATCTAAGGTGCTAATCTGAGTGGGTAGAGACACGAAAAGAAGAGCTACTAGAACACAGTAATAAAAGAAGTAAAGCTACTCTATAATAAGGTGGGTTTTAGCAAAAACATTAAAAATCTGAGTAAAAATTTACTCAACTCAAGGGTTCTGTAAAATCAGTATTTGCTGTGTTACACAATTCACCACAATATTTTTTTCAATATAGGAAAATACCATAACTGATAAGATAAATATTATGATAGCAAGTTTTTTTCTCTCTCCTCTCCTTTTCTGTGGGTAATTACCAATGTCTGTAATTGACAACAGTTGATCAAATCAAAATAGGAAAACTAATAATGAGCCAGATTCTCCCACCACATTCCACCCGTTGAAGTCAGTGAAAGCTCTGTGCACACAGGGAGACACATGGTGAGCTAATCTGGCCCAGTATTTACACAGCACTTTCAATTTGAGAATCTTAAAATGTTGAACAAATATTCACTTTTATAGGCCATCCCAAGAGATAGAACAATCACTTTTATGTCTGACTAAATTGAGTTTAAAATTTGAACTGAATACTTTATGCTACCTACAAGAGTAGTATTTAAAAAACATGTTTCATATATGCATATATGCATGTGTCAGAATTCACAAGATCTGAACCTTCTGTTTTAAAGTAAGTTTGAGCATACTCTAATGGCTTCACTGGGTCTTTCAAATACCATCAATTTCCCAGCTACCCTTCTGACTTCAGGTAACAAAGTTAATTATTCTTACTTTTATAAACCAATTTCACTTACCCAGAAACATATTTAGGAGTGATCCACCACAGCTGTATCATGTCTTCATGATTTTTAAGTTTCTTGTAATATTTCACATGAACTGTACACAAAAGTGTTAATCGAATCTTGTTTTCTATTAACTACAATTGGGTTATCCAATTGATAGGTCATTCAGACAGCCTGGCCTCTTCTCTACTCCATAACTATTATTGATACATAGCTGTCCCCTGTCTGCAGCTAGTCATTGAGTCCTTAATATTGACACAGGCTGAGGAGGAAAAATGGGAGAGCGCTATTTAACTTTGGGTCACTTGTTTAATTAGAGAAGAAGAAAATGCTTCCAACTCGTCTACTTGTTCAGCAAATATGTATTCAAGTCTGCGATCCACAAAGGGAATGTCAATGTATAGCTACAGACAGAGTTTCTGCTGTAGGGAATAAAACAAGTAAGATTTTTCCAGCTATTACAAGTGGTGCACAAATTTAATTCTGCTAGTGGATACTAGAAAGACCTTTTTTAACTCTTCTTTTCACCCTTGCTCCAAACAGTCACAGTGGCTTTCCCCTCACCAAGTTCTCAGAGGTGTCCAACTTTAAATAACTTCTCTGAAACATGTGGCCTGTAATACTCTGGAGCTAAATTTTGAGGACATGTGAAACTGTGAAAGCTTTAAACTTCTCCCTTTTCTAAAAGACTTGTTAAGTTTCTGTAAAGAATCTTAAAAAAAAAATAGTATTAAAGTACTGTGTTCGTTAATGTTCAAATTCAGCTAAATTAAGAAAAATAATCCATTGTCAAAAACAATGGCCAAATAGTTAACCAAACCTGAGTTCTAGTCTTGAATTTGCTTCTAATCATTTAAGCTCTCTGGCCTAGGGGAGCTCCCTGGTGGGCCTAGGGGTTAAGTATCAGCGTTATTACTCCTTTGGCATGAGTTTGATCCCCATCAGGGAGCTAACACACACAGGAGGCAGCAGACTTCTCCTGTCTCAGTGTCCCCTTAGCAATGTATTTCAGTATATCCTCCTTTCCTACTCCCCACTCTGTCTCTGATTAATCCTCTCACTCCCCCTTACCTCTGACCCACACCCCAGTACTTCTATGTTTTAAAATTTTTTTCAGAATGCTCACTGGCCTCAGTTTCCTCATTTATAAAATGAGGACAATGAAAATGACACTACAAATTGATTTGGAGTTGAGAAACATTATATATACCATGCCAATGCTTAAAGTATGCCTGATTGTGTATGTTATCTCTGAGTACTTATTAGAGAGCCAAGAAAAAATTATTTAGTCAAACTGGACTCAGATCCTTCTACATTATGAGGGGGGTTGGTATGATTTTTAAACAGGTCTTCTTGAAAGCTCACCAGAGGCCACTTTAGAGAAAAGGGAAAAATAGGTGAAATGCTGACTGCAACTCCTAAATTCTTCAACTTAAACCATAAGCTTAGTGGTTTTGGGCATTTTATATACTTGGGACCAACTATTTAATCATAATTTAAATTTTAAGGGAATAATGTTATGATTTTTTTTTTTAATTTAAAGAAAAATGGGCCAGACATTCCCAAAGTATTTCTGAACTCTGGAGTCACATGATTTTTTCAGAACATGTATTGAAATTCAGGTGAATTATACAAGATACAAGATATTATTACTATAAAAATAAGTCTTATATAACCAAAAGAACAAAATCATGCTTTCTCTTCTCAAAACACAAGCACAGAAAAACCTTTAGCAAGTCAGCTAATGAAATCTCTTTCACAGAAATTCCAAAATTTTATTTGGTCTACTTTCTTCTACCTTTTTTCTATAGAATTGAGTATAAAGATAAAATTGATTTAGCAAAGGTCTAATTTATTATCCTCAATGTAAAAAGACAGGTAAAATGGAGATGAAGATGCAGTAAGAAAAGAAACAGATTGTTTCACATCAAAACATTTCTTAAAAATTCCATTTTGAAGGAAGAACCTTATAAATTATGGAGAACATCAGGATGCCATCCTCTTTACAGATTAAAACTTCAAGTCTTAGAAAATTCAAGTGTGCCTTGGAAAGGTATGCCTATGTGTCTGTGTGAATATTTACCATCTAGATAATCAAGAGAATAGTTTAAAAGATCAAGTTTATAATGACTTAAATGAGTAGCTCAAATTTTGCTAAATGTATTACCAGAAAGACAGAGAGGAGAATATTCCTAAGTACTCTGTGATTTAATATTTCCAGAAGATAAAAGATAAGTGTGAACCTTAAAAGTTCTCCATTTTTGTGATCCTTCTTCCAACTAGAGGTAAGGTTTAAGTTTCTTATCTAGGTCATTTTCTCAGGTTCTACATTATATGCAAAAATCTGCTGCCTAAAGGTATAAATTTAAAGTAAAAAAAAAAAAAGGAACAAAAGACTCAATAGTGAGCATCTAGCCTTTGCATATCTGCAGGGTATTTTTCCTATAGAAAGACATTGATTCTGGAGCCTGCTTTTAGCATTAGCCTGTCTTAGGATCTTGACAATTTAAAGCTAGAAGCCCCTCCTATCAACAAATAGTTGCCTATTCATTCAGGTTTTTAGCTATATAAACTAAATTCAAACTTAAGCTTATTCAAAACAGTTCTCATACTATCTGTTGGGGTGCTTGTCCAGGTTTGAATCCTCACTTTGATTAATAAACTCTGTGCCTAACTATTCTTGAGATGTTTCATATAACAATTATATGATCAATAGAATGTTATAGAAATCATGATGGTTCAGTTTCTGAGGTCCTACATGATAGCAATTCTACTTCCTTTCCCTTATCATAAATATTACCTCTGCCAAAAGTTGATTACCCTGCAACCACCACACTGTGGAGAAGCCTATAGAATTTATGTGGACTGGTCCTGGGAAACGAGATGCTTGTGGAGAGAGAGAGAATAAGGGGAACAAAGGAGCCTTTTGTGAGTAAAAGAAATGTAGCAGTCAGAATGAGGGGCATGCCAGGACCCCCAAATCTGCCTTCTCTAAAGAGGTTCTGTCATCTGTTACACAGAGAAAAACATACTTAGTGCATATGACCTCAATTAAAAAAAAAAAAAACTAATACAATTTGTGTGCAATAGATAGAAGAGAAAGAATATAGTTAAAACAATTTCCCCATGAAGCACCCAGATACCCAATTCCTTGATAAATGCCCAGCCCAAATCAGGGCCACTGAGGCCTGAAAGCTTGATACACATCTAAGGTACCTTTTGGTGGGAAACCACAGGGAAATAAAAGCCAGGCAAGTCTGAAAGGAAAAGAGTAGATCAAAACACAAAGGCTGCCATTATCACCCTCCCTATGGGTCTCTCACCCAGATACTTCTAAGTGTCTCCCTCTATATCCCCCAGGTCCTTGTTACAAGTTCAAGACTTAAAAAGCAAGAGTACCTTCCTCACAAGTTTCTGCCCCAAGTGGCTCCTCCAAGTCTCCTTCTTCTTTCTTCCTAAATCCTCTTCTCCCAGTCTTTTCTAGTTTCTCCTAAGCAGCTCTGCTTAGAGCAGAGTCTTGGGAGGAGGAGGGTGGGGAAGCAGGGAACTTAAAGCCTCCCCTTTCTATAAATATCACTCTAGCAAGGCTACCTGGGAAGTTAATCTTACATAGGCCATAGATGAATTTCCCTCTTGAGTTCTTTCTAAATTTCCAACCCACAAAATTGTGAACAAAATAAACTGTTATTTTAAACCACTAGGTTTTGGAACAGTTTGTCCTAAAGTAATAGGTATCCAGAACAACAGAGAATAGAAGGAGGGAATTTCAGAGAGGTATGAAAGTGAGGAAGAGAAATGTCAGAAAATGGTTACATTCTGTTCAGATTAATTTCTTGGTTTCCTTTCTTTTGGATTATAGGGGACTCCTGAGTAATATGCACCTATCAATTTATAGTAAACTGCAATAAAAGAAGCACATGCAAGCTGGATCAGGTGTTGCAGAAAAGAAAGGCCAAAATATCCTCCTCTGCTGAGACTAATTCTCCTGACCCCTGGCTTCCACAGAGGAAACTATGTCCAGATGTTTCAGATAAGAGACCCAGCCTGCTAGCCATCCAGGATTAGAGTAGCATGAGTAAGTATTCCTCTAGGGCATGTTATTTAAGCTCTGGCAGTAGATCTCTTTCTATCTATCTATCTATCTATCTATCTATCTATCTATCTATCTATCTATCTATCTATCTATCTATCTATCTATATCTATCTATCTCTATCTATCTATCTCTCTATCTCTATCTATCTCTCTATCATCTATTTTTCAGAAAATGTACTCTCTATCTCTATCTCTCTATCTATCTATCTCTATCTCTCTATATATCATCTATCTATCTTTCAGAAAATGTACTTAACTTATTTATTTATATACAATTTATATAATTGTTCATTTTTGTACAAAATTTATTTTCTCCTCTCTGGTGTAATTCCTACAAAATTCCTACCACCAATTCACCAGAGAACCATCACCACAGGCCCTTGTGTTCTTCCCTCCCCTTTTTTGTTTTTTTTGTTTTTTTTTAAATGTATTGATTTATACATACAAAAACTGGGGTATAGGCCCAGTGGGACAGGGGATGAGAGGATTCACTAGAAACAAAGTGAGGAGCAGAACAGGCAGATCTAATGAAATAAACTGCTGAAGGGAGCAGTGGGGGAGACAGGAGAGGTCTGTCACACCATGTGGATCACCTCCCTGGTGAGAATTGAACTTGTACTGCAGTGGCTACAGGTCACTTCATAACCCATTGGGCTTTAACCTGTTGGGCCACCAGCCAGGGCACTCCCCCCACGTTTTGATCTCCTTCCCTCCTCCTTCCCTACAGAATGTCTCTGAATTATAGTTGGCTATTAACTTTGGTTTTGTATTTATCGTTATTACTTTTTTCCTGATCCCTTACTCAATTCCCCTACATTCCTCCCATAAGTTAAATCGATATTTTTCTTTTTTCTTCTGGATTATTTCACTGAACATAATCTCTTCTAGCTCCATCCATGTTGCTGTGAATTGCTGGTAGGAAAGCAAACTGGTTAAAGCACTATGGAATGCTGTGTAGAGGTTCATTGAACTACTAAAAATGTAGCTACCCCATGACCCAGCAATTCTACTCCTTACTTTAGAATCTACCCAATGAACACAAAAGAATCTACCCAAAGAACACAAAAACATCAATTCAAAAAGATACCTGTATCCTTATGTTTATTGCAGCACTATTTATAATAGGTAAGATATGAACACAACCCAAATGCCCCAAAATAAAGGACTGGATCAAGAAGATGTGGCATATATACACAATGGGATACTACTGATCAATACACAGTTGACGGGAGCAGTGGGTCTCCCAGTGGCACAGGGGTCAAAAACACAGAGCTATCAGATATTAAATTATCGCCAGCCGGCCACTATGACATGAGTTCAATCCCTGGACAGGCAGCAGACCTACATGACACTTCAAACCTCTCCTGCCTCGCCCACTGCTACCCTCAGCTGTGTATTTCAGTACATCCGCCTATTCTGCTCCCACTCTACCTCTGATTAATCCTCTCACCTCCCACACTTGTGGCCTACATCCGAGTTCTTATATGCATAAATAAATAAATCTTTTAAAAAGACTAAAAACATGGATAAAGCATATATATTGTTCTTTAATACCTTAACATTACAAAAATAATGAGAAAAGTATATACAAACAGTTGGGGAAAAATTAAGTGATTAGTATCAAAAGATAGATCAAAAGAATCTTTTTATAAAAGATAGATTATTTTAAAAAGAAAAAGACTAACATTTTCTGATCATTGCCTATGGAGTAAATGTTTTAAATGCATTATCTCACTTTACCTCTCCCTTACTCTGTAAGAAAGATATTATATTTTCCTTTCTTTTAAATATTAACAAACATATCTACAAGTGTAATCTAAGGTCATATAGAATTTAAAAACCTATACTCTTTGTCTAACATACAAATCCTGCATTCTTTCATCAGCTGCAAAGTTGTCGTAATGCGATAATTCCCAAGCTAAAAACACTGTTTAAAATCATTTCATTTGACTTTTGCAACAACATTGTGAAGAAGGAAACCCTGTCCATTCCACTACTATACTCAGGAAAACAAAGACTGAAGATGTAAAGTAACTTCTAAGCTATGACTAAGATTCAAATCCCAGTTTGATCTAAGGATTTCAATGTGGCTTTTCTTTCCTACTGTGCCATGTTGTCTTTTCTAGATAGGAGAATTATACAACTGTCATGACAAAAGATACATTTGATACTGGACCTTGAAAAATGAATAAGAGTTGGACAGGTGACTGCTCTGAGCTGCATCAAGAATAAAGATGCTTAGTTACTCACAGGTAATTTGTTGTACAAAATCTGTTACAACCAGATCAGAAACAGTGTTGTACATGCAACATGCCCAGATACAGAAGTAGTTGTATGATATGGAATGTGTTATTTGTAACAATATCATGTATGTATTTCAAGAATCCCTAAGTAACTGTAATGTGGGAATTTGTGTTTTTCTATATTATGTACTAGAATTATGTTCTCTATAAGACCCACAATTTACTAATTCCACTCTTAATAACTGAAATCCTCTCCTTCAACATCTCCCCATCAACCACTCCTTGGGCTACACATGAGTTCTTTAATACATGTTTGCAAGCAATACTGCTTACACTGAGCAATGCTTCCACTCTCTCAGCTCTCAGAGCTCCTGGCATGACACACACTCTACCCCATTAAAGAGAGCCTCCTTGTAACTCATTGGGTACTATTACTGAATCTGTGGAACTCATTTTGGATGAAAGGGGGAGAAATGAATGTTGCTTGTTACATTTGAGATGTACACTATTAAAAGATTTGAAATGTAGTGCTGATTTTTCCACCCTCAACCAGCTCCCTAACACCTGACATGGTTTTGAAATGTTATTGTTCTTCCACCTTTTATTTATTTATTTGCAGCCCAACCTTCAGGCATTAGTCCAAAGGAAGCAAAAACCAGATGGCAAACTTCTGTTTATCAATATTTCTTAGCTTCCATCCCAGATATGTCTTCCTTGGCACTACAAATTCAAACCAGGGATCTTCCTACCTTCACAACAAGAAGCACTGTCACCCTCAGGCCAGTGTCTCAAGAGTCATTTGCTATTTCAAAAGAGCTGGAACACTGGTGTCTCGGATACTGCCTCTTGGTGACTGGCATTGACCAGCACTGTTGATTGATGGCAGGTACTCTATCTGGCTACCTTTGAGGGCTGTCTAATGCTTCTGCTTCCCTGACACCATCTCCTGGTATTGTTGAGTCTGTCACTGTCTGGTCCAGCATCTGGTGCTCTCCAGCCCGGTCTTCATTTTGTTGCTGTGGGTGCTGGTGGCATCAACTCTGAGGCCCCACCTGTGAGCAAACCCAGATGCTTTTGTAAGCTGGACTCTGGTACACTGCTGACTGGTGAACATCAGCTCCAAGACCTCTTTGATGGGGCTGCACCATCTGCATGTGTGGTCTTTGTTTGGACTACTGGACACTGTACACACTATTTGGGGTGAGGCGATCTTAGAAATTCTTTCCCTTTCCCAATCTGTTTGTGGACTGTGAGCCTGAGTGGTATCTTGCAATTGAGCACAAAGCTGAGAACCCATAAACAATGAACTGTCCCTCCCCCTACCTCCATCTTCGCACTGTCTTTTGGCTGTATTGGCACTGTTCTGTTTTTTTTTTTTTTTAAAGATTTATTTATTTATGCATACAAGAACTGCAGGCCAGAGGTGCAGGGGTGGAAGGATTCATCAGACAGAGGTGGAAGCAGAACAGGCAAACTGACAAAGTACACTGCTAAGGGGAGCAGAGGGCAAGGAGGAGAGGTCTGCAAGGAGGAGAGGTCTGCGGGTCATCTCCCTGGCCAGGGATCAAACTCTGGCTGCAGTGGCTGTGGATAGCTTTATAATCTTTGTTTAACCTGTTGTGCCACCAGGAAGGGCCCTGTATTAGCACTGTTTTGTAACTAATGGCACTACTGGGTTGAATATGATAGTGATTTCCTTATACTTGTATGTATCAGGCACTGTGTTAGTCTGCTGACATTCATTATTGATCATTCTCATTTGTATCCTGAAAGCAAGAGTTTATTAATTACTGAGGTTTAATCCAATAGTATATATATCTAGTGCCCATCAGAGGCTTAAGCCAGATTTTATATGTTAGAGCTGTCCTCTTTTCACCGTAAATTGCTACTTCTATATAAATATTATTTTGCTTGCTATTGGTGTTTGTCCCCTAGACTTAGAGCTCTTAAAAAGTGATATCTGGGCTCTCCCTGGTGGCACAGTGGGTTAAAGCACAACACTAAGAAGCTAAAGTCACTTCTGCATGAGTTCAATCCCCACCTACCCCGGAGGTGAGCCACATGGCGTGGCAGACCTCTGCTGACTCACCTGCCGCTCCCCTCAGCAGCATACTTCACTGATCTGCCTGCTCTGCTCCCCACTCTGTCTCTGGTGAATCTTTTCACCACCCCTGAACCTCTGGCCTATACCCCAGTTCTGTATCACAAATAAATAAATCTTAAAAAAAAAAAAGGGGGATATCTAGGTTTTGTTTTACCTTAACGCCTATAACATTAAAAGCAAAAGGAATGGCCAATTTTTTTTATTTTAATAAATATTTGTTGAATATATGATTAATAAACAAACAAATTGTGTTTAATTGTAGTTTTAACTCTAGACTAAAAAGTCATATGACACTGTCAGTGCTTTGAAATGTGACATTGTCACTCTCAACCTAAACAACCAAAGTAAACACAAACTTTTTAAAACTTAGCAGTTCTAATACTCATTACCAACTCAGGCTAATTTCATTAACTAAGAAACAAACTTGAATATATTTTGGAAATTTTGAGTTATCTCAAAATCTCAGGTAAAAAAAAAGAAATGAAGCACTGGTATTTTAAAGTAAAAATAATGTAAATGTTCATGCTGTGTCAAGGCTGTGATTTTCCAATAGTTTTACATTCTTCCAAGTAAATGCTATCTACCTCTCACAACTGGTGGGTGTAAAAATTGTGAAACTAAGTTGGGCATAATCCATGAAATTCACACCCTATGCCAACTTGAACTACTCACTATTTGGAGCGCAGGGAGTAGGTAAAATTTATAGGAAAAATGTTTAAATCAAAACTGATGGCAACTGACATATATATCCTGTGAGAGTCTACTCTTTGATTTCTCTAAGTCTCTACAAAGCATTAGGTGTGTGTATTCAGCTTTTCCTTCCAGCCAGCCAAAACTGAGGTTTATTTGAAATATGAAAACAATGAAGTTGGAGAGGCTAAGTGACCTTACCAATGCCATTCATTTAGTGAGTTATAGAACTGGAGTTTAAGCCCAAATCAGAAATCTCCTAATTGCAGGAGAAGAGATGACTCGGAAGTATCAAAAATTTGTTTGTAAAATATCAAATTCAAAATAAAACATCAAGTGGATTATGAAATAAGAGTTATTTAAATGTTGCTTTAGCATAATGGATTTAAGGGACCTGAATGGGGGAGGTTTTTACATGAGGCCATTTGGAATAGGTTCTGGCTTCTGGCATTCTAAATGAACTATGGGAGGGGAGGAAGGAGAAAGGTGCTTTTAAAATGCTTTTCTGAGTGCAGCAAGTTTAAACACATTTCATTTTCTACTCACTCTACAATAAAATGGGCTTTTAGACTCTGACAGCTCAAGCCATTACTAGTGGCATTTGACATACCTGTTACTTTACTACCTGCGCAACACAAGGGAGAAACAGGATGAAAAGCTTCACTCACTGTTTAGTGCTGAACTCATGCTCAGAATCTCCTCAGACAGACTTCACAACTGACTCTTCAATGACTTCATCCTTGGTTACTCAGTTACCTCTGGTTTCTTCTGTTTTTGCCATAACTCCATTTTTAGATTTAATAATTTTATAGTTTCATTAGCTGTAAGCTTGGTTTCTCTTGATAGTACCTGTGGATTTTCGTTATCTAAGCCCAATTATGCAACTTGAAGACACCCCCTTCCCCTTCCCTACCTCAGTTGCAAGAAACGTCTATTCTAGAATCACCTGTTTGGGTAAATATCTACCTTCACATGAAACACTTGAAAAAAAAGCATGTGGGCCCTCCCTGGTGGTGCAGCAGGTTAAAGCACAGCACTGAAAAGCTAAAGCCACTTCAGCATGAGTTCCATCCCTGCCAGGGAGGTGACCCACATGGCGTGGCAGGTCTCTCCTGACCCGCCCACTGCTCCCCTCAACAGTGTACTTCATCAGTTGGCCTGTTCTACTCCCTACTCTGTTTCTGGTGAATCCTCTCACTGTCCCTGCACCTCTGGCCTATACGCCAGTTCTATATACATAAATAAATAAAACTTTAAAAAAAAAAAAAGCATGCATGTGTTAATGACTGAGATCAATTCATTCTCAAACTTGACTTTATGATCACATCCTGAACTTACAGATGTAGCTGATACCTGGGACCTACTCCAGGCCAGTTAAATCATAATCTCCAAAGGTAATGTTTGAGGCAGAAATACAGATCAGATCTTTGAAATGTTTATAATATGATTACACTCTTTTTTTTTTGTAAAATTTATTTATTTATGTATACAGAATGGGGGTACAGGCCAGAGGATTCACCAGAGACAGACTGGGGAGCAGAACAGGCAAATCGAAGTACACTGCCGAGAAGAGCAGCAGACAAGACAGGAGAGGTCTGCCATACCATGTGGATCACCTCAGGGGTCTGGGGTCAAACTCTCACTGAAGTGGCTGTGGAGAGCTTGCAGTGCTATGCCCTAACCTGTTGTGCCACCAGGGAGGACTCCTGATTACACTCTTGAAAAATTCCTTGAGTTAATGTTACAGAGAAACTTCCCCCCATCAGTGAACCCAAGTTCTCCTGAATTGTGCCTCTGCCTCAGGTCATTTCCCTGACACTACAATCTAATTAATGTCAAGTTCTATAGATACCATGAAAGCTTTATGCCTAGTGTGGCTCATTCAAAACAACCATCAGGTAATTAGCTGGCATTTTTTAGTTATTTCTTTTTTTTTAATATTTATTTATTTATGCATATAAAAACTAGAGTAAAGACCAGAGGTGCTTGTGGTGAGAAGATTTACCAGAGACAAAGTGTAAAGTAGAATAGGCAGATTGACTGAAATACAATGCTGATGGGGAGCAGCAGGTGGGACATGAGTGGTCTGCCATGCCATGTGGATCACCTCCCTGTCCGAGGATCATGCTGATGCTGCAGTGACTGATGAGAGCTTCACAGTGCTGCACTTTAACACACTGTGCCACCAGGAAGGACCTGGCATTTTCCTATTTCCTAGTGGCCTATTAATAAAAGTACATGATGACAACCTCTTAGTTTGCTGACCTATTGTGAAGACTAGAAGCACGTGAAGATCAACTGTCATCTAAATAAATAAACCATGTGAGTATCAAATTCTACCCTTTTCCTTTACAACCTAAGAACATGCAAACCTAAAGAGTACAGACTCAAATGTCCACTGGAAGAAAGTTCATGCTGCACCAAGTGTGCTTGTTATTTAGATCCCTATTTGTTGCCTGGAGGAATATGGATTTGATGTTGCCTCTGGATTGATTTTCCACATGGCTCTACATGGGAATTCATCTAATAGCAACTTCCATTGACCACATCACCTATTTAAAAATCTGAATGCTAAAATCTAGAATGCAAAACCCTCCATCAAATGACTTTCTCATATATGTCTCTAACCTTACTTCATTTTACCTTTCAACTTGGATTCCTGTCACTTTTCAAATATACCTTCTTTCTGATTCTGCACATGATTGATTGCTTCTCTGTCATCAATTTACCTATGGCAGTGTTTCCAAACAAGTGAGCTCTCCACTCTCTTCTATTTCCCCAATCCAGCCCTTTACCACTTCCCTTGGCTTTCCTGAGACTACTCTTCCAACTACCCCTCTTGTCAAATCACAAAGACTTTCCAATGTTTTCTTCCTTTTGCTCAAGTATAAAGTTTATTGCTTTGATAATCATGAAGGCACTACCCAAAACTACCAAATGATTACATCTGTCCTCTGACTTTGTAAGAAGCATCATTACAGAAAGAAAAAAAATACTGGAATAGTCACAGGGAAACTCTACTACAACCTGTGCTTTATGCCACAAATTTATCACATCATTCCTTCATCTGTGATATATTCTACAGGAAAATTTGACTATCTCTGTACAATAACATCTAGCCCACAAATCTTTTAGCTAAAAAACATAAGCTAAAGTGTTACAGAGATATCAAAATATTGCTTTTTGCTTCTTGTACCTTCCTCTCTGGGATTATCTTCTTCATTAAGACTTACAGAAAAAGACCTTAAGAGAAAAAAAATTGAAACACTACCTAGGGAAAATAAGTGATGACATTTGGTTTGCCCTATTCTTCAAATCCTAAGTCATCATTAAAATTACAACAATCTGTCTATTTCTTCATTAAAGAAAATACAGCCACACAAACTAGATGTTAAATCAAATAAAATTTAATATCCTTTGAAATTACTGTAATTTCAAAGTAAATGTAAATAGACAAATTGTTACACTGATTAATACAAACATGTCTGATACTTATAGGAAAGTATTACTTATAAAATGAGACTCACAAAAGTTATTTTAGAATCAATATTGATATATATGGCATTCAGTTGATTTTTAAAACAACTAAATTCTAAAGATGGAATTATGTTTTAGATTGTAAATTTACATATAGGTAACATACAAAATAAAATCCTTTCTTCTTGCTTTAAGGAAACTATCCTTGAATTTCATTAAATGGATGTTTTTATTTGCTTATTTTCTGTTAGTATTTGTAAAACTCAAATATTTAGACAATTCCCCTAATGAAATTTAGAAACAGCACACTGGACTTTCTTTACGATTCCCTCCGCTAGTCAATGATAGATCTTATTTAATGAAATAATAATCTTAAAAAAAAAAAGTGTTTTGAAACTATATTAGAAAATTTCCAGATTATTTGTTAAAATATACCACCCTCGGCCCTCCCTGGTGGCGCAGCGGGTTAAAGCACAGCACTGAGAAGCTTAAGCCACTTCAGCATGAGTTCAATTCCTGCCTGCCCCGGAGGAGATCCACATGGCGAGGCAGACCCCCCACTGCTCCCCTCAGCAGTGTACTTCGTTGTTCTGCCTGTTCTGCTCCCTGCTCTTTGTCTCTGGTGAATCCTCTCACCCTCCGCATCTCTGGCCTGTGCCCCAATTCTATATGAATAATAAATAAATATTTAAAAAATATATATATATATATATATATATTATATATATATATACCACCCTCATTTTTTTGTATTAATTTATCAAGCTATGCAAGCAATTATATAATTTCTTTGAAGATCAAAAATAACTTTTGGAGACATTCTATGCTTTGGTAAGATGGCATATGCCTTTACAGACAGGGAAATAAAGCTGACAAACCCAGAATATTGAAGCAAGTCATAAAAAGAAGTGAATTTACCTGTGTTGCCATAGGACTTATAAATAAAGGTTGGCATACAGGGTTGCTACCCAAATATTCTAAGTATCTTTCAGATCACTGGAGGTTTCTGAGTTAGTGAACATGTTTCACTGATAATCAAATAAAGCAAACTAAATGCTCTAAGGTGAACAAAAAATCTGCATATGATTTTTAAAAAATGGTTTCGGGGTAGTGTTAAGGAAAGTTAGTAGAACACCACAACACAAACTGCAATTAATGTGTGTTGGTCTCATAAGTAGTTTAGGATGGGGAGAAAAAAAAAGATGCCCTGCACCAACACATGCATTTACACTTTTAGGTACGATCAAGAGAATAGAGCACATGATTTATCAAAATCTGGATTTCCGAAGCCCTCCCTGGTGGCACAACAGGTTAAAGAATAGCACTATGGAGCTATCCACTGCCTGCAGCACAATTTCGATCCTGGTCTGAGAGGTGACCCACATGGCATAGCAGACCTCTCCTTTCCCACACTCTGCTCCCCTCTGCAGTGTATTTCAGTTAATTTGCCTGTTTTGCTTCCCATTCTGTCTCAGGTGAATCCTCTCACCCCCTTCCTCTAGACTGAACGCAGTTCTTATATACATAAATAAACCTTAAAAAAAAATAGCTGGTCTTCCAATGTTCTTAATTACAATGACCTGAGCCAATTGTCTCACTTGTATGAAATTAGAATTTCTTTGCACAGCACCCAGGAATTAGCAATTTTAAAAGTATTTTTTAAAAATTTAGAAAGCACCACAAGATACTCAGAAAAATAAAATTGCATATAAATGTCCAGTACGTATATGAAGAGCATCACCTCTTATCAGGGAAACACAAGCCAAAACCACAATGAGGTATCACTTCATACCCATTAGGATGGCTATCATCAAAAAAATAAATAAATAAGAGTAATAGAAATATTAATTGGTTTAGCTACCACAGAATGTAATATCAAGGTTTCTCAAAAAGTTAAAATTAGAACTAGTCTTATGATATAGCAGTCCTACCTTCTGGTAACACATGAGAGCAGTTTATCAAAGAGATATCTGTCTCCCCATGTTTGTTGTGTCAATATCACAATTGCCAAAAAATGAAAACAACCTGTCTATCAATAGATGAGTGGATAGAGAAATATGACATATGGGCATAATATGCACAAAGGAATACTACTCAGTCATGAGAAAAAAGGAAGTCTTGCCATTTGCCCTGGTGATATTACACAAACTGAAATGAGAAAGAAGACCTGGTGATATTATACAAACTGAAATAAGTAAGACAGAGAAAGACACATACTGCAAAGTTCCACTTATGTGTGGAGTGAAAAAAGAAAACACCTAATTCATAGAAATAGATAGTAAAAATGTGATTGTCAGGGGTTGTGGCTATAACTAGTTAAGGGGTACAAAAGTTTGGTTTTATGGTTAGAATATGACAAGGTATGAAGGTCTAACTGATACAACTGTATGGCATAATTGAAATTTGCTTGGAGAATGGAATTTAAATGTTCTCACCAAAGAAAAAGATAAACATGGAATGTGATGGATGTGTTACCTAAATAGGGGGACACTAAACACAATGCATACAGATGGTAAGCTATTTCAATGTACACTGCAAATATTTTATAATACTTTGTCAAATTACACTATAAGGTTGAAATGTTGTTTGTTTTAAACACAAGTTTTTGCATTTGGGAAAACTAGTTTGAACCTCAACTCTCTGAGGTGAAAACAGAGACACTGATAGTGCCTGCCTCATTGTGAGGACCATTGTGAGAATTAACTTACATGATATTTTTTATGAGCGCTAGTAGAGCGGGTTCTCCATAAATGGAACTGCTAATAATCCACATCAACTACCTCAACATACAAGCACACACAGGCTGGCAGCTCCTGCCATGATGGGGATGAGAAACCAAATTCTGAGAAGTGTTAAGGCACCTGAGTCTTCTGCCTGCTGCTGGAGCTGCAGAAGCACCACCACAGCAGTCCCATTGAATTTCCTCTTTGAAAACCGAGGTTAAATTTGACATGAACTGGGTCACTAATATATTTACAGATGTATCACAAGATGGACCCCTGTGCTTCTGTGAATTAGGAATCAAGGCTGATTTACATAATGTTTAGAAAGCTCACAAACTTTGTATTTTATCTAAAATAATTGTGATTCTCCAAGGTTTTCCCAACTGTGCCAATTTGGCTGGAGCCATTGCTGGGATTGCCAGCTTGCATCCAGATTTCTCACTCTAATCTTTGGCAGGATCCTACTCACTCCAGTTTCAGGACCAAGTGACTGGCAGCAGCCCAAAAGCTCAAGTGCACACTCCTGCCAAATCAACACTAGCCAGGAAAAGCCTTCACGAATGTGAGACAAAAGAGATTTCAGTCCTTCCCTTCAACACTGAACTCAACTGAGTTGCCCTCCTTGCAGCTGGTGAAGGGGCATCCTCTCTCCTCTGGTCCAGGGCATGCCTGGACTGTAACATAGTATTACAGCAACCTAGACACATACGGAAACAGTTCCATCATACTCTGAATAGCAGATGCAAAAAAGGAAGGGTCAAGTTGGTATATGTCATAGGTAAACAACATCCCAGTAAGTGCTAAGTCTTTGATGTGTTTTGATCATATATGCAGGAACTATGCACATAGCAGAAAATGAAATGTGGTCTCTTGATTGAAGAACTGGTCAGTAGTTACAGTCTGACTAGCCAGTTCACTCTAAGTCCTGAATTTCGTTTCTGTGCTACCAACCTTGAACATAATTTTGCCAATTCCACCTCATTTTAAAATCTAAGTTAATAAAAATAATAGTGGAAGCACAGTGAGTAAACATCATAATTCTAAGTATAAATATCCCATACTGCCAGTTTCAAACAACAGCATACTAAAGTTTTGTTTAGTCACAAGGGGATCATCTTCATAGCTACCAACAACATATTTCGGAAAAGTGAAATCCAGACTAAGTAGCACCAAACCTGGAATTAAGCTATAATTAGAATAGATGTTTTTTCCCTGTCCCTTTTCAAAATACATGATTTATTTCATCACAAAGAGTAAGAAATCATGAATAGAAAGAAATATTTGTTTCATCACAATTCCAATAATTTGGCATTTTATTAAGAGCTTCTCCTCAAAGGTTTTGTTCAATGGCTCTTTTTTGTATGTTGCCCTAAAAGGTAACATACAATCTGTTAGCCCCAAGAGTCTCAAATTAGGTTATCCTGTTAAAGATTTAATAATGTTTTCACTAGAATCTATTCTAAGATACCTCCTAATGCAGAATTTTTTTCTTAAGCACAACAAGCAAGATAAAACAGTATAAATAAATGGCATTTCATATATTTAGCACACTAAATGCACAAATGGAGTTATAAATAAATAAATATCAGAAAGTAGATGTATAATTTTAAATGTATGCAGATTAATGAAAAGGTCAGACATTAGCAACATTTGGTTCACATCTTTGGGATTTAAGGCATTAGATGTTTGCTGCACTCTATATTAAGAAAAGCAAATTGAGTAAAAATCAGACAATGTCAAGAGTGCTATTGATAGTATCTTAAGCTAGTTATCCTAGCACCCAGCAATGGAACTACTTGGAAAATGCAAAATTTAGTCCACTATTTTGTATGCCACAATGCCAAACAACTACCTAGACTTTAGCACAAACTTGGGCACATAATGATTTGGCATTGAGCACCTGTAGTGCCCAAGGTAATCAGTCAAGCAGAAGCTTTGACATCATCTTAACTCAAACACAATATGTATATTTTCAATCAATTTACTTTGGATTCATTTTTATATATGAAACATGGTCAGTGTTCCATGAACACATTTTCAGAGGAAAGATTGCTATAAATATAATGTGATAATGACTGGAATGTTTCGGGAAGGACAGGAGGAGAAAAGAAGGCAAGTGCAAACTCTCATAAAATTTAAAATAAACTGTGAACTAAGACTTGGCATTTCATCATTTTTAAACCAAAATTTAATTAGTAAGTTCTGTCCTTTAAAAGAATGTTGCAAGGTTTTCTTAAATATTCTATTTGAAATTATCTTTGAAAGACTAATGATTATGACTTTTACTATGACTATAAGTTCAGCTTACAAAATTTGAAAAAAGCCAATATGAGACAGCAATAGGTATGGATGGACGGATGGATGAGTGGATGTGGACAAATTTGATAAGTCTCATTTTAAAATGTGTTTTGATTCCAAATCTATATTATTATTATTATTA
>NW_004567103.1:63636963-63653289 GCF_000260355.1 Condylura cristata | reverse complement strand
TCTCTTCTTTTTTATTTTTTTTTAAAGATTTATTTATTTATGCATATAGAACTGGGGCGGTAAGGATGGTGAGAAGATTCACCAGAGACAGAGTGGGGGGCAGAACAGGCAAAATGACAGAGTACACTGCTGAGGACAGCAGCAGGTATGGCAGGAGAGGGCTGCTGCACCATGTGGGTCACCTCCAGGGTGAGGGATTGAACTCTCACTGAAGTGTCTGTGGCTAGCTTGCAGTGCTGCACTTTAACCTGCTGCACCACCAGAGGGCCAAATTCCCCCCTTTTCTTAAAATGGATTTTGGATGTAGATAAAATTATCAATATGAAAAGAATATTTTTTTAATTTAAAAAAAAGAAAATTAACAAACCTCCAAAAATAATTTCCATGACTGTTTTCAATTTTAATTTTGAGTTTCCTAGGTGCAAAGCAAATGAATAAAAATAAAACTATATATACTTCTATTGTTTTATATGTATGTTTATGTATGTATGGATAATATGTTAGTTTTTAAGAGATAAATGCCTTTCTCAAATCAAATTTGAAAGTATAATAATATATTATATTAGCTCCCATAAAAAAAATCAAAAACCTAACATAAAATTTCAATCATGACTTTATAAAATATAGGTAAATACCCCTTCTATTACCACTTTAATATAATGAGCCTCACTAAAACAGAATATATAAAATTAAATCAAATAATCAAGGTCTGCTGTCATTTAAACTAGCTGGTGGATATTGTAAAATATTTCTTAGCTTCTCCGTAAGTCTTAACATTGTAAAGTAGATCGACAATATCAACAATATGAAAATAATGCTTTGTTTAATAATTAAATGAAAAAAATCTGAAAAAATAGGTAATTTTTGTCATGAATTGGTAAGTATATGAAGACACATTTACAAAAATAAATCAACAGGCTTGGAACACTAGTTATTCTATTCTTAGTAAAATAAATACAGTTACCAAAATTCATCCTCTTAAGTATTACAGAGAGAGACAATTGGAACATGTTAAGAAACAGAAATCAATCATCAAAAAGATTCAATGGAAAAACAGGTGCCTACCTAAGAGTTCCAAATGAAAGAGATGGACTGAGAAAGTGGACAGTATTCTCCCTTTTCTTAGTCCTAATTATGGAAAAGTAAATATAACTTTATTTCAGTAAGGATTAGCTCCCAACACAGGGATTTTTTTCCCCAAAACTTTAGTTTTATTTGTGGTTTTGTTTTGTTTTGTAATGCCAGGAAATTCTGAACCTCCTAAGCCTCTATGGCCTTTGTTAAACACATGATGGGAGGAATTAACTGGGGAGACTTTGAGTGAGAACATAGGTGCAGAGATTTTCAGTGTTCATTTGATGAAAAGTATTGGGGAAGGGAATCAATGTCAACATTAACTATATATCTTCACCTTCTGCTCCTCCTTGACTTTAATCCTAATGGATTTTGCTGAAGCTTCAGATCTGGGGAAAGGAGGTATGTTTTTAAAAAGAGAATTGTGGTAGGCTTGTAAGGTAGAATAGTATTAAAACATTCCTCTGCTTGCAAGATGCCTGCAAGTTTGACTGCTGAGGGGATTGCCCTGGTTCGCATTCAAGTCCAGTGACCTACCAGTGAGAACACAGTGACAGAAGTTTGCCAGCCTGCCTATAGCTAAAGAGGTGGTTTCCATCCAGGGCATCTGCTGCATTGTTAAGCAAAACCATATGGAGATGCATGTTTAGAGGGACTGAGGTTATTTATATTCACCATGGAATGTCCCTATATTGGGGTCTTAACATAGCATAGGAAATCCTCTTGTGATGCTATGCCTAAAGTCCCATTTGTTCACATAGATGAGTTGAGGAGTCATTTTTACTGAAAAAGTTTTACTCAAATTCAGAACATTGTGATAAATTGAATCTAAAGGGAAAAGTCTAAGCTATTTTGTGACAGCAGCACTTTCCACATGTTTTATGTTAATATCTCATGCTGGCAAAGTACTTTGTCCTATTTTTATATGATTTTTTTAAGAGAAAAGTGCATACTTTCTCTATAAGAATTATAAAAAAGACCTCCTTTGACTCTCCTCTCCAAGAAATTGGGTCAATGAAGGAGAAGAAATATTAAAAGCATTTTAAATGGAAGGGGAACATAGCTATACAATTAATGTCATGGCTATTTATATATCTACTATTGATTACAATAAATTCATAGGCCTTGTAATAAATATCTCCAAAAGAAAGGTAGCTAAATCTTAATTTTAACTTTATTATGTGTGTATCTATAGTATATTTTCCAAATTTTGGTAAAGATACTGATATTTTTCTATATTGACTCATTTTCTTGTCATGGATTATAACAAGTGTAGATTATAGATGATGAACAACATATATGCTTGCAATTTATATATTTGTACCTCGCTTGTTTACCATCATTGAATGATTCCATGTAGCAAGCTTATGGAGAAAGTAATTGGAAAATACTCTCTCATTTGAGTTTATGTGGAAGTAGGACCTTGGCTATAAAGAGATTTTAATACTCCCTTTCTAGATATCTTATTCCTTCATTTTCTGCACAGAAGTTTTAAGTTTGTCTGAAAGGTAAGTAGAAGTGGAATAGAATAAAATATTCAATCAGTAATACCTAGAAAGATGTGCTTTTCCACCACCTCAACTTTAATTTCGTAGTGGATAGCATTCTCCATTTCTTTCTACTTATTGAAATCATTTGTATAGTTCCAGGTCTCATTCCTCTTAGATTTACTTAGCATGATAGTTCTATGTGTATAGAACTATGTCCCCCAACTAGTTTAAAATTCCTCACACATCAAGGAACTTTGAATAAATCTTGTGAGGAAACACACAAATTAGGACAGAGATGGTCAAAAAAATTGTATATAGGAAAGAATCATATTTGTATTTGCCTAATCTTTCTTAGAATATAACTCTAAGTGGTAGTTTCTGCTGCTCCTGTACTAATTTTATACCATCTAATTCTTTAGAAACTCAAGAAATTAAGGTTGTACATGACCAAAAAAAAATGTGTTTGGGAGTACAAATTACTTAATTATTAGCCTTGCTTTATCTCAGTCATTATATAAAAATGATAAATATGAGTTCTGACATATAAGAGGCATTCTCTAAATGTATGGTGTAAGTTCTCATTTGAGAATTATACACACACATATCCCACAGAAATGGGAGTCATCATTATTCCCTTTATTGATAAGGAAACTGAGGAGAAAATTTTTAGTAAAACATAGAGGAATGGGACTTTCCTGGTGGTGCAAGGGATTAAATCTCAGCACTATCAAGACTTCATCAGCCACTGCAGCATGAGTTTGATCCCCAGTCAAGAAGCTAACTCACATAGTGTAGCAGACCTCTCCTGTCTCTCCCACTGCCCCCTCAACAGCGTATTTGAGTAAATCTACATGTTCTGCTCCCCACTTCTCACCTTCCACACCTCTAGCCTATACCATACTTTCTGTATGCATAAGTGAATAAATTTTAATAATTATAACAACACAGTAATGAGGTAGTGTGAACATGAGTAAGCAAAATCGAGCAAGGAAATATACAACCATTAAATGCTTAATCTCAGAATTCAGAGTCTTAAAGAAAGTACATATCAGAAACTAAAATGAAGGATCCCAGTGCACTCAAGGAAAAATCTCACCCAATAACCTTTTTATTTATTATTCCATTATAATGCACAGTTGAGTCCACTTTACCACAATCTGGTTGATATCAACTCTATCAATTTTTCCAATAAAGACAAATTGGACTTAGTACCATCAATGATGGACTGTCAGTATGCCAAATATATCCCTTGTAAGACTGACTGCGTGATGGCTACAATTGATAAATTGGCACAGAAATATCCAGTGGCTCAAAGGATTACCAAAGATCCAAGATTTAAATTATTACCATAAACACCCAAAGAAACCTAAACTGATTACTGAAAACTGAAAAGTAACTCAAGACAAGTACTACATTACTGTCATGGTCAAGGATCTTAAAGAATCTGAGGATGTCTGGAGTTCCCACAATACGCATTTCTAATGATAGATACAATATCAAGGGATACCAGTTGATCGAACTCCTTAGTTGTAAACTCAAAATACAAAATTCCTCTGCTTTCCTTTAACCAACTTTCTCCGTTACCAGTTCATTAAACATACCATATAGCATGGATCATTGCTTCACTCACCCATTTGTTCTGTTTTGAGTTGAATATGGTTAAATGCATGTTTTTAACTATGATAGCAATGGTTTACACCACTGTTCATATTTTAGAGGTACAGGATCTCCCCTTTCAGGTGTTGTGATCACACACACCTATCACTAACACCAACAGTACTCCACTGTAGTCCATTGTTCTCTCTCACCACTTTATTCTTGCCGCCTTCCTTTCTACCTTGCCTGTCTAGTAGCTTCAGTTCTACAGTCAGCTTTCTAGAGTTAGCTGTTAGTTTGACTTTATCTGACCCTTTGATCGGTGTTCCTATTAGTTACATATAAGTGACACTATCTAGTAATTGTATTTTTCCTTCTCACTTTTTCTCTTAGCGTAAACCCACCCCGGCAACTCCATGATTTTTGCAAATACAAGATTTTTTTTTTTTCTTTTGTGATACCTGAGTACTATTCCTTTGTATGTATATACCACATCTTCCTTCTCTACTCTTCCATTTTTAGATACTTAGGTTATTTCCATAGCTTGGCTATTGTAAATAGTGCTGCAATAAATATTGGCATGCATGCTTCTTTTTGAATTAGTGTATTTTTGTCTCATTGTGCTGAATTGCTGGGTAGATAGGAATGGAATTACTGGGGCATATGGCAAATCCATTTATAATCTTTTGAAAGAACTCCATAGTGTTTTCCACAGGGGCAAAATTAATCTATATTCCCACTAATGTGTAAGAAGGTTCCTTTTTCTCTATATACTTGCTATCACTTAAGTGTTCCTGTGATATGGCCATTTTTATGGGTGTGGTTTTAAATTTGCGTTTTCCTCATGATATGGGATGATGAACTTTTCATGTGCTTGTTGGCCATCTGTATGTCTTCTGTGGAGAAATGCATATTTAGCTCTTCCACCCAATGTTTAATTGGCGTATTTACTCTCTTTTTGTTGAATCATATGATTTCTTTGGAGATTGTAAATATCAGAACATTGTCAGATATATGGAGTGTGTTTCCTCCCATTCAGTATATTGTTTTTTTGTTGTTGTTGTTGTTTTAGTGATGGTTGTTTCACTGTGAAAAAGTTTTTTTTAGTTTGATATAATTCTAGTGCTTATATTCTCTTTTTTTTCCCTTGCTGCTATAGAGGAAACAATAGGGAAACAATTTCACTAAAATCTATGTTGTGGATAGTTTTGTCTTTGTTCTCACCTATATATTTTATGATTTCTGGTCTTCAATCCAGGTCTTTGATCCACTTTGACTTGATATTTGAATTATGTATGACAACAGTCCAGTTTCATTCTTTTGCACACAGTTGTCTAGTTTTCCAAACACCACTTATTTAAGAGGTTTTTTTGTTCCAGTCTATATTCTTAGCTTCTTGATCATAAATTAACTACCCATATACTTATGGGTTTATTTCTGGCCTCTCAATTCTATTTCATTGGCCTGTGAATCTATTTATTTGCTTTTCCAATACCATGTTGTTTTGGTTATTACAGCTAGTATACTTTGAAATCTGGAATTATGATACCAATGTTCTTCATCATTCTTGTCAAGTTGCTTTGGCTACTCACTTAATTTTGTAGTTCCATATGAATTTCAATAATATTTAGTCTATTTCTTTAAGGAAGGCTCTTTTAAAAATTTGATAGGGATTACATTGAATCTATATTTTGTTTTTGGTAGGATAGACATTTTTTTTTTATGTTAAGTCTTCCAATTCATGAGCAGTGACTATCTTTCAACTACTGTGGGCCTTCTTGTACTTAAGAGTAACTCAGAAATTTCATTCTATAGATCCTCAACATCCTTCATTAAGTATACTCCAAGGTATTTAAATTGTTGGTGTGATTGTAAAGGGATCACTTTAATTTCTTCTTCTTCTAGCTCACTGTTTGCATATGGGAAGATAACTGATTTTTTTTTTTTATTTATTTATACGTAAGAACTGGGGTACATGCCAGAGGTGCAGGGGCAGTGAGAGGATTCACCAGAGATAGAGTGAAGAGTAGAACAGGCCAACAGATGAAGTACACTGCTGAGGGGAGCAGCGGGCGGGTCAGGAGAGATGTGCTGTGCCATGTGGATCACCTCCAGGGCAGGTGGGGACTGAACTCAGGCTAAAGTGGCTTTATCTTCTTAGTGCTGTGCTTTAACCCGCTGTGCCACCAAGGAGGGCCCTAAGCAAATTTTATGTATTGTTTTGCAACCTACCACTTTGCTAAATTGATTTACTGTTTCAATTATTTTTTTTCAGTAGTCTTTAGGATTTTCTATGCATATTAATCTTGTTTCCAAATGATAGTTTTACTCCTTTTTTCCCAGTCTAGATTCTTTTGGCATTCTTTTCTTACTTAATTGCTCTAACTTGGCCTGCCAATACTATGTTTAATAGCAATGGCTAAGGAAGACATTCTTACCTTGTACCAAGTTTTAGAGAAAACTATTTTGTTTTTTCACCATTAAAGTAGTATCAGTTAGGGGGTTGTCCTATGTAACCTTTATTATGTCCCATCCCCCCCCCCAGTTTTTTTGATGTGTTTATGATAAATAGATGCTGAATCTTACAGAATGTTCTCTCAGCAACTTTTGATATGATCAACTTTATTATCTTTCTTTTAATTTTTTAAAGATTTTTTACTTATTTATGCATAAAAACTGTGCTGCAGGCCAGAAGTATGGGGGTGAGAGGACTCACCAGAGACAGAGTGGGGAGCAGAACAGGCAAATCTATTGAAAAACACTGTTGAGAGGAGCAAGACAGATGTCTACTGTGCCATGTGGATTAACTCCTTGTGGGTTAGGCTGTCATGGTGATCATGCTGAGACTTAATATAGCCCTGCAGGGAGGCCCCAATCTTTCTTTATATTACATAGTAAATTACATTAATTTTTGGATGTCGAACCATCCTTGTGTTCCTGATAAAATCCTACTTGGTTATGGTGCATAATCTTTTACTACATTGCTGGACTTGGCTTGCTAAGATTTTGTTAAGGATTTTTGCATCTGTGTTTGTTAGGGAAATTGGTCTGTAGTTTTCTTTCCATGTGTTGTCTTTGTCTGGTGTTACAATTATAGTAACGTTGGCCTCATAAAATGTGTTTGGAAGTATTCCCTCTCAACTTTTTGAAAGAGTTTGACAAGGATAGGTATTAGCTTCTTTTAAGGTTTGGTAGAATTTACTTGTGAAGCCAGCTGGTCCCAGACTTCTGTTTTTAGGAAAGTTTTGATTACTACTTCAATTCCCTTACTTATAATTGGTCTACTCCCATTTCTATTTTTTCCTTGTTAGGTCTCGGATGGTTGTATAACTCTAAGAATTTGTTCATCTCTTCTATGTTATTGAACTTATTAGTGTACAAATGTTCATAGTAATTTTATCATCCTTTGAATTTCTACAATCTTTATTATAACTTTTTCACTTCTGATTCCACTTTTTGAGTTTCTTCCTTATTTATCTTCTTTATGACTGTAACCACACCACAGGCTTGCCAATTGTGATTATTTTTTCCAAAGAGCCAGTTTTTTGTTGGTCTTTTGGGCTATTTTTAATTTTTTTTTTCATTTATTTCTGCCCTAAAATTTATTATTTCTTTCTTTCTGCTGGCTTTTAGGTTTGCTTGTTCATTTTCTAGTTGCCTGAAGTGAGAAACAGGTAGTTGAGGTGTTTTGTGTGTGTGTGTGTGTTGTTTGTTTTGTTTTGCTTTTTGTGCTTGATGTAAACCTATTTTTCTATATACTTCCTTCTTTATATATCCATAGGTTTGCTGTATCCCACAAGTTCTGGAATATTGTATCTACATTGTCTGTTGTCTCAGGTAATTTTTTTCCTTTGATTTCCTCACTTATCTAATTGTCATTCAGTGGTGTGTTGTTCAATATCTTCATATTAGAAGTTTTCCCTACTTTATTTTTGTGGTTAATTTCTATTTGATACTTTTAGGTCAAAGAAGATGGCTATGACCTAGACCTTTTAATGAATTTGTTGATACTTGTCTTACGACCTAACATGTGGTCAATCCTGGAAAATATTCCTTGTACACATGAGAAAAAAGTGGATTTAGTTTTAGGCGGGGTCACAGTGCTCTATCAATGTCTATTAAGGTCATGTGGCCTAATTCTTTGTTTAAAGATATTGTGTCTGGTTGATCTGCCCATTGGATAAAATGGGGTATTCAAGTCTCCAACAAGTTACCCCAATGTCTGATTTCAGATTTGAAGATTGCCTTATATATCAAATGTTCCTTCACTTGGTGAGTATACCTTAATCAAATGTTGTGTCTTCCTGAATTATCGTTCCCATTATTATCATATTGTGTCCTTGCATCTCACTACATTTTTTAGTTGGAAATCTATTTCATTTGATATACATATGACTGTCCCTGCTTTTCTTGGGATCATATTCATTTGTAGGATTGTTTTCCAGCTCTTTACTCTGAGCCTAGGTTTATCTTTGGTGCTCCAGTGTGTTTCTGGAGATAGCAGAATGTTGGATTCTGTTTCCTAATTCAATACAACACACTGTACCTTTTAATTGGTGATTTTACTCTGCTTACATTTAGAGTAATGGTTAATATATGAACATCTGTTGCTGCTTTTTCCTAATTGTTTAACTCTATCTATTTCCTTGTTTTGTTCATTGTGTATATTATTGTCTTCAGTTTAGATATGAGAGGCCTCATCAACATTTCTTGAAAGAAGGAGTCTAGTGTTTGCAAACTCCTTCAGCTTCTGTTTGTACAAAGAATACCTTTATTTCTCCCTTGTATCTGAAAGAGAGGCTTGTAGAATGTTCCTGGCTTGCTTTGCTTTCTCTGATTATTTTGATCATGTCATTTCATTCTCTTTTTACCTGTAATGTTTCAATAGAGAAAGCTGATTTTAGTCTGATTGTGGTTTCTTGATAAGTTATCTATTTAGTCTCCCTAGCTACCTTCAATATATATATATTTTATCTTGACCTCTTGGAAAATTTTGCTACTGTGTCTTAGTTTAGGTTTTACCCTGGTGTTCCTTCAATTTAATGCACTTGTATATCCAGTTCCTTCCCTAGGTTTGAGAAATTCCCTCCATTATTCTTTTAAATAAGTTCCCTCTTCCCTTTACACTCTTATCCCTGGGGAATAATCATCATTCTTATACTGTGCCTTGTCAGTTTACCTCCGCTGCTCTTCAAAACTACTGGGCTACCAGAGCTCACCCTGACTACGTAATTGGACTATTTGTTTGGTAGTTCTACTGCTAACTGGGATCCTTCTCCTCTAGGCATTATTTCTAATATATGCTGTAATAATTTGTTTTACTTTCAAGTGTTTTTGGTTTTGTTCTGCTGCTATCTAACTGTGAATATGTAGAGGAGATAAGCCCAACATCTTAACTCTACCACCATCTTATCCCTCCCCTTACAGTTTTTGATGTTGCTTTTGAAAATATTTTATATCATTTAAAACGGTGCAGTATCTTTTTTATAAGTTTGCTGATTCTTCACACAAATTATAGTATTTAGATTATTTCTAAAAGTGTACTTTAATAATAAAATGCAATTTAAATATTCAATTGGACTACTAAGTTCAATTATGTAATTAAACTTATAAATACACAATTTATCTAAAATAAAATATTTTTATTAAAGAAAGTGGGATTATTTTCAAATGGACAATCAGTGAAGAATTTGTGATATGAGACTGTAAAGAGTTAGCAGTAGATGAAACCATGACAACTGGGAATGAGGAATTCTGGAAAATGGAGTATAAATGCACACAGATGGGACACTAGGAAGTTTTTGAAAATACCATTTTTGACAGTCCCTGGTTCTGTTACCAGGAGTATTGGGTACTCACAAGGTAAAGAGTTTTGGGGTGTTTTTATACCACACAAGGGTGTATGAATGGTACACTGTAAGTAACGTGAACTTACTAAGGTTAAACTGTTTTTAAGTAAGACGATGTGATTTAAAATAAAATAAATTGATCCGGTCGTGTTAACGTTAGGTTGGCTAAAGGTAAGGTAGCACCAAATCCAACCATCTAAATAAAAATAATGAGGGTCTGGATTTCAGCAAAGGAATGCAAAAAGTATTACACTTTATAAGAATGATTACAGTAATAGCGCCACAGGAAGAGAGTAAACTCAAAGATATACCTAGGGCCCTCCCTGGTAGTACAGTGGGTTAAAGCACCGCACTAAAAAGCTATCACAGCCACTACAGCATGAGTTGGATCCCTGACCACAGAGGTGACCCACACAGCGTGGCAGACCTCTCCTGACCCACCTGCTCCTCCCCTTAGCAGTGTATTTCTGTCAGTCCTCTTGTTCTGCTCCTTACTCTCTGTCTCTAATGAATCCACTCACTCCCAACACCTCTGGCCTGTACCCCAGTTCTTTATGCATGAAAAATAAATAAATAATATATACCTAGATTTTACCCCAAATAACTGGTGAAAAAAATATCTAGTTTGAGGAAAAAAATTTTACTTGACTTAATATTTCTTGAATGTAAGGTATCAACCAGACATGCAGGACCATTTTGCTCAGTGTTTAGAAATGAATCACTTCTTTCTTTCATATAGATATAGAAGTATCTATATTGTTGTGTTCTAAAGTGAGATCTTTAAAAAAAAAAACACAAAAACAAAAAACAAGTTTTCCCCAATTTTAATCAAGAAAAATGGGAAACACATAGCCCATATTTGGATAATAAAACACAAATAGAGTTTGCATCCCCAATATTTAGAAAGGAAAATAAAAAGGAATCTCTATGAACTTCAAAGTTCATGAAAACATATTGAAAATCATGTCCTGAGGCAACAGAAGAAAGCATGTTAATTGATAATTTGCAGAACTCCCAGAGTAACCCACATGTGAAGAACACTAGAGAAACAATGTGCCCTTCCATATTAATTGACTACACTCCTTGGAGCATTCTGCTTAATGAATAGATAGAGGTGAAACAGTGGACAGCTGGATATCAGAGAAACATGTGACTTGATTGCATGGCATACAGATTGATTTACAAGATCAAAAACATAGCTTAGGGGAAGAACTCTTGGAATGGATTACAGATTGGCCTGGGAACAGGAATCTAGCACCACCAGAGAGAGGGGACTTGGTGCCAAGCAACTAACAAGCAGGGGTCAATCATTTGATTTTTTCATGCATGTGGATGAGCGATGTATACAGGAATTTTGGAGAATTTAAACTTCATCTACCACAGAAATTGAATTGAGGTAGTAACTGTTGCTAGCTGGAAGGTAAATTATTAGAATTGTTAACTTGAGTATAGGAATTTCAATGTAGGTCCTCTGCCAAGACTATATTGGGGTTATTTATCCCAACCCCGTTCAGATTAATATAAAATTCAAAGTAAGCATGTAGAAACATTTATAGCAATTTAATAGTGCCTTCTGTCAAACTTCATAAAAATTTTAAGGTTTTCTTTTGCATGTCTTTTCATTTTTCTATTAATTTCATTTAAAAAATATTTATTACAACAGTTGGAAGTTAAAAAAATAAGATATGCCCTTCACCAGAAGACAGGTTGAGAAATATTGGCTCAAAGAATATCTTTTGGTAGTAATTGGGATTGAGACACTTTCTTTGGGTTAAGATAATTAGGTTGAGCTTTTGAAGCTAGATATTTTTTCAGGGAAACTGCCATGACCAGCAAAAAAGAAGATTAATGTATTTTGGGAATTGTATGAATGAATGATTTTAACTCATTAGTAGGTCTTAGGCCAGTTAATATGTATTTTTAACAGTCTCTGGAACTTTTATGATCATAGAGGTTAGGAAACCCATCCTAGGAAAACAGCAGGGCTCTTTATCTGGTGGTGCCTTTGTTAGAATTATGTGAAAATGTTCCCAAATTCTGAATCATATAGATGTGATTTTTTTTTATTCTTTGCTTGAAGAAAAAGTCATGTAAAGTGTCAGATATCTTATTAATTTTTGTTTGTTTGTTTGTTTGTTTGTTTGTTTGTTTGTTTCCTATAGTGAAATGAAGGGACTTTGCTTACTGCCATAAGGCTGACAAATTGGAAGCCTGGGTAACTTCAGCTAAGTTGTCGCTCACAGACATTCTCCCAGAAGTTCTTCTGGGATCTGAGAAGACCTGAATGTCCCCTGCTGCTGTCTCAGCTTCACCCTCATGTTCAGAGCTAGAGGCCCTGCTGCCACCTTTCTCCCTCTCCTCTTCTTCTTCCTATTCCACTCTTTCCCTTTTTATCTCTTCCTCATCTCCTTTTTTCCCTTTTCCTCTTTTTCTCATTCTATACTCCTTTAAAAAAAAAGTTATACATACAGGCAAGAGGTGTGTGCGTATGGAGGAGGGGGAGGTGGGTGAGAGGATTCACCAGAGACAGAGTGAGAAGCAGAACAGCTTTAATTAAAGCACTGCTGAGGGGAGCAGCCAATAGGTGAGACAGGAGAGATCTGCCACTCCATGTGGGTCACCTCCCTGTCTGGGGATCGAACCTATGCTGCAGTGGCTGCTGAAAACTCAGTGTCTCTTGCACCACCAGGGAGGACCCCTTGTTCTGTACTCCTTTTATCCATTTCCCTTCTCTCTTTTATTTTTTTATGATTATTTCATCTCCCTTTATTCTATTTCTTCATTCTCCTTTGATTTACTCAGTGACTTTTAAATAAATATGAATGTTACTTCTTCAGTGCAAGATAATATGTGAGAGCTTGGGATAAGGAAGTAAGTCAGGAAGTAGCCATGCCTGCAGGCTAGTAGGATGATCATTCAGTGAAAAATGCAGTTATAAATAAGTAAATGCTTTTCTAATACCAGAATAATTTACTCCTGCTTATTACTTTTTTTTCCCTATCAAACCCAATATAACAACAAAAGAGAACATTTAATACCACAGGATATACCAAGATTTAGTCCCAGGTTTACTTTTTTGTTTGGTATGTAAATTCTCAATTGCCATTTGCTCATTAGAGCAGAAAGAATATTATTCTTAACTTTTACCAGAGATCTTTGCTTTTAGTTGCCTCATGATAAACTGACTTGCCACACAGTTTTGCTCTCTAGATTTTCATATCCACAGAATGTCATCTCCACTGTCTTGCTTTAATTCCAAGGTTAAGACAGCAAGTGTTATAGTCCTGAAACTGCTCTAACATGTAGGCATTCATACTGTGCAAATATAAACTACAGATTTTCTCCCTATTTGGTAATATCATTCTGTTACAAATCATCTCAAGTATAACATATTAAAACATCAAACATGCATTACTGCATAGTCTCTGTGGTCAGGAATCTAGGAACATCTTCACTGATGAATAGCTCTTTCATAAGGCAGCAGCCAAGATGTCAGCTGGAGCTGCAATCATCTGAAAGTTTAACTGGGGCTAACGGACCAATTTCCAAGATGGCTCAGTTACATGAGTATTGATTAGAGACTTCAGTTTATTATTCACTATTATCATGAGGCTTTCATAACTTCCTACATATGCCTCTTATAGAGTTGCTTAAGTGTTCTGATCATATAGTACCTAGGTTGCCCCAGAACAAAAGATTCAAGATAAAGAGGGCAGGAGAAACTCCTACACCTTTACCAAGTATTGACATAATATGCCATCATTTCTACTCTATTTCTCATATGTAAATCACTAAATCCAAGCTATGTTCAACAGATGGGAAATCAGTCACTGTTCCCTGAAGGAAAGAATATCAGTAATATTAGAGAAGATATAACACCTTGGTATAATTGACTCTCCCATATTATTATATTCTATATCTAAATCACTACCAAATACTGTTTTTGAATCTTCTATTCATTTTTTTTCCAATTTATATATAACTTTAGGGTAAATCTAAACATCTCATTCATTTTCTTGAGTGACTTAGTATCTTTCTTACATGAAGTCTTTATCCCTCATAATGATTAAACTTGATCAAATTAGGGCCCACCCTGATGACACAGCAGGTTGAAGCACAGCACTAAGAAGCTAAAGCCACTTCAGCATAAGTTAGATCCCTGCCCCAGAGATGACCCACATGATGACATGGTGCAGCAGACCTCTCCTGACCTGCCTGCTGATCCCCTCAGAAATGTCTTGGTCAGTCGGCCTGTTCTGTTCCCCACTATGTCTCTGTGGAATGCTCTCACTGCCCCTGCACCTTTGGCTTGTACACCAGTTCTGTATGCATAAATAAATAAATCTTTAAAAAAATTGATCAGAGCCCTGCTACAGCACTGGAGATAAACTGAGACAACTCAGCTCAGGAGAGGGAACCATTTTTGGGAAAAGATGGCAGCTCGGGTCTGGGAGAGCTCAGGTGTCCAAATGCTAGGACTCAATGCAGATGTGTTGCTGTTTGTTGCCATTCTTTGCCCCAGCAGCCCCAATAAGGCCCTGAATATAAACTGAGACAACACAGCTAGGTGAGTAGATCCGAAGCTGTGGGAGGAAGGGAAGAAAAAGAAACTGTTCTGTGTGCGTACTTAGAACCTGGGAGGTGGAGAAGATGAATTGGCAACAAGGGCACCTCTATCCCTACCCAGATCTCCTGCCCCCCCCCCCATGACAGAAAACTGAGACTAGGTGACATTGGGGCATTGTCAGTTCTTGGTGCCTTTTTTTTTTTTTTTTAGTTTTATTTATTTATTCATACATATAGAGCTGGGGTACAGGTCAGAGATGCGGAGGGTGAGAGAATTCACCAGAGACAGAGTGGGGAGCAGAACAGGCAGATCGATGAAGTACACCACTGAGGGGAGCAGCGGGCGGGTCAGGAGAGGTCTGCTTCGCCATGTGGATCTCCTCCAGGGCAGGCGGGGATTGAACTCATGCGAAGTGGCTTAAGCTTTTTAGTGCTGTGCTTTAACCCACTGCACCACCAGAGAGGGCCCCTTGGTGTCATTTTTAAGGTGTGGTCAACAAGACTCACAAAGCCCAGGAGGTAAAAGAGGGGAAAAAAAAATGGTCATACAGGACTCAACCACAGGCCCAACCTTGGGAAAATGCAACAAGTATAACAATCTTCCAAGGGCACATTCAACATAGAGAGGCACTAGGAAGTGCCTCAGATGGGGAGAATTGCTAAGGGGTGAAATAATTAAAGTCAAATCATAAAAAAAAATGAAATGGAAGTTAAGGAAAACAGTTCAAAAAATCAATGAAACCAAAATTTGGTTCTTCAAAAAAATAAACAAGATAGGCCACTAGCCAGGCTCACAAAGAAAAAACAAGAGAAAGCACAAATAAACAGAATCATAAACAAAAGAGGAGAAATTACAACAGATTCAGCAGAAATCAAAAGAATAATCAGAGAATACTACTAACAACTATATGCAAACAAGTTTGATGATTTAACAGAAATGGACAAATTCCTACAACTCTACAGCTACCCAAAGCTAACTAAAGAAGAAACAGAACAACTAAACAGGCCAATTACAAGGAAATTGAGGAACTAATAGAAACCTCCCCAAAAATAAAAGCCCAGGACCAGATGGATATACAAATGAATTTTACCAAAATTCAGAAATGAACTAGTGCCTATTCTGCACAGACTCATCCAAAAAATTGAAAATGAAGGAAAACTACCACAAATGTTCCACAAAGCCAACATCACAATAATATCAAAACCTAACAAAGAAAACACAAAAAACGAAAACTTCAAGCCAATCTCCCTAATGAACACCAATGCAAAAATCCTCAAAAAAATCTTAGCCAACAGAATCCAACAATGCATTAAAAAAATAATACACAATGACCAAGTGGGCTTTATCCCAGTAGTACAAGGATGGTTCAACATCAGGAAATCAATTAATGCAATCCATCACATCAACTGACAGAAAAATAAAAACCCAATAATGATAACAATAGATGTGGAGAAGGCTTTCGACAAAGTTCAACACCCATTTATATTTAAGGCCCTTGAAATCCTCAGAATAGAAGGAACATACCTCAACATGATAAAAGCCATATATGACAAACCCACAGCCAATATTATTCTGAATGGAGAAAAGCTGAAAGCCTTTCCCTTGAGATCAGGAACAAGACAAGGGTGTCCACTATTGCCATTGCTCTTCAACACAGCATTGGAAGCTCTAGACAGAGCAATAAGCTAGGAAAAAGACATACAAGAGAAGAAGTAAAACTATCCTTATTTGCAGACAATATGCTAATTTA
>NW_004567103.1:63635509-63636638 GCF_000260355.1 Condylura cristata | reverse complement strand
GATCTGCCTGTTCTGCTCCCCACTCTGTCTCTGGTGAAGCCTCTCACCACCCCTGAGCGTCTGGCCTGTACCCCAGTTCTGTATGTGCAAGTAAAATAAATCTTTAAGAAAAAAAAAAATCAAATACCTGGAAGTCAACCTAACAAAAGAGCTAAAAGTCCTTTACAAAGAAAATTACAAAACACTGTTAAAAGAAATACAAGAAGACACCATGAAATGAAAGACATCCCCTGCTCATGGATCGGGAGAATTAACATCATCGAAATGGCTATCCTGCCAAAAGCAATATGCAGATTTAATGTCATTCCAATAAAAATTTCAATGACATTCTTCAAAGAAATAGAAAAAAATTTGATGAGATTCATATGGAACAAAAGACCTCAAATAGCCAAAACCCTCATGTCTAAGAAAAAACAGAATGGAGGCATTGCAATCCCAAACTTCAAGCAATCCTACAAAGCCATATAATCAAAACTGCATGGTACTGGAACAAGAACAGACATACAGACCAGTGGATTCAAATAGAAAGCCCAGATATAAATCCACAGGCTTATGGACAGCTAATTTTTGACAAGGGAACAAAGAGGATACAATGGAACAAAGAAAGTTTGTTCAGCAAATGGTGCGGTGAAACTGGGAAGCTACATGCAAAAAAATGAAACCAGATTACTACCTCACACCATACACAAAAATCAACTCAAAGTGGATTAAAGACCTAGACATAAAAACAGAAACCATAAAATACCTGGAAGCAAAGATGGGCCAAACACTACATGGCATACACTTCAGCGATATCTTTAAAGATTGAGCACCCAATGCAACGATAGTGAAGGCAAGGATAAACAGATGGGACTACATCAAGATAAAGAGCTTCTGTACAGCAAAAGAGACAGTACAAAAGACAAACAGGCATCCCATGATTGGGAAAAAATTTTCTCACAGAAAACTAGCGATAAAGGATTGATCACAAAGAAATATGGAGAACTGATGAAGCTTAAAAATAAAAAAACCCTGGCCCTCCCTGGTGGCTCAGCGGGTTAAAGCACTGCACTGAGAATCTAAAGCCACTTCCGCATGAGTTCAATTCCACCTGCCCCGGAGGTGACCACATGGTGTGGCAGACCTCTCC
>NW_004567103.1:63598052-63634949 GCF_000260355.1 Condylura cristata | reverse complement strand
CTCTGTCTCTGGTGAATCCTCTTACCCTCCGCATCTCTGGCCTGTACCCCAGTTCTGTACAAATAAATAAATAAATTCTAAAAAAATTTTTAAAACTAAAAATAAACATCCCCATCAAAAAATGGGCAGAAGAGCTAAAAAGACACTTCTCCAAAGAGGAAATGCAGATGGTCACCAAGCATATGAAAAAATGTTCAACATCACTTGTAAATTAAAACCACCATGAGATACCACTTCACCACTTCACCCCAGTGAGAACGGCACACCTTAAAACAACTAGGAACAACAAATGTTGGCGAGGATGTGGAGAAAAAGGAACTCTCCTTCACTGCTGGTGGGAATGCAAACTAGTACAACCCACTATGGAAAACTTTTTGGAGGTTCCTCAAACTGCTTAACATGGAGCTTCCAAATGACCTAGCAATCCCACTTGTAGGTATCTACCCAAAAGGCACAAAAACACTGATTCAAAAAGATACCTGCACTCCCGTGTTTATTGCTGCTTTATTTACAATTGGGAAGACATGGAAGCAGCCCAAATGCCCAAAAGTAGATGATTGGATTAAAAAGATGTGGTACGTGTACACAATGGAATATTACTCAGCAACAACAACAACAACAACAAAAAAACATGTCTTTTGCAGCAACATGGATAGATCTGGAAAAGATCATGTTTAGTGAGATAAGACAGAAAGAAAAAGAAAAATCTCAAATGGTTTTGCTCAATGCAGGAAAATAATGGACCAAGCAAGAAAATAACAATAATGAATAGCTATATCCCTGAGACATTTTATGGGTGTGGAGTGGGGAATGGGATCAAAATCAGTGAGGGGAGGGAAGTGCGCTGGACTATGGTGATGGCACACGGGTAACTCGGTGATGGGAAACCCATGGTGATTACAATTGAAATGAAAAAAAAAATGTACAAAATGATGTAAAAAGTAAAATATTATATTTTTTTTTAAAAAATTGATCATATTGGGCCCTCCCTGGTGGCGCAGCGGGTTAAAGCACAGCACTGAGAAGCTAAAGCCACTTCCGCATGAGTTCGATTCCCGCCTGCCCCGGAGGTGACCACATGGTGTGGCAGACCTCTCCTGACCCACCCGCTGCTCCTCTCAGCAGTGTACTTCGTCGATCTGCCTGTTCTGCTCCCCACTCTGTCTCTGGTGAAGCCTCTCACCGCCCCGAGCCTCTGGCTTGTACCCCACTTCTGTATGCATAAATAAATAAATCTTTAAAAAAAAAATTGATCATATTAGTCCCAGTTACCCACCTTACTAAAAAAAACACAACATCCTTCCCATCAGTTTTTTTTATTAGTTCATCAGTGCTTTGCAAAACAAAGATATATAGTAGTTCCTTGGATTTGAGATATTCCCTTAAAGTTAAAACTCATTATTTCCTTTTTCTCTCTCAACTCATATTTCCTTTTTTTCTCTCATGCCAAAAAAAGTATTGTTTGGCCCATTTCTGTACATCTCAGCAAAAGCCATGATCAAAAAGCTCAGACAAAACAGGGATAGAATAGTAATGTTATGTCTGAAAGTGTCACTCACTAAGTCAAAGAAGTACTATATTTATTCTGTTGACTGATATATGCCCAGTAAATTAGATAACATGAGATACACTGGGGCTCATAAGAAGTATTTACTATCTATAACAACAAATAAAATTGAGTAAATGGATAAGTTTGCTGAGTAAATTATCCCCTATAGTATAATCCTCAAAGATTGTCACAATCAACTTAGGTGCACACATTAGCATTCCTCCGAACACTGCAACTTGTCTCTCTTAAATCTTTATTCTTAAATCATTATCTTCTTATACACTTTAATTTCCTCTTTATTCATTATTCATTGACTTTAAAACAGACAGATGGAAATCCAGGAGCCATTTCATTATTTTTTTAAAAATCATAACTTTAATTTATAGTGTATGTTTTAATTGGTGTTAGTATTATACAGTAGTAAAAACTCCAAGAAAAAAATATATAATATTACTGAAAATACGGCCATTCTCCATTTATAACCTCTCTGTCAGTATCTCAGTTAAACAATGATTTTTATTAGTGAGATAATCAAAATAATTATGTGAGGGTAAAATATGAATCCTTGATGGTCTGCTTATTGGCTGTCCACTAAGAGAAGAGAAGACACTAAGAGATACCCTAGTGAGTCCTCTGAGTTCCAAATATAGTGTTCTTTGCCCTCAGTAGCAACCCAGTTTACCCACTATATTTTCTATCTCATCTAGCCAGATTAGGGACTCCTTTCTGTCATCTGAAGAGCCAAGTGGCAGACACAGCATCCACAAGAATTAAAAAAAAAAAAAAACAAAAAAGATAAAACAGTTCTCATTTCGGATAGTGAGTACATCATAAGACCTGTTACTCTTTTTTTACTGTAAAAGTATGTTGGAGGTCATGCTGGGTGAAAATCATGATGAAGCAGAAATGTAAGTCAACAAATATAAAGTTTATCAAAGCTCTTCAGGTAAAACACCACCACTATTCCTGAAAATTGAGTCTATTTCTATAAGTACAAAGAACTGATTGAAGTATAACAGAGATGATCACCTGTGATCAACTGATCTACTAGGTAGTCACATAAACTGTCTAGGAATGTTACCATATCAGGCTATTTCAACTTTAGCAGCTGGGCCTTCAACAGTGGTAGTAACAAAAAGAGCCTTGTAAGATCTTGTTGTTGAGTTCACAAGATTTATTTTCCAATTGAGAGTATTATAAGACTAGAAATGAAAAATAAGCAACTGAGTAGAAATTCTGGCTTAAGATGTAAGGAAAACCCAAGCTCTATTGTAGCATACAATAAATACCTCACACTCCAAAGTTTTCCAAGAAAGGAGATAGACAAATGTACAAAAATTCATCAGACTCAGACTCATTTCCATGAGGAGCTCTTTCTTTTGTAAATTATGGAAGATGTGAGTTTTTATTAACAGAGAGGATAAGCAGAAGATATTAGATAGGATTAGTCACAATCCCCTTGACCTTCTTTCTAGTATTTGTGTATACCAACCTTCTACTCAAATTGTGATCCATGAAAACAGCATATTAGTAACACCTATGATCTTGTTGGCAATGACCCCCAGACCTACTAATTGAGAATCTGAAATGATCTAAAATGATTTCTAGGCAATTCATATATGCATCCTGAACTTTTAAGAAGTACTACAATGGACTACCTAAGTCTCCTGTATAGCTAGAGTTCCTCACAGGAATTTTATTCTGCCAAGCAGACATACCTATATGTGTGCAAGATTTGACTTAATAACATGAACGGCCTCATACAGGAGTAGTTTTCAAACTTTAGGCTCTATCAGAAACACAAATCACCAGGCTTTATCCCCAAAGCATATGATTTAATAGATCTGGGGTGAGGTCTGAGAATTTGCATTTCTAAAAAGTTTCCAGGTGGTGATGCTGCTACCACTCCACTGCCAGGACCAACACTGAAAATCACTCTCAGCTGCACAGTGGCATGAGTACTTGGTTCTACTGAGGCCAGCACAGTGACAGTACATGCTTAGTGCACCATCTTCTTGATAGTGGTGGAAACATTGGGGTTCCAAGGCCAATGGCAATACAGCTTCCTTAGTGAGCCAGCTTTCAGTGTGCTTCTGGGCATTATTCCCAGCAGCTCAGCCTAAAGTCTGTGCTTTTAGCTCTCCCAATAATTCTGTGAACTATCATAAATCCCTTTCCATGTAAATCTGCTAGGTCAGATTCTGTTGCCTACAACTAAGAACCCCAGCCAATGGAGGTCTTAATATGCTTAGCAAAAGAAGTTTAATATTTATTGTTCACCCCACTTCACCTCTTAGTCTATTCAGACTGCAATAACAAAATGTCACAGACAGAGTTGCTTATAAAAAACAGAAATTAATTTTTCACAGTTCTGGAATCTAGGAGGGTGAGAATAGGATACAGCATGGTTGAGTGAGGGCCCCCTTCTTGGGCTCAGATTTCTCATTGTATGTTTACATAGCCAAAGGGACCAGCAAGCTCTTAACCTCTTTATTATTATTATTATTATTTTCATTATTTTTTTACATTATTCTTAACTTTGTGTGCATTTTTTAATAAGATGTATTTATTTATGCATATAGAACTAGGGTACAAGCAGAGGTGCAGAGACAGTGAGAGAATTCACTAGAGATAGGGTGGAGAGCAGAACAGGCAGATTGGGGAGCAGAACAGGCAGATTGATAAGTACAATGCTGAGGGGGGTAGTAGATGTGTCAGGAGAGGTCTGCTGTGCCATGTGGATCACCTCTAAGGCTGGGGATCAAACACACTGAAGTGGCTGCAGCAAGCTTGCAGCATTGCTCTTTAACCTATTGCACCACCAGGGAGGGCCTGTGCATTTTTTCATCTCAGTTGTAATCCCCATTGACTTTCCACCACCAATTCACCTGCGTACCATCAACATAGTCCAGTGCACTCTTCCAGTCCCAGTTCTGATCCCTTTTCCCTTCCCACCCCCATAAAAAGTCTCTGGTTTATAGTTGTTCATTGTTTTCATTTTCACTCTATTACATTTGTTTCTCTCTTTTTCCCCCTGATCCCTTACACTCTTGCTATGAGAGAAACCATCTGGTATTGTTCTTTTTTTTTTCTGGCTTATTTCACTAAGTATGCTCCCTTCCAGCTCCATCCACGTTGCTGCAAAAGGCATGAGTTTATCTTTTTGATTGCTGAGCAATATTCTTTTGTGTCTATGTACCACATCTTTTTTAGATGCCCAGTAATCTATTTTTGGGCATTTGGGTTGATTACACATCTTCCCTATTATAAATAGAGCAGCATTAAATATGGATGTGCATGTGACCTTGTGAGCCAATGTTTTGGTACCCTTTGGGTATATACCTAGGAGTGGGATTGCTGGGTTATATGGAAGCTCTATTTTTAGCAGTTTGAGAAACCTCCAAACAGCTTTCCATAGTGGTTGTATCAGCTTGCATTTCCACCAGCTGTGTAGGAGAGTTCTTTTTTCTCCACATCCTCGCCAACATTTGTTGTTGCTAGTTGTTTGAAGATGTGCCATTCTCACGGGTGTGAGGTGGTATCTCATTGTGGTTTTAATTTGAATTTCCCTTATTGAAAGTGATATTGAACTTTTTTAAGGCAGTATTCCCATTATGAGAACTCTGAAATTAATCAACTCCTCAAGGTCCTACCTCCTAATACAATCACTTAGGAACTGGAAATTTGACATATGAATTCTGGGGCTATCCATTCAGACCCTAGCACCTGTGTATGTCAGCAATGAAAGGACAAGCCTCGGTCATAAATAATGATTAAAAATAGTGTCAGATATTTTAGGAAACTAATTACAGTAGCAGTGACTAAAAGGTAAATGAGTCTAGAATAGGTGAGGAATTCAGCACTTGACATTACCCAATTGCTTTAAATTCAATATCTGAAACATGACTAGAAACTACACTATATAAGTCTTAACACAGTGAATTACAAAAGTCATACTTTTAATATCCATTGAGACATACTTCTATCAGGTATGTAAACCATATCATGAAACACAAACAAAAGTTCTGATTTTTGATCATTCACAAACATATTAGACAATCTTTCACAGCAAATGGAGCTAATTATATGTACTAAATTTACCTTCTCTTAGAAGGAAGGTTTGCTCCTGGGTCATGATGATACCATCGCTAAGTGCTTGAGCCCCAAATATAACCAACAGTGCTGCTGATGGTTTGCTGAGGTAAAGTTGAATTTGTGCTGTTGAGGAAGGACATCACCTGAATTATTTAGCAGTGGCTCAGAGAGACAAGATGAGTATTTACTGAGAGTGAAAAATCTGGTTCCAATTTGGAGGGTTGTTTGTGAGATGGAAGATTGATTACTATTAGGTGAAAATTCTGAAACAGCAAGACAAGGATTTTTGTTTTTGAACAAAGCAAAAAATTTTGAAACAGAAGTTTCCAAGAACTTGAAGGTACAAAGTGTCCGTGGGTACTTTCTATTAAATAATTAAAGTCATTAACCTTAGAAAAGGTTTTCTTGGATAATATTTATGTTAATGTAAGAAGTAAGTTGTCTGAATAAGTAGCTTTAGCCCTGGGTGTTCAAACTCTGTGTGTTCATGGCAGTGAGTAAGGAGACTGATTGTGGTCCTTAAATTCTATTAGAGAATGAAATTGTTAGGAAACAGACCCTTTTACTGCCTATTAAGTATATGACACTTAATAAATGCTTGATGGAAGATGGAAGGAAGGGAAGGAGTGTTCAGAGAGGATGAAGCCACAGTGCATTTTCTACCTGTCACAGAAATTCTCAAAGATCCACTGAGACTCAGGAGCTCCCAAATATTTTCTCATGTATCAAAGAATTTCCTTAAATATAATACAAAGTCAAAAGACAAAGAAGATTCTGGCAGTCACTGGGAGAATGTTACTATAGTACAGATAATATAATGCCAATCTGAAAGGGAGGGTGGAGCTTCCTCTGAAAATAACATTTAGAGGGTCCTAGAGTTGCAGACATGCATTTTCAACAGCATAATTGTATTATTTGCTGTCTTTTGTGGCAGATGCCTGCCTTCTTACCTATACTATACACTATGTGCATACCTTTGTGAAAAGGCAAAAGTCCTAGAAAGATTTTTATTTATGCAGGTATGCTTGGCTTAGCTAATAGGTGTGCCTTTTACCCACTCGCAGAATTTTAGCTTCACTCATGACAACTCTGCACTAAAACATACGCACGTCTCCGTCCAGCCAATGGTATGCATGTCTAACTTTGCCTCAGCCACTTTAATTTCTCCCAAAGTTGTTTTTTTTAAATCTCTCTCCTGCTCAGCCACCTGCTTTACCTCTCTTTTTTTTTACTTTTTCAAATTCCCAACTTCTTACTTTCTATCACCAACAGGTGTGCATCTAATCAAAGTAAGATTCTCCTGATTGTGGAAAAGTATACAAAAGTAAATCCACATATGTATAATTGCATGAAAGGAAAACCACATTTGGCAAGGACTTTTGCAAGTACAATTATGTGTGGAAAGCACTACAGCAGTTCTATGGACAAAGTGGTGCAGAAGCACTTGAAATAATTTTAAAACTGAAGCACCAGGCAGCTGGAGTCAAGAGGAATTTGTTGTAGTAAAATCTATGCCAGAAGAATTCACATTTCCAAATAACAAATCTTTGAGAAAAATAAGGTTCAGCAACTAAGGTTGTGAGTGAAAGATAACATAATAATTTTCAGTAGAAACAGGCTCTGTGCCTGTAAATCTCCTGATAAGAAAACCACAGTCAAATTAACATGTTTCATTTATTGATCCATTTATTCAACAAATATTACTCAACCCTAATATGTTCTTATATCTGTGTTGAACATTGGTAATGCAAATGGCAAGCAAATATGTACTCTGACCCTGAAGGCCCTTGGAGTCTAGTTTCTCCATGCCATTACTGACATAAACCAACAGAATGCAGCAATCTTCCAAGGAGGTAAATAATAGTTGTACATTTCTTCAACTTGCATTGCTTTTAAAAAGTAAACATTCATCTCTAAAATGAGATCCTAAATTTATTCTCATAATACTTACTATTTTATTTTATTCCATATATTTTTCTTAACATTTTTGTGTTAATATTTTAAAATCTAACCTTTAGTAGGTGTTTCTCTTTCAGAGTTTGATACTACTGAAATATCATTAAATGGCATCATTTCACATTTAGACCAATAAAATCTAAATGTTGCTGTAATGGGAAGGCTGCAATCCTTCCATTTCTGTAAGAGTCATGATCTACTCCACCTATGATATAGAAGTCATACTCAGTCTTCACTGGAACTGACTCATCCATATATGCATGCATGTAAGAATTGCCAAATTCATTAAAAAAAAAAAACACATCATGCATAATTACTATGCCTGCCATTGAACTGAGCCATGAGAGTAATAGTAAAACAAACACTACTAAAAACCTACTAAACTACTACTAATACAAATAATAATAATTATTATTTGTAATACTAATACTAATAATAATAATAATAATAATTTGATACTAGTGTATAATATGTTAAAACATTACTTTTGGAGGAAGGACTAACCAGTTCTTACAAAGTAGACTGATCAAGATTTCATAGAAGTATCTCACTTGATCTTGTCCTCAAAAAACGTATAGCATTTTGCCCTAAAATTTTATTCAAAACAGGATTTGATGGGTGGGATATGTAGCTTCCATACTTTGAAGCATCATATTTTACTTGTTAGTAGTCTATTTAGTTTTATATCCCTTTTGACCTAGGCACCCACCACCAATACGATGCTGTGTGGTTTGACTCGTCTATTATAAACCACAGTATTAAACACCCCAGCTTTTCCATAAGAATGAGCAACCTAGAATTGTTACTGATTGACTGAACTTTTCTAATGAATGTGTTGTAGTGAGTACGTCTGCATAATTAAGCTGAATTTGACAATTATTAACTTGTGATGCCCAGAGTGGCAATAAAGTTTTCTGATAGGTAGAACTACGAACAGTTACATTAAAGTCTCACCAACATACCCTCCTCTATAAGGCTGTTAGAGCAGTGCCTAATTCATTTTCTTCAAGGAATTAGTTTCAATAATAGTATTTGGAACAGAGAACACAGTAATAATCCTAATATTCAATGCATAACCATGGTGCTTTCACTTGAAAATTGTGAACACTCAAAAAATACGAAGCATTTGAGTGGAGGACAGACCGGGAAATACTAGGCCCTGCACTGGCTAGAGGGGTGGTTCCACTGAGAAAATTAACAGTGGCTAATTGACTTTTTCACTCTCACAAGGTAACTTAACAAATAAACTGAGAAGACACCTGCATCTGGTAGGTAGGTAAGAGAGTACCCCAGTGGGAAATGACCTGAAGAACTGAAAAATTTCAGAGAATGGCAAAGTGAGTTTCAGTAAAAAATTGAGTTGCTAGTATCCTCCCTCCAATCAGTCGTTTTGTTGGCATTATGTCATCATTGTGGAGCTTCCTGATTAAAGGGTAACATGCTTTTTCATCTCTCTTGTGTAGCGTAAATTGTAGCTTTTACCTATAACACAGTCTTATTCTATTGGTGTTTCTTCATAAATTGCCATCAGCCTGTAACAACTACTCCACAGTCAACTGTGTAGATATAGACAAGTATTATCTGTTGTGTTAAATAAATACAAATGACCTGAATTTACAATGATTTTACAATAGTTTACAATTAATAACTCCCTATGTGGCTAATCTATATATCTCCAAAATACATATAAAGAAACTCCTTTCCAAAGGGCAAAATCTTCAACATTAAAATAACACCTTATGTGCAAATGAATGCCAGAATCTTAGTGAAATACAAATTTATAAGGGAAACTGACCTGCATTGAGAAACCATATTGATACTTCTTAAATATATACATATTTAAATTCTACCTGTAGAATGGAAGAAATTGAGTTAAACCTTAATTTTTGCACCATCATAAGTGTGTGACCCCATGTAGGTATAAGTTAAAAATAACACAAATAAGTAAACAAAGTATGTGACCAATTCACTATTATACTGCTTTCTTGGGTGATGAGAGTGCTGTTTCTGTAACATGCCTTTGGATACTATAACTTTCCAACATCTTTTCCATGAGACTAACTCACAAGAAATAAATGGGAAAGAAAGAAGGGGAAAAGGTCAAGCCATGGTATGCTTAATCCCAGTATCTAATAGGGGTTACACGTCAGAAAGAATTCTGAAGCAATACATGCTGAAAATAAAAAAAAATCTATGTCTCTCCACTTCTGTGGCAAAGAATGCTAGGGGATGTGTTTTACCTAATGAGAGAGAAAAAAATCTGTAAAACTGCTACTAATCTCTGCCTTTGATACAGCGCTAGCAGATTAATCCCGAAAGACTGTTAGTTTGCTTAGGAGCTGGAACACTGTCTTGCTATCAACTTATGAAAGGAACTTGTCCATTATTTAAGAATATGGAGAATGGAATTAGCACTGTAATCAACTAGGATAGTAAAATGTTAAGCAGTGTTTTCAATTAAGCCCAGAAACTTCATTTTATGACAGCTTGTAGAATCCCCTTTATGTCCCTAAAATTAAATCTGTCCCTTATACAAACTACTTCAACAAATAATATCCCAAAATATTAATATTATGCACTCACTGTAATATAAGGTAAAGGAATAAAGGTAATTTGCAGTAAGATGTTATGTATTTCTATATGAAAATGCTCAGGTATAATAACAAGAAGCCATATGAAGCAGTCAGATGTTTGTGTCTATACTTAGAATCAGCATGAATGTGACAACTACAAATGCAGTCAGGTACAGGTGTATTGCATTGGCAACTTGAACACTACAAATGGCGTTTCCATTGGTGATGTGATTTTCTGAAACGTGAGCAACTCTTGTCAGAGTTCTAACAAAACACATTCTAATCTTTTCTCAATTTGCAATGTAGTTACATTCCTAGAAATTGCTGGTATATTAAAACTATGCAAAAATACTTTGTGCATATACGCAAAATGGAATTAGGTTTTAGTTACAAATAATTAGAAGTAGAATTTATTTTAACCTACATGGGTGTCTGGCAAGATATTTTAGTTATGGAATGTGAAACTATGTTCCATTTCATGTGCTGTCTTGCACACTGCAGAACATCTAAAATCAATGATCCCATACTGTTAGTAATGGCACCAAAATCACAGAAAACATGGAAACAACATGACTTAATGTGCATTTAAAGTGTCACTCAGCTTTTACTGTGTATCAAGTGGATTATAAATGTCTAAGAACAGAGAAATAAACCAATGAGGAAGTCACTGCAAGGTGACTCAACTTGTGTGGTAGAGATTGATGTAGGGAAATTAAATTATTCAGAATTTATTTTTTAGATGAACAGAACTTTCGATAGGTAAAGTGAAGAAAGGGAAATTAAGAAATATTCATATGCTTTCTAACAAGGAAAATGGCATATTTATGTTTTCTAAGATGGAAAATAATAGTGAATGAACAGTTTTCAGTGAAAAAATTTTTGTCTTCTAGATGTTGACTATCTATTAGCTACGCAAGTGAAAGTATTACATAGGCAGTTACATAGACTGTTTTGAAAGTGACAAAACTGGAGAGCATATTCTTCTCTGAGAGGTCCACTGATGAGGTTATCATACAAACATCCACATGTTCCTCATTCTCACATCAAATCAGTCACCCAGTTCAGTCATCTGCCCTTTACTCTCCATCCAAATTCTCTTACCACAATCAATTTTTTTGTGTCTCTTTAGTACACCCTACTCTTTTCTACCACAGGCCTTTGTATAGGTTATATCTTCTATAAATCTTTTTTCCTCTGCAGTTTCATATCTTTCACTTGTTAATTGACCTACAAATTTCACTTTGTTTCTCCAAGTTTTCAGTCCATTTCTCTGTGGAGAAATGGTAAAATGTCTGTCCTTCATCGTATGATGAAGCATTCTATTTCTTTTCTTATTTTTAAAGTTTTATTTATTTGTGCATACAAGAACTGAGGTACAGGCCAGAGGTGTGGGGGTTAAGAGAATTCACCAGATAGAGTAGGGAACAGAACAGGCAGACTGACTGAAATACACTGCTAAGGGGAGTGGTAGGCAGGTCAGGAAAGGTCCACCACACCCTGGCAGGGGATTGAACTTGTGCTGCAGTGGCTGTGGGCAGCCCCCATGTTGTGTTTTAACCCACTGCACCACCAGGGAGGCCCCAGCACTCTTTATTTCTAACACTTCCCACATATAATATTACTTTGACTCTTTCCCCACTAGACAATAAATTAAATTAGGACATGTAATGTATCTCTACTTCCTAATAGAGTAGAAACTGAATATTTGAATAACACTGATTGACGCTGAATATTTGAATTAGAGGATTTTTTTTATAACAGATTATTTTTACATCATTTTGTACATTTTTTTTTCCATCTCAATTGTAATCCCCGCGGGTTCCCCATCACCCAGTCACCCATGTGCCATTACCATAATCCCTCCCCACTTCCCTCCCCACCCCACACCTGTTTTTGATCCCATTTCCCACTCCACCCCCACAAAATGTCTCTGGTATATGGCTGTTCATTATTCTTATTATTTTCTTGCCTGGTCCATTATATTCCTGCTATGAGTGAAACCATCCGGTATTTTTCTTTCTGAATTAGAGGATATTTTTAAAGCTGTCATTTCATATCTTATTAAAAACAAAATTCCAGAAAATCTCTCAAGGAAAATGAAAATCGAAGACATATATACATATATATGTATATACTTATATGTATATAAGTATATACACATAGGTATACTTATATATACATATATACACACACATATTGTGAATTGAAGAATATTACACAAAAATATGTACACATGTGTGTGCACACATATATAAATATATATGTAAGACAAGGTCACAAAAGTCAAGGAAAGATGGTGTAGCTTTCCTGACTTTCAAGCCGAAAGACACATAAGATTTGTAACAAAATGTGAGCTGTGATTCTGAACTAGATCTTTCTGTTATGCATATGTATTTACACATATACACATGTATATATGTGCATACACATATGTATACATATGTGTGTATAATACTCTTCAATTCACAATTTTCTTCAATACACATAAACATATATATGTATCCTCCCAACATATAACTGTTAATTACAAAGGGGGAAATAAGGACATTACTGTAGAAAAGCCTGGCAGACACTCCTTATTGAGCAATTAAAATAACATCATCAGTAACAGGACAAATCAAAACTGCATTGTACTAACAGGACACAATGAGACACAGCATTACTGTTATGATATTACTGTTGTAATATTCATGCAAATGTGTGTAATCTGACACTGTTCACAAGGAAACAAACTCGACCTGAGAAGATTCTACAAAATAAGTTAGTAGTCCATAATCTTCAAAAATCAAGGTCATAAAAGTCAAGAAAAGATGTTATAGCTTTCCTAACTTTCAAGCTAAAGGAGACTAAAAACTCCTAACAAAATGTGAGATGTGATTGTAAACTAGATCTTTCTATTATGCAAAGATATCATTGGGACTGTAAAACTCAAAAGGTGTCTGAGGGTTATGTGGTAGCCATTTATCATATTAATTATCTGATTAGAGAGATCTTGTAGTTATTGTAGGAAAATGTCCTGATGGCAAAAAACAGATACTAAAAGTATTCATAGTTGATGAAGAATAACATCAACTACTCTTAAATGGTGCAGGAAAAATAGTTATACTGAACTTGCAACTTCGCTGTTAAGTTTTAAGTTTATTCAAACTTTAAAAATGTAACAGAATAACACTTTCTAGTGTTGACATTTCATTTAGGAGTACCTTGTAAGCCAAATTACAATCTTATGTGATGCTAGCCCTTTTTCCCTAACTCGGTCTAAACCTGCACGAGGTGTCTTTAATTTCTTTCAATTGCCATATTCAACTTGATCCTTTATGTAGCATAGTTTCCCCCTTCCAAGGGGAATAAAAGAAACCCTATTTGCCACTTAAAAGTTCTATAATCTATTTTACAGGTTTGGGAAGTTTGCATCCTTGTCTTCCTGGAACTACCAGGTGGTTTCAGGTTTTCTTTCCTTAGCTAACTCTTCTGAATCCTTGGCATGCAAGTCAATCTTTTTTTCTTATTCAATCAACACAAGATAGAAAAAAAAATGAATACCAAGTATATGCCATGACTTCCCAATTCACAGAATAATGATAGTCAAAATCCTTCATACAGCTTAGAGATCAAAAAGGATAGGACTAATAATCATCAAGAAAAGCTCTAATTTCCAAGGACACAGGTATAACTCTTCACAAGACACACACACACACACACACACACACACACACACACACTAGAAGGGGGAAGATAATGAAGAAAGAAGTTTACAGAACGTTACTCTCTCCTCGGATTCCCATTGGAATGGACATCACAGTTCTAGAAAATAAATGACCTGTACCAGAGCCTATTAAATTGCTGTGATTCATCCCAAAAGCATCCCATTTAGCATATAATGCTGCTGGATCAATTCTATTAAAAATGTCATTAAAGCTTGTTTGCATCATTTATATAATGTAAAAAGACTAGATTAAAAGAGTTGGAAACAGTCTACCTCAAGCCCTGAATTGAGAGCTACATGCCTCACTATTTCCAGCTTTTATTGCAACATCAGACACCAGTGAATGGGGAAGGAGGAGACAGTGTTACCTGAAGGTACTTCAAAGCACCCCAAGCTAATGAACAATGTCTTGTTATTCTTAAATGTTGTTATTCATAAGAGACATAGCCATACTTCTAAATGGCTTATAGGCATGCATATCCTGCCCCAGACTGAGATGCTCCTGAAAAATGAAGGATTATTCTCTGCAGATTTAAGCATTGGGTTCCAAATTTTTCAAGAAAATTCCACAGCCACTGTTTTACCTAAAGCTGATTTTGCATTATACATTTAATAATTTTAATTAAAATTAGGTTTACATCTTATCTTTAAAATATAGGTGCTTAAAATACAAGATCTAAGCATTTGTATTGTCTAGATAAGTTACAGAATTATTTCACCCAGATCTCCTTTCTATCTTATATCCACAGCTATTTTGATCTTATCTCTCAAATGGTGGGTTTTGAATTTAACATGATTAACCAAATGATCACCTTTTGCCAATCTTTTCCTAATGCCTGTAGCCTAATCTACTTGAAACTCAGTCACTCAGACTCAAACTTAATCCTTTTCTACTCACTCTGTTGCAATAAAGAATCAGGTAAGGCTTCTCTGCTCTGTATATAATACTAGTACCTGAAACAGAGGGGCTTGTAGTCAGTAAATGCTTTTTGAATAATTGAGTGAATTAATAAGAAGTTCATAAAAGGCACAGGTTAACACCTTTAAGCCTTGGAAAACTACAACTCCGTCTATATGCCCAAAAAATAATCTCCTATCATTTAAATTGAATATTCTCATTAAAACTTAAGGGTGATTGGCAAAACTCTTCTGTATTAAAAAAACAAAAACAAAAAAAAACATGAATTTGGAGATGCTAATTAGGAGCTGAGAATAGGTGATCGTAACACAAACATGCATTGGGCTAGGTCAGGGCTGGGTTACAGTTCCTGTGATGTTTCATATAACCGGTTCACAGTCCTAGTATATACTTTCCAGATTCCTCAAAAACTGTTGAGTTTTTCCTGGTTGATAGCTCATGACTCCAATTGTTTGTCACTTCAACTCCAATTGAAAAGTCTTTGCTGTTCTGAGGCTTTCTGGCCTGTTTCTCTTACTCTTCCCAGGTTAAAAATTCCACAAAAAAACTCAAGAGAGAAACTAAAAAGGCTGGATATATTTCTCTGTACTTTCCCTCTCACCAGGATCTTGGTCCCTCAAATCCTAGTGGCCTTCACATCCCTGTAGTTCAATATAAATCTCTCTTGCACTTTGAAAATATCAGAAGCTATGCTGGCTTCTCTGACACTTAGCTATAGGTCTCAGCAGAAGTCTTGACCTCCCTCCACAGTTGAAGAACTAGGAAATATCCCTGGGAGGAAAGCAACTCACAAAATATCAGTTCACCTCTCAGTAATTACCTTCTTTTCCAGTAACTTGACCTCTTAGTTGTCTAGCTATTCTCTAAATTCTTGAAATAGGTCATTGTTATACTTTATCCAACTTTTCCATATTCTCTGTAGAAGTGTTACACTGCCATAAGCTAATATATCTTGTAGTCTGGGATTTTTTAAAAAGATTTATTTATTTATGCATACAGAACTGGGGTACAGGCCAGAGGTGCAAGGGCAGTGAGAGGATTCACCAGAGACAGAGTGAGGAACAGAACAGGCCTACTGACCAAGGACACTGCTGAGGGAAGCAGCAGGCAGATCAGAAGCAGTCTGCCTGTCCATGTGGATCACCTCTGGGGCGGGAATCGAACTCATGCTGAAGTGGCTTTAGCTTTTTAGTGCTGTGCTTTAGCGTGCTGTACCAGCAGGGAGGGCCCGGGATCTTTTTTTATGAACATTTAATCTGAACAGTCATCACACTTTAAAAGAATGTAACTTAAACTGTTATAAAATAAAATAAAATAAAAAGTATGCAACTTAAATAAAGTTTGTGAAGGAAGTTTTTAAACCCTATTTCCATCTTTCTGTGGCATCCTATTGTCTCATGTGAAATGATTTGAATAATGTGGGAAGGAGTAACTACAGCAAATTATTTTAGTCATATATAACTGTTACTTAAGATCCAACTATAAGAAAAATGTTCAGCTTATTGTCTATTCATATACAAATATCTCTAGAAAAAAGGCTGGAAGAAATTAACATTTATTATGATGGAGATCAGACTTTCATCAGGAAATAAGAAAAAATTAAAAAGTGAGTTTGAGTCCTGCTGAGAATAGAGTACAAAGACCAAAGTCTATCCATAGGGTACCCAGGAGTAGAATGCACAATGGAGGGAATTATCTTGAGAGGAACAAACTTTCACAAGACTTGCTCTAATTGTATAATAACTATGCCTCTATCCAGATTAATGAATATAAGAAGGCTGGACATTTTTTGCAGATTCTGATATGGAGCGACCTTGTCTGTCTGCTTTGTAGAGGTTTAACTGATCTCTATTGCTATTTTTCTGTTGAGTAGAGGAATGTTTTCATCAAAGCAGTCAGTTAACATTTGCTATACATATTTGTCTGTAATGACCATGAAACTCATTACAAAATTTTGCACTTGCATAGAACAAGGTAACAAATAGTAAAGAAATGAGACTTCTGTTCTTTAAGAGCTGGTGCTATGAACAGCAAATGCTAAGTCAAACAATTTCTGTTTGCCCAAACTTTGCTTTTGGGTATGGTTTGTACTAAAGTAAGTTTGTAAATTGGTATTCATTTTTAAATGGGTGGATTTCCTGTTACTCAGGAAGTTGGTCCTGGTCTGCACGAAGATGCCTCATACAGAGACAGGAAAGCACAAATCAGTGTACATGATCAAGTCTTGACATTCTACTAGTTTTGTGCTGCTACTTTCAGCTTTATTGGTGTGAAACTTTGACACCTGTTTTTCTGTATGGTCCAGTGTGATCGATAGAGCCATGAGAGAAAGATTCAAATACTGTGAAATGAAAGTGGTACAATCCCTATCAGCTTGGGCCCTCATGGCCAAATTTCTCTCAAGTCAAGGGATAACACCTACAATTCAAAAATTCACAGATGGAAAGAAATGGAAAAATAATCCTTCCAGAAATTACCAATTTACAAATTAGGGGGATAAATAAACTTTCGACCACATATCTGTTAGGTTCCAGGCTTAATTACTTTATAACATTTAACCGTCACATTATTCCTCTGATACTGAGGCTAATCTTCTTTTTAAAGAGGGGCTCTGAAGTATCAGATCATTTATCAAAGATGATCCCATAAATGAGTGGAAGGCATGAAATTCAATTCTGAATAGTCCTGATTTCAAAGCTCATATGTTTTCTATTATGCCATGATGCCAAAATATTCAATTTGCATCATCCTGTCTTTTGGACTTTATGAAGACCACTACAACTGTGATAGGCCATATTCAGTGACTTAAAATCACATGGAGGTGCATGTGTCTTATGTTTCACAGTGAGACTGCTCAAGTCGTAAATTAAGACTTAAGCATGTACTTGCCAGGGCCTTGATAATATCATCCTGGCAAAACTTGACATAGTGGTGGGCCTCCTATTTCAAGTTCTGTCAAATCCAATCACTTAATTAAAGCCCTGGGTATGATGGGAATTTCAATAGCAGGGCACTCTAGGAGCTTTCTATAATCTAAAGCAAATACAGAAATAAAACTACTAGAGAGAACCTATCAAACCCTTAATGCATCTATTACCACAGCTGTTTCTCCCCAGACACTAGGCTCCCTCCTGAGCCTATTATTAAGTGCAAATGACCAGGCTCAGTGACTGTTATTTTTAAAAACATTACTTATCCTGCATTGTGTTCTGAAACTTTTTGACTTATTTTAATTTACATAATTATAGTAATTTTCTCCTATGTCAATGTTTTAGGATTATATTAGGATTTTGCCTTTCATTTAAAAATATATACAGTTTCAAAACAAAGTTGTTGTTATATTGTTTTTGACCCTTTCAGGCAGTTGTGATGCAGTGATTATGGAAAGACAATTTTACCTAGCTCATCCTGGAGTTACTATTAGAAAAGCCAGTTTAGTTATGAAAAACAGAAACAAGAGAGATTAGGACAATAAAATGTAAAATGTAGCCGCACAGGGATAAGATTATCTTTTTGTGTAGAACTTCTTCAGAGTGTACTGAAATCTGTATTATTACATTTTCTCTTTTAGCAACTCAGGGATGTTGACCATATGTCAGCCTTATTTTTTTTTTTAATTTTTTTTTTAAAGATTTATTTATTTATTCATACAGAACTGGGGTACAGGCCAGAGGCTCAGGGGCGGTGAGAGGCTTCACCAGAGACAGAGTGGGGAGCAGAACAGGCAGATCGACGAAGTACACTGCTGAGGGAAGCAGCGGGCGGGTCAGGAGAGGTCTGGCTCGCCATGTGGTCTCCTCTGGGGCAGGCGGCAGGCGGGAATCGAACTCATGCGGAAGTGGCTTCAGATTCTCAGTGCTGTGCTTTAACCCGCTGTGCCACCAGGGAGGGCCAAGCCTTATTTTATAGACAATGAACTTATGAATAACCACTCATCTAGTTGGTCTGAGAGCAGGATCTAAAAACTAGATCTCTTAATTCTTAGTCTGATCACATGTACTCTTTTGATAAGACCGTTGTAATGAATCAGGATATTTTCCATTGTGTGGTCAATTTAAGTTTAAGGAAAAAAAATGACATATTTATCACTGTTGAATTACTATATGCCCAGATATTTTCACAGCCACTAATAAGTCCTACTATGTCTTAAAACGGAAAAAATAACAGGTCTCTGGTAGAATTAGGAAAGCAGGGTTTGGGATATAACTGTGCCTATCAACTCCACATTCAAAGATGCCCAAAAGAAAGTCAGGATACACAGATTGGCTTACAATCCAAAATACCTTCAACTCCAAAGGGTAGACTAAAATGAAGCACACAGACCTAAAATCTATATATCAGTAGTCTATCCTCTAATTTCTCTTCCCTTCTAAAGTTCTGTGGTTCTCCAGTTATTAAGAAGAGAACCATGACCATTGAAACAGCTGAAAGGACACAGGGAAAGACTGGAAGGCATGAGGGCACTAATGAAGCTGCATGACTTGTAAATCAAGAAGGAGAAAGCCTTTGTCATAGGTTGTCTTGGCCTCTAAACTTGCACTTCCAATTCCCTTCTAAATGTACATACTGGATCACTCATCACCCCTTGATACACGCCAGGATCCACACCAAACTTCTTCTCCTAAATGTTTCATTATAATTCTAAGCTCCCTTTAAGGTCAGAAACCACAGAATAAAATTATCTTTGACTCTTCCCTCTCTTTGCTTTCCTCATTCAAACAGCAATTATAATCTTATATAGTAACAGTGGATTTAAAGTTTGAATTTTAATACTTCCCCCCACTCTTTTCAGCCATTTGGGCCTCTCTTATCTGTTCACTAAAAATAACAAATGCTCTAGGTAGGTTATGAGGACTAGATCAAATAATATATGAGTGTCTGTAGTCACTAAAAGAAAATGGGTCCTTCCTTTTTAATTTCTGGTCTCTATCTTCATACAATATAGATTCTTTAATGGTTCACTTGGATAATTACAATGTGTTACAATAGCCTTGCGGCTCCTGAGTATATCTGTCTAGTGTTCTTCCTAAGTAGTAGCTCTCTCATTGTCATTATGAATATATATGCATATATTCAAATTCAAATAGCGCTCACTATCATCAGGACATCCCTATGCTATTCTATTTCTAAGTATTTATTGCTAGTATCCCCTTTTCCTTCTCCCATCTCAAATTTCTTCACTTACATAAAATCTTTCTTTGATTCTCCGAAGTCTATATGATGTATTCTGGGAGCACCCCATCCAAAAACTATGTTAGTATCTTCCTTGAAACAATTAACAATTCCTTGTATGTTGATTACTTGTCTATATTCAAACTTAAAACTTAGGTTTAGTCTCCAACACCCCCCTACCCAGTTTAACTTCTTAAGATCAAGCTTTTATATTTATATGCCCAGATCTAATATAGTGATATACAAATGTTTTGTTTTCAATAAATTTTAATTATCAGTTTGAATTAGAAATTCATTCCTCATCCCCTCCCATAGTGGAATAGGATACTATCAAATTAAATTGTTATTACTAAATCAAACTACACAGCCAGATTTGAGATGACTGAAAATCACTGATTGAAATACAGCAACTTTAAAATTAGCTACTTTCATAATTTTAACAATGATAGTACTAACTTTAAAGATGTTATTTTCAAAACATATACATATGAAAAAGTGATTACATATGTAGCACCAATAAGAAATTTGAGGCTAGCATAGATAAATAATTTGTGTACAGAAAACAGTACAAAACCACTGAATCAATATAATCCAGGCATTCTGTCTTTGGGAGCTGTTTTTTCTTTTGAACTAAAATGTCAATTTATTAACTCTATGTATGAAAAGTTACTGGGTGTGGGAATAGATAAATAAGGACTACAATATAACATTTCCATAATCTTATAATTTAGCACTTGGTAAACTTTTGCTGTAAATGATCAGTTGGAAAATATTTCAGGCTTTGTGGCCCATATGGTCTACTTAAACCTGCCATCATAGCAAGAAGTCTCCATAAAATATACATGGCTAGGCCCTCCCTGGTGCGCAGCAGGTTAAAGCACGGCACTGAGAAGCTAAAGCCACTTCCGCATGAGTTCGATTCCCGCCTGCCCCGGAGGAGACCACATGGCATGGCAGACCTCTCCTGACCCGCCCACTGCTCCCCTCAGCAGTGTACTTCGTCGATCTGCCTGTTCTGCTCCCCACTCTGTCTCTGGTGAAGCCTCTTACCACTCCTGAGCCTCTGGCTTGTACCCCAGCTCTGTATGCACAAATAAATAAATCTTAAATATATATATATATATATATATATATATATATATATACATGGCTATCTTCTAATGACATCCTAGGAATGTATACAAATCAGACAGTGAACCTATTAGGTCTGAAAATTATATAATGAAATTCCTATTAAGATCCTCAATAAAGGATATTTACCGTCATTGCTAAATAGAAGTTAAAATACTGTCATCTGTTAGTATAAAATAATTAATCAATCATTCATAGTATACTTATATTCAATATTCAGGGCACAATACTGCATAAATCATGAAAATTGAAATATATACACATAACAGTTCTAAAACACGTATTGGTTCCCACAGTAGAAATAAGATAATCAAGGCCTCCCTAGTGGTGCAAAGGGTTAAGTCGCAGCACTATGAAGCTATCCACAGCCATTGCAGTATGAGTTTGATCCCAGGCCACACAGTACATCAGACCTCTCCAGTCTTACTTATTGCTCTTCTCAGCAGTATATTTTACTTAATCTGCCTGTTCTGCTTCCCATTCTGTCTCTGGTGAATCCCCCTCACCACCGCTGGCCTGTCCTGCAACTCTTGTATACATAAATAAATAATTAAAAAAAAAAGAAATTAGATAATTACTAAAACATATTTCAAAAGTCTAAAGTACTTTTTCTGCAGATACTTGAATATGGGATATGTAATTAATAGATTTTAAGTCCAGAAAATAAATGAAGTCAAGTGCCTGTGACCTTTGATTTCCATATTCTGGCTCCTGAAACATATTTGTTCCAGTGAGTGTGCATATATAGCACCTCAGACTGGAGATGATTCAATAATGAGATAACCTTTCATCAGAAAAAGCTCTGCGTTAGTGAATGGGAAATAAGATGACAGAAACCATAGTACACAGACAGGAACTTGTTCTCAATAGAGATGAATTTTGTTCTCATATAAGCTAGTGGAAATATCTAGTCAAATAAGACAGAGTATGTATATATAAAACTCTCACTTCCCCCTTGTAAATTAGAGAAGATCATTGAGGGAGAACATTAAGCTGATCATTGTGGAAAACTCATATAACATAAGGTTTTGACTGAATAAAAGAAGAGTATGCAGTCTGTTACTGTCCTAACCTCCACAGTAGGTTCAAATTCTTCAAATTCTTTATTAAATATTCTTCTCTTATATCTGGTATTATTATTCATATTTTCTAATATATATATATATATAATTTTTAAAATAAGATTGCAACATTTGAAATAGGATACCTGTGAGTTTAAACCTTACTTCGCTTTGTATTTTGTGATTTTTGCCAAACTATTCATCTTCTCTTAATCAGTTTCAGATAATAACATCTATTACTATTAATAACATCTATTATTATGTAACATCTATTACATAGGTGTGTTTTGGGCTCACATTTAGAAACCTATAAATTCATCATAAACACCATTACAATTTTCATTACAATTTTCATGTCTTCTTTATGAAGTTTTCTTCAACTTTACAGCCAGAATTCATCACTCACCATCTCACAGAACTTCCAAATTCTTTATTATTTTTACTTTATAATGGTTTCCATATCTGCTTCCTCTAATAGATCAGGGCCCCTTGAATTCCTTCTGAAGAAAGCTTTCAAACTGACATTAATTGAATACTTTCCTAGTGATCAGGAACATTATTCTTTGCTAACCTTTGCTAACCTTATGTCTAAAGACTTTCTCTTTAGACATAGTGCACAGTAGCATATATACAAAAGCCTGTTTAAGTTTACCTACCCTGACTCCCCCATATATCCCTGCTATGTACATTTGCAAGCTGTTCATCCAAATACTACTTTCAACATAACATGACTTGATCAAGCTTTTCAGTGATTTCCTATGATTTTTTTTCAGTCAGATGGGATTACAACTGTAAAAGTAACCCCACAACTCCACCTGTTTGACACAACACAATATTTATCATGCAGTTAAACAATAAGGATATTCCTTATAATTGTTTCCCGTCTAGGCAGCTTTTTGCCAAGTACTATCTTAGCCACCTAAGATCTTTTTTTACCTGTCTTATAGATCTTCAGAGTCTTCTCCACATGCAAATGAAAAGGGGAAAATGTGCAAGGTTTTATCAAAAGTCCTTATGTGCAGACTTAAAAGTGGCATAGTTCATTCCCATGACTCCATCCATTTGGCCTCACCTAACTGCAAAGAATGCTGGGAAATGGGAGTCTAATTGTAATCCAGAAGAAGAGATGGGGTTAAAGACACAGCAATCTTAGCCATACAGATGAAGCATAAGCACTGCAAATGGGTGTGAAATATATACCTTTTTATTAATGGCATCTTACATGAGAGAATAAGGAAAGTTTATAAAGTATTTCCTCATATGCTATCTGTTCTGAGATTCCCAATGGATATGTTTGTATTTTCAGCCTTATTTTAAAGGAAATTTAAGTTCAGAGAATTGATAAATTTGTCAAGGTTATACAACTAGAAAATATACAATAGTCAGAATCTGAATTCAGGATATTTTTATTGTAACGATGTTTCTACTATGCTGGAATTTTGTGGAACCACTTTACTTACAGATCTTTTTCTCAGAAATCAAAATGCATTAGCTGAGAAAATGTCACCTTTCTTTAAAAACCAGAATATGTCATTCCGAAGGATAATAAGAATTTGATAATAACATTTTACATTTTGCCCCAGATTCTCCAAATTCTGAGTGGTAATCCCTCCTTTTTAGTATGTTTGCTTTTTCTTTTTCAGGGCTGTGATTTTTTAAAAACAACTCAGTGACATATATATTAACATTTCTCAATTTACATGTTGGTTAGGTTCCTGGAAAGTGGCAAGTGATTCAAAAACACTTAAATCAAATTGAAGTTTTGCATAAGGAAAAAAAAAAAAAGGAGATATCTCTGTTGGTTAGAAGAAAGTGAGTTATACCCCCATTTTTACATATCAAATCAAAATAAACTGTAAGTAAACAGTTTATTTAAATATGTGAACATTAAAAATGTTTATTCATGGACAGAAACTGTTCCTGAAAATGTCCAACAAATCTACAATAGATACAGACTTTGTAGGACTTCTTACATACAAAGTGGTACACACCAGGTAAAGCATAAATCTAATAATGCTCAGTAATTTACTCATTTGTTTACATTTTTGTGCCTATACTTTCATTTAGTTGGTGTTAATTTTTTTTAATTTATCTGTGGACTTTCTGGCTCATACTAAATATTTTAGTTATGATTTCACTGGAGCTAGACCACAAGAGTCTATAGAGAATAATTCCAGAATATCTTAAGAGTATACTAAAAGTAGAAAGAATTTTGTGGATGCTAGCCAAGAAATCACTGCATAATGATGAAAGTAATATCACATACTGTTGGCTTGTCTATCAGGCAGTACACTCAAACTATGTTGCCAGTAAGAGAACCCCTCACACAGCCGCAATTGGCAGTCAATTTCAACCATGCCATTATAAATTTAGTTTACATATCAATTAAATATTGTTCATTTCTATGTATATTTCCATAACATGTGAATTAATCACACATAAATTTATAAATTGACAAAGTTATGAAAAGACATAAAATGATTTTTAGTTGACTCCAATATTCAACTTCTCTAAGCCCTTGTTTCCCTAATTATAAAAGCATTAATAAACTTCTTTCATGGAATTGAGTAAATTATATGATATACTATCAGTTTTAGCAAAGTACCTACTATAACAAGTACACATTATTGACCATTATTATTGGCTATTACTGAAAATTGACAGATGTAAATAAATAAAACTATTCACTACTGCCCACTCTGTTCTAACCCCTCAAACCAGCATGATATATAAATTTTAAATGTCTCTACTGCACAGGAATTTTTAAATGAATACCAGTAAATATTTGTTCTAAACTATTTCAATCAAATCCCAACATTAAGTCCGAAAGTGGTTATTCTCAACCACTAATTCACAATCAGAAGTATATACAAATATCTCAAAGGAGTAACAACAATTTTGTTGAATGCAAATGCAAGGTACCCATTCTTACCTACCCTCACCTCGGTATTCCTAGGATTATGGTTATCAAATAATAGTACACGATGAGGCTTTTTATTCATGACACTAACCTCTGTTATCCAGCCATAGAAAAAAACTTCAAGCAGCATAGTGGGGAAAAAGTGCCATCCTCTCATCTCCCAGATCATTTGAGGTAGGAACTATGAAAGATACTCAATTCAAACCAGCTTACAGTTTAATCAATTTCTACACTCAGAAATACTATCTACAGATGTTCTCAGGTAAAGTGTCACAGCTTGCCAATATAAGGAGGAGGAGTAGATAGTGACACATAAAATGGATAGGTATTACAGAGGCCAAAAGAATGCAAATGAAATTTTAAATTCAATGCTTTAAGGAAAGTTTTCAAACTTTTATTTTTAACTGATGAAATATTGGGGGTATCTATCAATTATTACCACCATAACATGCCCACCAACATATCATCTACATTCCACCACCAAAGACCATTGTTTTTTCTTCCCTCTCTGTCCTTTCTCCTCCCCTACCTCCAACCCTTGATGTTTCAGTTCTGTAGTTAGATACTAAGGGTTTGTTTTAAAGCTTCTCTTTATCTGACCATTATTTTACTCCATATTCCATAGATTAGTGATACCATCCAGGATTGATCTTTCTCCTTTTAATTTATTTCACTTAGCTTTATCCTTTCAAACTCCATCCATGTTGCCATACATAAATAACATGAGTTTATCTCTTTTGATCATTGAGTCGTATTCCACTGTATATCTGTACCACATTTTGATCCACTCCTCTGGGACACTTACACTGTTTCCATAAGCTATAGTAAACAGTGCTCCCATGAACATAGGAATACAAGTTTCCTTTTGAATTAGTATTTTAATTTTTTGACAGATGCCTAGGAGTGGAATTGTTGCGTCAAATAACAAGAGAACATGTCAATAAACCAAAATAATAAATAATAAAGATTTATTTATTTATTCATACAGAACTGGGGTACAGGCCAGAGATGCGGAGGGTGAGAGGATTCACCAGAGACAGAGTGGGGAGCAGAACAGGCAGATCGACGAAGTACACTGCTGAGGGGAGCAGCGGGCGGGCCAGGAGAGGTCTGCCACGCCATGTGGTCACCTCCGGGGCAGGCGGGAATCGAACTCATGCCGAAGCGGCTTTAGATTCTCAGTGCTGTGCTTTAACCCGCTGTGCCACCAGGGAGGGCCCAAAATAATAAATATTTTAAAGGCTCTTAGTATAATTTTGTATGCTGCCTATGGTGATAACTCTTCTATTTACACTCTAGAACTGCATCCATATTTTGATCAAACTGGAACTTGAAATGTATAATATGGCTTTCTCTGGACTAAGAAGATTAACATAAAGCAAAAAAAAAAAAGGCACACAAAGGCACACAATGATGTAAAAAAAGAAATTACAACTTGTAGAGAGCCAACCTGGTCATCCAGGGCCCAAAACCTAACAGTGACTCATGAACAACATAATTGTCAGGGCTCCTAATCTCTAGATATGGAAGCAACAACCTAAACGAATGCCTTGCCAGAATCCCAGACAATCCTATTTCTGTGATCTAAGCATCACAATGAATCATTCTTTTAGAAAAAGAAATGGAAAGATCTGATCATCACGAGTAAACAAATGGAAGGAGTAACATCGGCTCTGATTTGATGGGTGAAACTCAACTTCAACTGCTACAATTAATCACTTCACAGCTACAAAAACTACACATTTAACTTTTTTCATTTCTAGGGATTTGAGTGCAAAGTTACACACCATAACATAAATATTAACAATGATTGAAGGTCTCATTACCACCATGCAAATTGTGTTATAACTGATACAGACAACATCTGAAAACTAAGTAAGATTTGTAAATGAAATTTTTAAGCATTAAGCTAGACACCATCAAAAAATAAATTTTTGATAACCAAATGTATACATAATATTGATTTCATAAAAATACAAAGAAAAGCTGAAGATGTATCTCATCTTAAAAATCCAATTCAATACCTTTGTGAATACCTTTCTAGAGAATATTTTAGATGAATTCACAAAACTTCTGGAATTTATATTTCTTTTACTGAATTTACTTTCAAGGACCAATAATATGTATAGAACATACTGCCGTCCAATGTTATGTCCTTATAAAAATGGATAATAGAACTCCTGTAAACTTATTTTATTTTTCAATTTTCTCTGAACACTGAGAAGCTCATAGTTATATTGGTGACACATCTTGGAAATTATACAATTACACAGCAATCACCTCTTAATTTATCTCAAATTCTTATTTGATTTGCAATTTTTACTCATTTTCTAGCTTTTTTTCCCCCAATTTTTATATTTTATATGTTGTTTTGAAGCATTTATGTAAATACCTCAATACCTCTCAAATTCCGTAAGGTATAAATAATTTGTCTTTCTACTGGTCTTTTATCTTTAATAATCAACAGTAAAAACTCCATTTTTAATATTTACTAGTCATTTTTATTTCTTTCTTTTATGATTTTACCATTTGTGTCCTGCCTGCTATTTACTAAGTGGTTGTATCTTTGTTGATTTTCACTAACTGGTAAAAAGTAACTTTTTCTATTAAGAACAGTATTTATCCTATGATATAAATATATTATTCAGTTTGCTACTTACCCTTTAAATGTTTACATTGATTTTTGCTGTAGAGAGCCATTTAAGCCCGTTAGGAGCAAAGTTTTCTCATTTAGTTACAGTTTTGCCTTTTGATGTCATGTTATAATGTTTTTTATATTAAAAAATAATTCAGCAGTTTATAGGTCCTTACTAGCAGCTTTAAATTAAGATTTTATACTTAAAATTTTAATTATTCTGAACCATCTTTGAATAACTGTTTAAAAAAAACTTACTAAATATGTCAACACCTGTTAACCAACTATTACATCTTTTTTAAGACTTAAAATATAACATTCTTATAAGAGTAGTACATCTTTTTTTTGACTTTCAGTTCTATTTCTTTAGATTTTCCCATCTATTTTGGATCTCGTATATCTCTACTGCAATTACTCTAGCTTTACAACTGGTTTCAGACACTGGCAGTGTTAAACACGCCCTCGCTTTCTTTTTATTTATTTATTTTTAATCTCTAGGTATTTCTTTCTTTCCACCTTTCCAAATAAATTTGAGATTATAAATCCTTCTTCATAAACATATATACAAACATATACACATACTATATTCAAAAGTGGATTCAAGTGATGAATAACATAAGTTATATATCAGCATGTGAGAAGTTTATCAGCATGACAAAATAAAAGTTTACTATGTTCTATAGTTTCTTTTCTAAGTTGGTAAAGTCACAGCATATTTAGTTTAAACTGACTTGTTACAGGACTTCTAGCTCATCCAAAATAGAATTACCATTGCCAAACATCACAATAAAAGCTGGAATTAGAAATTTAGAGAAACTTAGGTCTCTGTTCTGAAGCACCTTATAATCTAATAGAAATTCTTTTTTTTAAGAGGGATAACAATAATGCTCATGGAAATAAAAGTTATCTTTACAGGTTTATTATCTATGATTGCACTCTACTCACCAGCTTTTATCCAAGTACTCTTGATACAGTCCTTCCTTTTTTCTCACAGCTTCTCAACATTCTGCATCTAATATCTTAATTCAGCTAATGTATAGCTTATCATTTGAGAATATCATCATTGGTTTTGACTCTCCAAAAATCTACTTCGATTTCTGAACTAAGATGAAAGTGATCATCAAAATTACATCAGCCTGGCCCTCCCTGGTGGCGCAGTGGGTTAAAGCACAGCACTAAGAAGCTAAAGCCACTTCCGCATGAGTTCAATCCCCTCCTCCCCTGGAGGTGACCACATGGCGTGGCAGACCTCTCCTGACCCGCCCGCTGCTCCCCTCAGCAGTGTACTTTATCACTCTGCCTGTTCTGCTCCCCACTCTGTGTGTGGTGAATCCTCTCACCGTCCCTGCACCCTTGGCCTATACCCCAGTTCTATATGCATAAATAAATAAAACTTAAAAAAAAAAAAAAACTACATCAGCCAAATTTTACTAACTGTATTGGTCTCTGTTTTTATAATTACATATTAAGGAAAAATAAAATGTTAATATGAAATTATTTTATAATTTAATCAAAAATAAGGTACTATGATTCAGCCTATTAACAGCTATATGTGCATATCTGCTTCATGCTTTCTCTGGGAAGTTACTAAATGAAATCTATGAAGTTCATTTAGTTGGGGCCTTATTTTCTCATAATCCAGGAGAAATCAGGCCTTATGTGGTTTGCAATTAATAACATAAAAATTAAACAAAACATACTCAATTCTATCTAGAGTATGTGTGTAACAGTGAATTTTATGTTCAATTAAGGTATATAAATGGTTAAGTTCAGAAATGAAGAATGAGTTAAAAAATACGGCCCTCCCTGGTGGCGCAGCGGGTTAAAGTACTGCACTAAGAAGCTTAAGCCAATTCCGCATCAGTTCGATCCCCGCCTGCCTCGGAGGAGATCCACATGGCGCAGCAGACCTCTCCTGACCCGTCCACTGCTCCCCTCAGCAGTGTCCTTCGTCGATCTGCTTGTTCTGCTCCCCACTCTGTTCCTGGTGAATCCTCTCACCCTCCGCATCTCTGGCCTGTACCCCAGTTAGGTATGAATAAATAAATAAATCTTTAAAAAAAATACATATATATGTAATTTAAAATAAAAACATATATAATAAAAATAAAATGCTCATGGGCATTATTAATTACAAATCATGTACATCACAGATTAAAAAAATAATAATAAAAACAGGCTCCAAGATTACACAGGCCATGTGAGATTGTAAGAATTTGTTAGTTCAAACTTGTATCTTTCTATAGAAGGGTTTATGAAACTCAAAGATCACTTTTAAAAGATTGTTATTCTGTCATACTGTTTAGAAAATATAGGCAGACATTATAATGGAAGACCTGATCATTCTCTCAACAAAATTCCTAGATATTCCCAAGTTCAGAAGAGGCTTTCCTAAGACATTTATTTCATTGGTATGTGAATTAATTCAAGTTGATATCAAAGTCCTGCATGCTCATAAGAAACTTTTATCACTCCCTTTATTACAATAAAAATGAAAATTGGGGATATATTCAGATTTAGTATCCTTACCAGAAGCAACCTTTCTACTGGAGAAACCTATTTACATGGCTAGACAAACATCCAGTTACACAGACTGGTCCTTATGATGAGTCAAATGCTCCTCAATTCATCCCTCCAACTCTCTCCTTGAAGTCCTTGCCCTCTTTCGCATTCTATACCCCATTTTGCTCCATTGATTTTAGAATCCAGATCCATATCCATGTGGATTTTCCAGAGCATACAATTAAATTTTATTTTCCTCTTACTAATCCCTCGGATGTGAATGTGACTGCATGACCAGGTTAAAGGAGTCAAGGAGGTAGGGAAACATTTCTACTTCATTCTAGACTACATAGAGAACCAGAACCAAAAAGTCTGGAATCCTTGTATCCAAGAGCAGCAAGCAGAGAAAAAGTCACTTGCCCCTGGCTTTTATGCTCCAGGTTTTGGTGAAATTGAATAAGCAGCATTAGATAACCATAGATAGAACAGAAAAAGAATGGACAGAACTGGAAATTCTAACTTCTGTTTTTAACAAACATCTAAATAGTAGGTTTTCATTTGGAAAATTTAAAGCAAATAAAAAACATAAAAGGTAAGAAATGCAAATTTCATTTTATTTCCTCCCTTACCACACATACCACCTTCCTTCCATCTTTCCCTCCCAAAAAAAGAAAATCTGAACAGTTTTAATAGCCTATTTAACACTTTTTTTCAAGTCACTTCCCTAATATATGGACAAATATGCAAACATATGCTTTTTAACATAAAGGAATCCATAGGATATGGATTGCTCTTCTTACCACTTTCATTTGGCAATATGTAGTTGGTATCTGATCAAGTCAGTTCATTTGTACACAGTTCATTTTGAATGGTTGGACAAGAAGTCATAATAGACATAAATCACTATTTAAGCAGTACCCTAGAAACTTCAGGGATTTCCTTTGGTGGGCTTTAAAACAATACTTCAATTATACCCTGCTGTGTACATATTTTTGCATGAATATAAATTTTCTGCAGGTTAGATACCTAGCAAAACTGTAGTTCCGGCATGTTTTTATAGACAGTCAAATTTCTCTCAAATGGACCATGTTTACTTACAATGCTATCACAATATGTGAGAACTGTATTTTCTCATATAATAAAAATTCTAGATATTAGCAATATGTTTAATCAAGTTCAATAGTTTATAATGCTTAATTCATTTATTTTTATTTAAGTTATATATTTTCATATCAATTTTACATGTTAAAATACACATATTAATTTTTATTTGGGCTATGATCTTTTCATATTACCAACTGAAATATTTTGACTATTGTTTCCTGAGTATTTCACAATCACTCTCCCATTGCCTTTAAAGTGTGGTTTTGTTCTTTCCCTTTCTAAATATTAACATCTTTATACATTTTCTTGTCTCAGTTCATTAGTATGAAAATACCTGAAAGGTAGCAATGTCACTGGTCACTTTTGTTGCCATGTTCATTTGATACATTTTTAGTATTTCATCATGAGCTACAATATTGATCTACAGTTTTCAACTTCTTGTAACAGATTTCCTATTTATACCAACACAATTTCATCTCCTTTTGATTTTATACAAACACAAACACACACACAAGTTAAAGGGCTGAAAAACTTGGGAACACTATTTTCTAAAATCTTTTTTCACAAGTTTCCTGTTCAGATTCCATGGTGAAGCACCTTTATCAGATATGATTGCAAAAGGAAAATCAAGGCAGATTATGAGGGGTTTTTTTTTATTATTGAATAATTTTTATAAGATAATGTTAGTTTACAACATTATATGATAATAGGATATAGGTTCACACCTCTTCAAATGTTCATAACCACATTAAATTTATCCCCCGAAACCCCTATTATCTTCCAATTTAATCTACCTCCCCTTTGCTCTCTAACCCCTAATCTTCTCTCACTGGTAGCCTCAATTCTACTGTTAGATTTTAAGGATTTGTTTTGGATTAGTTATATCTGTTCCTTTGCTTCTTCATATTCCACATATTTATAAAGTCACTCGATATTTTTCTCCTTTGCCTTATTTCATTCAGCATAATCCCCTCCAGCCCTCCCTATATTACTGGAAATGGCAAGATATCATCATTTATTTTCAAATAATGAAGCCACATTTTCTTCACTTGATCTTAGCCATTATACCATATCTTAATGCACTGACCTATTTTTGGGAGTTTGGTTTGTGTCCATCATTAACTATTATAAATAGTGCTGCAGTGAACACAGTACCCTTTCAAATTAGTATTATTATATTCTGTGGATACCAAGGAGTGGAATTACTGAATTTTTTTTTTTGTGTGTGTGTGTGTGTATATATATATATTTTTTCTTTCAGAAACAACCATACTGTTTTCCATAGAGGCTGGAGCAACAGTTCATGAGAGTTCCTTTCTCTACACACCCTCAAAAATGCTCAACATTTCTGGTATTTATATAGGCTGTTCTCAGGTATGTTTGATATCTCATTGTGATTTTGATTTGCATTTTCCTGATAATTAGAAATGAACATTTTTTCCATGTGCTGGTGACCATCTGTATGTCTTATTTGGAAAAGTGTTCATTTAGCTCTTCTGCCCATTTTTTGATCAGGGTGTTTGCTTTTATTGCAAGCTATACAAGTCCTTTGTATATCTTACATACTAGCATTTTGTGTGATATATGAAGTGCAAATATTTTCTCCCATTTGGTAGGGTTTCTTTTCATTTTAGTGTTAATTTCTTCCACTGTGCAGAAGCTTTTTAATTTGATGCAGCACCATGTGTTTATTTTGCTTTTGATTTCCCTCGTCATTGAAGTCCAGTCCCCAAAGATATAACTGACAATGCCACAGAATGTTATGCCAATTTTCTTCTATGTATTTTATGGTTTCAGGTCTTACATCTGGTCTTCAATGCATATTAAGTTTATTTTTGTGTACTATGTGAAATATGGCGTTAGTTTTATTCTATTGTATATGGCCACCCTGGTTTCCCAACACCTTTTGCATAGCCTTGATCTTTTGTAATAAATTAGCTGTCCATATAACTGTGATTTTATTTCTGGCTTCTTGATTCTATTCCACCGGTCTATTTTTATTCTAGTATCATACTGTTTTGGTTACTAGAGCTTTATGCTATGATTTGAAGTCTGGAAGTATGATACTTAATACTGCCATTCTTGGTTTCTTTTGTTTTTTTTTTTTGTTTGTTTGTTTTTGTTTTTTTTATATTTTTGGCATTATTGCTTTGGCTATTTATGGTTCCACATAATTTTTAGTAAGGTTCATTTATTTATTTATTCATTTTGAAGAATGCCATTAAAACTTTGAAATTGATTGGACTGAATCTGTAAATGACTCTGGGTAAGACCATTTTAGCAGTGTTAATTGTGCCAATCTATGAACAAGTAATATCTTTTCACTTCTTCCTATCTTCTATTTCTTTAAAAAATGTCTTAAGTTTTTGTTGAACAAGCCTTTAGCTCCTTTTGTTAAATTTATTCCTAGATACCTAAATCTTTCCAAGTCATAGTAAATAGGATAGCTTGCTTGATTTCTTTCTCTCCTAATATCTGTACTATAGGATAACAAAAGATTTCCACATATTGATTTTGTACCTTTCATTTTATTATACTGCTTTATTATATACAGGAGGTATTTTGTGGAATGTTTTTGATTATATTATATATATTTTTTTCTCTCTTTTGGATTGCTTTTGTATCTCTCTGTTGCCTAATAACTCTAGCTGAGACTCCCTGTCTTACATTCAATGGCAGTGGTAAAAATGTTAACCTTTTGCATCACTAAGTATGATGTTACCTGTAGGTTTGTTATATAGAGTGACTATGAGAATTCTGTAGCAACCCCTTCTTCTTAAGTAAACTAACTAAGTATAGCAGCCAGTAGTTAATAACAGCAGGGGTTTCCAGAAAATTCCTGAAGCAATCTTAATTTTGATGTCAATATTTCCTGAAAACTTCTGGCAAATCTGAAATTTACAGTGAGTTTTCCACAATCTTTCCTTTTTTTTTTTTAATGTGGCAAATAATTTATTTATAAAATATTTATGGAAAGTACAATGGCAAAATGCATTCTTCAGTTTTATAAGTAATCAATTTCCTATATAAAATCCTGCTTGAAATACCTAATATGGTTTTGTTCCCTAGTCATGGCTCTGACTGATACACCTATTATTAATAATCAAGTCTATTTTGTTAAGAATTTTGGTTAGAGAGGAGTATCAAGTTTTACCCTGTAATCTTTATTGTTTTGAAATGCCATTAAACTATTTAATAAATTACATTCACTGATTTTATAATGTTAAAGCTTTCTTGCATTTTGATATGCAACTTTTTTAGCATGATACATTATTCCGTTAAGATGCTGCTGAATTTGACTAATGTGTGTTTTTAAATACATTCATAAAGAAATCTATTATTTATTATTTTAGTGATTGATTAACAGACAAAAGCTAAATTTATAGAATAATTTGAGATGCTTTCTCTCCTTTTTAATACTTTGAAAGAATATTACATAAGGATCATTTCTCATAGTTTTCTCAAAAACACTTTACAACTATTTGTATTTAATACTGTTTTATATTAATACCAAGCTATTGAAAATATTTTACAAATATTACCTTTAATACCAACAACACTCAGAGTAAGTTTTACTCATAGGCATACAATATATTTGACTAATATGTTATACATATATGGCAAACTATGGTTCAGAGAAGTTAAGTACTTTTTTAAAGTTCCAAAACAAACCAAAGATATCACCCTAGGTCTGATGGCAAAGACTTTGCCAGGATGATTTCTCCATTTATATGAAATCTCAGTGCCAAATATTAACCTCTGAAACCTGAATCATGGGCAGTTTCCAGGGTTCTAAACAAAAATATTTAGAGCTCGTAACAAAAGCTATGATTCAACATATATAGTGTATTTTAATTACTAAAAATCTGGTCTAACTATACCAGTGTAGTATTAAATATCAGCTTGCTCACAAAACAGTCCACTCTAGTTTCTGAACTGTTTCCATCACTGGAAACAGTTTCTTCCATAGGCATTTTTTTTTGCTGAGCCCATTTCGAGATAGATTTTCACAACTCTTCTTTCTCTGTCAGTCTGCTCTCACCTACTTTCTGTTTTCAGGCAATTCCTCAACTTCTTTGTCAAGCCAGTCTACCTTTTCTTGTTTTCCACTGTATTTTAGAGTAGATTCATACATACACTGATATATATATATATATATATATATATATATATATATATCCTTGATTTATCATTTCAGTGAAACTAGAGTTGAAAGGAACACACATGTATTTAATTCATTAACTTGCTGTACTACAATTTTTTTTTAAATTTAAGTCAAAGACTACAGATTTATTGAGAAAAGTTACTTCTATCCTATATTGAAAGGCCAGATGGCCAAAGTATCTCAGTAAACTGTGTTCGGGTTCAAATTAAGACAAGAGTTTTAACAGCCAGTTATTTTACTTTTTCTTGCAATAATTTAAGTGTACGCATTAAACCAGTCTTAAACTGTGTGACAGTTACTTAAATTACATTAAACAACTTAGAAAGTTTAACTGATAGAAAAATATTGAATAACATGGGAATTTCATTTAAATAACCAAAGTAGACCACACTATCAATCACATGATAATCTCTGAATAAGCAGCTGTGCTTAAAGGTTTTAGGACTATGTTGGGATTCATATACAGGCAAAAAATATATACTCCTATCCAAATGACTTATCTTGGCATCTCCTGTTTCTCATGTTATGGCTTACACTGACATTAAAGAAGTTTAAAAATAATAAAAAAAAAAAAAGGGTGGAATCTGAAGTGAAACTAGACTAGGTAGAAACAAAAGGGAAATTCTATCAAAGAAGAAAGTCTACAAGCTTATCATCATCCACTGAGATAGGAAAATCAATGGCATGGTGGTAAAAAGAAAATAGTATAAATTCTGATTCCAATACAGATACAAGTCTATAAACTGGTTTCTAAAATAAGATAATAATATAAAAGAGTCATAATCTGAAAGCAATTAGTGAGTTTCTATGCATATCAGAGGAGTGGTATGTTACCATGGCAAACTAGAAGTTACTCAGTGCAAAACTTAATGCATGTACACAAATCTCTAGTGTTTCATATATGAAGATAATAAAAGGAGAAAATAGAAGGAGAAAAGAGCATACAATTTTATTTAGAAATTTAATTTATATAGAAAATATTTAACAAAGAAAATAAAATTGAGAAGAAAGAAGTGAGCTGATTGGTCTTTTAGTGGTAGTTTTAATGTTGTCAATAATCAAACATTAAATTCTGGTCAAAAAAGTCAGTGATCATAACATTTAAATATGTATTTCAGACCAAAGTTAATAACTAATAACTAGTTCATGAATAACTAATATGTAGCTCATGAATGAAAGGAAGCATGAACTTCATTTTCAGCATCTTTTCTAACATGAGCATATGATAAAGAACACTCTATAGCCAAATATTTCATTATTTTAATCTTATACAATTTCTTAGGCTTTTGCCTTAAAAATCTACTCTTGGCCTTCTCTGGTGGTGCAGCGGGTTAAAGCACTGCACTAAGAAGCCAAAGCCACTTCAGCATGAGTTCGATTCCCGCCTGCCCCGGAGGTGACCACATGGC
>NW_004567103.1:63595921-63597952 GCF_000260355.1 Condylura cristata | reverse complement strand
GTGACCACATGGCGTGGCAGACCTCTCCTGACCCGCCCACTGCTCCCCTCAGCAGTGTACTTCGTCGATCTGCCTGTTCTGCTCCCCACCCTGTCCCTGGTGAAGCCTCTCGCCGCCCCTGAGCCTCTGGCCTGTACCCAGTTCTGTATGCACAAATAAATAAATCTTAAACAAACAAACAAAAATCTACTTCTACTCTTATTTTGATCATATTGTCAGTAGCAAATGGTCCTGCCAGAATAAAGGGACTTCAATATATGAGTCATGTATCTTCATATCCTACTAAGAGAAGTATATAAAAACACTTTGGATCCTTATGTTTTAGTTAGTGAGAATTGAAAAAAGCAAAAAAATCAGAAAACGCCAACCTACAAATTAAGACTAGAAAATGTGTGGTATTGCTTCCTCCCACACCATTTCAAGCATTGCTAAGCAATCATGGTACTTTTTTTCCACTAAGATTCAGCTTCATATTTCTTCTGTAGCAGAATGCCAGCTATGTGCTATAGGCACTCTAAGTGAAATCCTGTTTGATATTATAACATGACAGCAAATTATTTGTATGATTAAATAATTACTATATACCTATGTATATATAAATCAAACAATTACTATATGTGTATATGTTATGAGAGAGAGAGAGAGATAATGTGTAGGTATAATAACCAAAGTTTACAAAGGGCATTCAAATACTTCCCATCACAGTTCAGTATTGTCACACAAGGAAGGAGTTTTATCTTAACTGAACAAATGAGGAATTTCAAAGATAATGTCATGCAGCTAATAAATGGCACAACGAAGGCACAAATTTGAATCGTTGGTTTACAAATTCACTGTCATTGCTATTTTTATTATATTCTATCTGAACAAACATAACCTACACAGGTATAGTAGAGATATGACATATAGACACATATATAAAAAATAAAAAAAGTAAAATAGGAACAATTTCAGCAATGTTACTAGAGTAACAATAGTGATCAAATATAACAGATTTCATTTCTGCTAATTTTCTTACTGCAATTACTGGTATTTAATCATCAAATAGAGCTCATGGGTTTTTCTGGATTTCCAGATACCAGTGTCCTTTAAGGGATAAACCCAATTCTATAATTTTCCACATAGATGAGATTCTCTAATTCTTCAACTCTGAAACAAGATTATAGTAAATATATTTTTAAAGCATGCTGACATTAATAATGTAATTATCAAAACTACAATATACTGACCATCTACAGTGTGCTGTTGTTTTACTTTGTGCTCTGCATATATTACTTTTCTCATTTCAACTCAAGAACTTCATTTAGTAGCCTCATTTTGTAGAAGAGGAGCCCAAAGCTAGGTGTTCAGATAACTCGTCCAAACTAACTCAAATAGTGATGGAACTCTAACTTTAGTCTTCATAATCATGTTTTTCTTATAATACAACAGTGAGATAAAACCAAGAGATAAATCAGTCAATATAAAATAATTTACACACAACTCAAATTTGGGGGTGCAAAACATATAGATCTGAGTCCATTTTCTAAGCATTACAGATAGCAACATCTGTCACTTTATCTATCTGTATTGCTCACTGTTACCGCAAACAATATCTGAAAATGAACCTGCTATCTAACCTTGCTTTCACAAACAGAAAGTGAATAAAAACTCTGCCCATTTAGCCCATGGTGCTCTAACTCCCTCCAACATCAAAATTAATGTCATACTCATTTAGGCTTACAAATGTGTCTTCAGTTTTGACATGTCTTATCATTTGCCCAAATGTGGTCAGTTCTACTCCCATGATATTTCTAAATACACTTTCCTCCATCCTTATGAAATCACCACAATTTCAGAGGTTCAGGACTGCTGCCAGAAGCTGCTGTTATGCAGGATGACATGTCTCTAGGATATCTACTTCTAATCTATTTTTGACACTGATTACAGACTGCTTTTCCTAATGTGTAGTCCTATATATATATCTTTCTACTGCCTCTAAACATGCTTTTAGTTAACAAATCTCTGAGTTCCCATGGCTTGGCATTCAAG
>NW_004567103.1:63562237-63595756 GCF_000260355.1 Condylura cristata | reverse complement strand
ATATATGAGTATGTGTGACTTCATATTCTATAGGAAATACATATAATATGAAATGCTACTGAAAATTTTTTAAATATGCAAAATTACATGATTACTAGAAAAACTAAGTGGGATAAATTTTCTTTTTGTGAACTGCAAAAATATATGGCATTCCTATGACTTTGTTTGGAAGACTTTTCACATAATACTGTTCAGTCAAATCTTTTTAACAGCTCCAATGTTATTTATTTAATGAAGTCTTTTGTGACACATTCAGTTACTAATTATTTCTTAACTGCCGATCTTGCTTTATCTAATCTTAATTTACAAACTCTCTCACAGTATACATATTTTACAATTGATTACTGTGCATATTCCATTGCCCCAAAAGAGTGAGAGAGAAACAAGGACATGAGTCCCTGACTATACATTTCAGAGAGCATAGCTGAGGCCCTCCCCAAAGTAGCACTTAGCAAATGTTTAGAAGCATCTGAATATATGTATAAAGCTTATCTCTACTGTGCTCTCCTCACCTGCTGCTCTCTACTCTTCTCTTCTTCCTCCTCCCATTCCCCTCATGAATGTCTTAGATCTACAGTCAGCTTTCAATCGTCAATCTAAACAATTTGTCTTCAATTCTGTGGTTTTTTTTAGACTCAACATATAAGTAAAACCTTTCTGTATTTATCTTTTTCCTCTGGTTCAAATGACTTAGAACAATCCCTTTCATTTCCATCCGTGTTGCTATAATGGCATGAGTTTATCTTTTTTAATCAATGAGTAGTATTCCACTGTATATTCTACATCTGCTGATGCAACCATCTTTTCTGGTGAATTTAAGTTGTTTCCATATCCTGGCTATTCTAAATAGTACTACTACAAGCATATCAGTATAGCTTTCCTTTTGAAATAGTGTTTTTTGTGCTGTTTGGATAGATACCTAGGAGTGGAATTGCTGGATCTTCTGGGTGATCCATTTCCAGTCATTTGAGGAATCACCACATTTCTTCTGAGAGATTGTGCTTTAATTTTTAACTCTACTATTTATTTTCTTGTCAAACATGTTTCAATCTAATATACACTCTTTTATGGAAAGGTTTTCAAACATGAAATTCAGTGAAGCTAATATAAGGTGATGATCACGTCCTATAATGATGACTATCGGATTATTATTTTATTAAGGGAATAATTTTTGATTTAATCATCATCAACTAATGAAACATCTCAGGTAGTTTCATTATTGTGTCAGTCATTAGCCCATCCTATGCAGTCACTAGCCAATCCTATGTCTTTCTCCTCCTTTTTCTTACTTATCCAAGGTGTTTAAGTTCATCACGATTACCCTTGGAATTTTCCTAGCTTCTCTTAGTGTCAAGCATGTGACTTATCACTAGCATGTGAAATTTAAGGATATGTTCCTGGAAAACTTTTCTTTTCCTGGTAAAATGAGTCAGAAAGAGCTAACACATTCCTCTGAATGTGTTTTAATTATATTCAAATTTTTACTTTAACAGGTACTCCTTCAGAGTCCAGAGTGCTAAACATTACAACATGGAGCCAGTGTTTCTTTGTTTTGTTTTATTTTGTTTTTCTATGAACACATATAGGATGTTCATATATGTAAACATCGTATGTGGTACCCGGTCATCAACAAGGTGTTTTCTAGTGATATAAATTTCCAAGAATCCCTATAAGTACTGTAAAGCAAATATTTTCCAGGAAGTCTTATTTGACTTAATTTCAAATAAAGGACAAAGTGATTCATAGCACAATTACTTAAGTATTAACTGAGTAATGATTATGGTGGCCTGATCTACTCTGGAAAAAAAATGGTACCAAAATGTGGCAAATAAATATTGCAAATAAGTTATTGTAATATGACAATAAATGGATACACTGATGCCTAAATTCACTTACAGCTGCATTCCAATTTTTTTTTAGTTTTTGATGAGAAACTATTGTAGATACTGTGACACCCTAGGGCATTTCCCCAGTAACTGCATGTCCAGGTGATTAAGATATGCAGCTGTCATATTTGCTAGTTATTACCCCTTTAATTTCAAGTGATAGAAACTCAATAAAAATTTGTCTAATAAAAAGAGGTAATTTACATTGCATATAATCAGTAAGGGAAAAGATCAAAATGGCAGCAGATATGACTACATTTAATTTAAAAGATACTCCTTTAATTTTGAGATCCTGGAAATATTTTAAGATTGTAAATCTTATAGTTTATTGAGACAGGGAAAGCCACTCTTACATAAAATCTGCAAATAAGGCAGTTTTATAATTTAATTCATTTGAAAATTTAACATTTTACATATGCGATAGTGCATCAATATATCAGCTTTGCAATACATGCACACAAAAGTATACTGTCCTGTTTTTATTGTGGACAGGTTCTTTACAGTATCTCTTTTCCACAGAATGTTGCATGCCTTTCATTTAATAGTTAAAAGCATGAATGCTTCTAACTGTAATTTTTTGTTTCATTAACTTGGCTATACTTTCATATATTTTCTATCACCTAAGTCAGTGTAGAGGTGGGTTTCAGTTTTATATTTTGTTTTCTATTTTATTTTTTAAAGATTTGTTTTATTTATGCATGCATACAAAAGCTGGGATATAGGCCAGAGGTGCAGAGTGGGTAAGGGGCTGGGGGGGAGTAGGGAGTTGGTGAAAGGATTCATTAGAAACAGAATAGGAACAGAACAGACGGACTAACTGATACACTGCTGAGGGGAGCAGTAGGTTGGTCAGGAGAGGTCTGCCATGCCATGTGGGTCACCTCCCTGGCCGGGATCTAGCTCATGCTACAGTGGCTGCTAACAGTATTGAGACTAACCCCTTGTGCGATCAGAGAGGCCCTGTTCTCTGTTTTAAAAGCCAGGCTGCTTTCATTTTATATTTTTCCCATGAAATGTGCATTTTTAATTATATTAAAATTGTTACTTTAACAGGTACCTATGGATTTATTTCTGCCATCTTATTTTATTTTTGTGAGACTTCAGTTTTATATCTTTTAATATCAGAAGTGTGCTTGTCACTTGTTGTTTCATTTTGATTTTCTTTTTGTTTGGATCTATAAAAACCTTTTTCTTTGACAGTTAATAATTTGAAACCTGAAATGTTATTGCCTTTCTACCATTTCCCCCTACTATCACTTATTTTATCTTCTTCTGGGATTTTCATGCCAGGATATCATCATATTATTGTTTTACAATGTAGCTCTTACTTTAAAATATAACCATTAGCTTCACCTTTGTAGCAATACCTGCCAAATTTTTAAAAGCACTTGCTATATAACACTTATTCCTTCATATCTTAAATTTCTCAATGATGACACTTACTTTGCTTTTTAAACTGTAATATGGGCTATACATAAAAACAATGAAAAATGTATTTTAAATAATGATGTTGAAAATAATAAGTGAAATATATCTGTACTAGCCAGTTGATGTCCAACCCTGATTTTATTTCTTGCTTTTCTTTATAACTTCCTTGCCTGTGTATCTGTGTATGTATGTGTATGTGTATATACATATCGGCAAGTTGCATGTGTGTATGTATAAAAATGGGTACATATACACACCCATCCACATTATGCTTTCTTAATCAATACTTTATTTAATTTTGTTTAGTTTGGGCTCATATAACCACAGTGTATCATTCTAGTATTATTTTTCTCAAAATATTTTTGGGATTGACCCACCTTGACACATATGTGGCTACTGATATTCATGGTTTATTATTTTCCACTAAAGTACAAAATTCTACAGGGAATAACACAAATCATGTTTCTATATAAGAGGAGGTAGATATTTTTGTACACAGTCAAACCTCCTGGTACTATGTGCAAGAGTTTTTTGGGGGAGTATAGGGTCTATAGTTATTTAATAGTGATTTTACCAATCAGTTATATATATTCATGACCTTTATTTATTTTTTTAATTTTTATTTTTGTATATCTATTTACATTACTGTTCATTTTACAACAATGTTTACTTTCCCCCTCCCCCACCCATCATCACCATGATCTTATTAATATAAATCCTTTTTTTCCCCAAAAAGGTTGTGTTACAATTGTTAAACTCAGTAACAATATTTGAGTTTTCACATCTTGTCAGCACTAGATATTGCTATATACTGTAACTGTTACCACTAGGGAAGTGTAAGATAGAATCTCAGTGTGGTTTTAATTTGTATTAACTTTATACTTTAAAGTTAGCAAGTATTTTCATATATTAGCCATTATCTGTTTTGTTCTGAGTCCTTTGTGTTCCTTTGTCCATTTTTAAAATTATTTGTTTCTTATTAATAGTCAATTTGTGTATACTCAAAATGATACCTATTGTAAGTGCATTTAAGTATCTTGTTTTGTCTTTGAATATAAATTCTTAATTTTAATCTATATGAATTTATTAATTTTATCCTGTACAATTATACTTTCTGAGATTCAATTAGGAATCCTCTAATCTCCCCATAGTTAAGAAAATATTATTTTTATTGTCAATAAAAGTTGTAAAGCTTTGTAATCCACATTAAAAGTCAATTCATCTGGAATTGTGAGAGAATAGAGATCCATTTGCATTTTCTTTCCAAAACAAACAATCTATTTTTCCTGGCATCAATGTTAAATTCTCTGGTGTTTTTTACTACTTGTCTTCAGTACCAGCTCTGTTCATAAATTAGGCTTCCAAATATCTGAAGTCTGGTTTAGTGTTCACCAATTTTGCTATTCAATTTGTTTACCTCTTCTCAGATTCTAAACTGTCATATTGACTATATTCTTATTTTTACTATGCAAAAGACAAACTCTTCCCCAAATCCTCCCTTTTCATTAGTGTCTTTATCACTAAGGGTAATTTTTATTTCCAAATAAATTTAAATTTGGAAAGTTTCTTTTAAAAAATTAAGTGTGATTTTTACTGGCAGAACAATGAATTTACAGATCAATTTGGGGAAGAATTAGCATTATAAAGATATCTTAATTATGGAGATATGGCATTTCTCTATTCAGGTCTATTTTAATGACTTGCAGTACTATTTGATTATCCTTACTACTTTCAACATAAAAGTCATACAAAATGTTCTACTTTCTACATAAAAGTCATTCAAAGCCTTGTTATTGGTGGTAATATAAGTAACATACTTTTAAAATAATGCTCTGGATAGCTATTATTATAAAATAAACACCCCCAAATCTTAGTAGCTTAGAAACAACAATTGCTTCTTATGATTCCACCACCTGGGCTGGACCAGGCTGAAAAATTTCTTTGCTCTACATGGTGTCTGCTAGAACTGCAATGGTTATGAAGACTTCTTCACCTAAATGACAGTGGTCACTTTTGGGATGTATAGAACTATTATATTAGGAACTAGATACTCATGTTTTCCCTCTCCAAGTGTTATATATTCCAATGTGCCATGCCTTCATTGACTCATACCATGGCATCCTCAGAGTAACTGAATTTCTTACATACTGGCTGGTTCTTAAGAGAAAGTAAGACAAAAATCCTCAAGACCCTTAAAGGGTATTGAAGTTGGCAGTTTAACAACCCTCCTCTTATAGTAAATCTAATCACAAATTGCATGCAATTTCAAAGGAAAGAAAAAGACTTCCCTTTTTATTTGGGAGAATGGTGTTTTCATATAAAGAAATAAATTAATAATGGTTTCAGGTTACAATAGTTCATATCACTCCCAAATACTAAATATAGTCAACCTCGCCCAGGACCCCAATATTCCTCCTACTCTATTGTAATACTCAGGTTTTAAATGTAGGATCTTGTCATTTAAATATGATCAACAGAGAGGAGCAGATGAGGGGCCTTAGATGTGGTCCCTTAGCTACAGAGGCCAGTTAACTAAAAATTACTTACTTTACCTCTCCAGGGCCCAACAAATTATAGTAAGGCGAGAATAGGAAAACAATATTAGACATTCCTTTTCAAGCAGTAAAAAAAAAGAAAAGAAAAAGAAAAAGAATACAGAGAGCTATTTAATCCCATAGCAATTCTGATATATAGCCAGTCACTTTTTCTGTTCCAAGAGCAAGGGATGTTTTTGAATTTGATCACAGTTTGCCTCTACACATCATGACTCTAACTTGTGAACCATCTTTCCTTTTGCACAGGAATCTGAAAATACGTGTGTGTGTGTGTGTGTGTGTGTATAATATTATGTAATAGTATATAATGGAATACTACTGAGTGGTTAAAAAAGGTTGGATTCTTGCCACTTGCACCAACATGGATGGGACTAAAAGGATAATGCCAAGCAAACAGAGAAAGACAAATATCAGATAGTCTTACTTACAATGTGAATATAGAAAAACAACAAAGTCCATCAAAACCAAAACAACAATAAATTTTAACAACTGAGATGTTAACTGCAAAACTAAGGCAAGCATAAGGGGGTGTGAAAGGGGGGAGGATGAGGTGGATGAGGACTGGGGAGGTCAAGACACAATAGAACTTGGTGGAGGATTTTAGGGCAGGATGTGAAAGTACACATTTGTAGAGGTTTGAATCTATAAACCTTGGAACAGATACAAAGATGTAAACCTACTTTACTTCTATAAACATAACATGTGTGAAAAATAAAGAAACAGTCCATATTTGTGAGTGGAAACATGGAACCTGTTTCTCACCATACCTGTTGCTAATGTAACGATGAAAATCCTAAAACCTTTTTTATTTTGTTCCTTAGCCTCTTTTTGTTCAAACTAGCAATGACCTCCCCAATAAACTTCCTTAAAAACTTAGTGGGTTTTCTAGGAAATTTATTTCAGTTGACTCAATGAGACAAAATTTACACCTATGTATCACATAGAAACTCTGGAAGTAAGAATGCAGTGGGACCACTTGCAACAACATGGATGGAACTAGAAAGTATAATGCCACACAAAATAGATCATAAAATTCTTTAAAAAATTTAGAAGCCTTCTTATGTCTTAGCATGACTGACCCCAATCTGGCTATTTTCAGAAAAACTCTTAATAGTCATATATTTAATTTGATCTTATCCTAAAGTTCAGATTTTACTAGCATCTCCAAGATCTGATCTTTTCTTTAAGGTTATTGTTTTTGTTTTTTAGCCTGAGGAAATTTGCCATTTAAAGAAGCTGGTAAAAGAAAAGTATAATTTCAGCATAACCTATAATGGAGTTGTCTCTGAATTCTGGAACAAATAGCAATTCTATTTTCTCTCTTTCTTTGTAGTTTATCATAGAAATCTTAGAAAATTCCACCTAGAAATTACATCAACCAAATCCAAACGTTTGATAGAAAGATCTTCTTTCTTTGGTGTACTTGCTCAACGTGGTGGTACCAACTATCACACCACTACAGAACACAAATTGTCTTGTTCACCACCCCCCTTAATACTCCTTAGGCTTCCTTCTACTCACAACTTATTCACAAAACCAAGCCCATATTTTAGGTTTTTGTTACAGCAGCCGCCAAATCTGTTACAGTAAGTTATTGCCATCTAACACCCATAACTTAGTAACTTAAACCCAAATGTATTTTGTTTTTTTTTTTTATGATTCTCTAATCTGAATGAGGCTGAGCTGGACAATTCTTCTATCTTACATCTCTCTCCATCTCCAGGTGGCTCTATTGTGCTTTCTCACAGAATGGAATTGTCAGGGTGGTTTGACTTCTTACAGGACAACTGGTTTAAAGAAAAAAAAAAAAAAAGAATGAGCTGCAAGTCCTCCAAGTCTAAAATTAGCATGATGTCACTTCTACCATAAGGATGGCCCAGGCTCAAAGGAAGGGAAAAGAAATGCCACCTCTGAGCCCTCCCTGGTGGAGCAACGAATTAGGCTGCAGCACTGCAAGCTAGTCACAGCCACCACAGTGCAAGGTGCAAGTTGGATCCCCAGCCTGGAGGAGATGCACATGGCTGGCAGACCTCTCCTTCCTGACCTGCCCGCTGCTCCCCTCAGCATTGTACTTCATTCATCTGCCTGTTCTGCTTTTCACCCTGTCTCTGGTGAATCCTCTCACTGCCCCTGCACTTCTGGCCTGTACCTCAGTTCTGTATATCTAAATAAATAAATCTTTAAAACAGAAAGAAAGTCCCCCTCTTAATACAAGGAAATATATGCATAGTTATGGTGACCACACTTGAAAACTAGAATGTCTAAAATTTTTCAGTTATTTAAGGTTTATATATATAAGTGAATACCATAAAACCTTCAGAAATATATATATTTTAGTGAATACCAGAAAACCTTCAGAAAATTTTAGTTCCAGTAGTTTATCAATTATCTGCACTGATAATCTACTGTAAATTCTTATTTCTAGTAAATTTTATACCTATTTTCTGATAATCATATCATCCATGACAAGGAACTCCAACACAAACAAATCAGATCTAATTATTCACAAAATGATCCAAATTAGACATGTGCTGTTCTAGTCTAACTCTTCAACTTACATTTAGAAGTCCCTATTAATGTGAGTAAGTCTGAATCTAATATATTCTTAGCAAAAATCACTTAAGAAATTAGTATCTGCACAATATTTAGAGAAACATATTGCTTTCTCAGAAGAATATCTGTACTCAAATATGACTGCTGTAAAAAGACTAAGTGTAGCAATTCTCGTGTTACTCTGAGGCAACTGTGTTTGGAGCTGACAGATAATCTCTGTTCTAACAATGCCCCATTTCAATATGGCATAGTTTGCAAATGCTGTAACCAAATATTTGCTTTATGTAAACCTTGTCTTAAAGTATGAATCAGGAATCAGAGCACCTAAGTTTCTCTACCCTCCTCTTAAATCTACTAGCTTTATGACTTATAACTACTATTTAACCTGCAAGACTCTCAGTGTTGTTATCATCATAATGGAACTAATAACTTATTGCCTTGTTTATAGGGGGAAATTACTAGCATACAGAAAGAAAAGATTTACAGTAAAGCAATTTTTTAAATTATACATATATCAAAATGTTTCCATAAGACAACATTTTTGTAACATAAAGTTTCTCACTTGAAGACAGCGTATTTGCCAGAAATATTTGTTTGTTATCCTGCTGCCAAAATTTCCTGGAGTCCACAGTTCTGAGTACATGATCTATCATGGTATTTTCATTGGTAGCCTAAAGTTTTATAGCTAGGATTGTATTTGGTTCACTTAGAGGAGCTAGTGAAATCTGCTGTCTTTCTATTGCATATCCTCCTATTGACATATTCAGAGCGTATAATTTTTGTGTTATAGATAAAGGTTTATTTTATTTACCCGCTTTGGAATATTCTTGGATTTTTTTTTTAACTGAAGAATTATCTTTCAACTACTAGAATTTTTCAGATGCAATGTCTTCCAATATTGCTGTCCTCAATTCTCTCTTTTCTTTCATTTTATAATTTCTATTAAACTTCCTTAGGACTGTTTCATTAGAGCCTCCATGATGTTTTTTTACCTCCCTTGATAGCTCCCATCTGTTTATCTCATATCTTCCATCTGTTTATCACTCTGTAAAACATTCTGCTTGATTTCCTCAGATTCAACTTCTAGTTAGATTTAGTTCTTTGTTCAAATTTGTCTTTTTGCTTTATCTTTTCTTTCTTATTTCTCATGGTTTCAGATTCCTTTGACCTTAGTAAATTTATTTTACATGTTTGTGTACATGTTTATGTAGAATGGATTATGACTGAAATATTTTCTTCTTTACCTAATGAATCTCTCTTGCTATAGTTCTACTCCTACGTGTGGCTTCTTCTTTTTTTTTTTTTTTTTAATTCTTTACTGGGGCTATAGTCAAGTATTTCATTTCTACTCTTTTTTATAGATACATGAGATATAGTTCCTTGAATTCTTTGAACTCACTTGAGCTGAAATAATGTTCTTCAAACAACAAACTATAGAGAGAATTTACTTGTATCATTTACTTGCTTACTGCAATTTTAAAAGCAAGAACTTTATTAACTAAACTTTCTTACTTCCTGCCTTGGTAAACCTATGTGTTAACCTGGAGCCTCAGTGAAGCTAGGTCCCTGTGAGCCCTAAAGGACTGTGATGAGAGAGTCCTATACCAAACCCAGCTGGACATGTAGTAGAAGGTAGAGTAAGTTAGCTCATCCTGAGTGAATTAGCTAATCATCACCATGCTTCACCCACTGTGGGATTCCCTTTTTTTTCCCAGATTATAAAAGGATCGAGATAGGGATTTACCTTAAGTTCATATATATATTAAAGTTGATTTGGTTACCAGCATTGCTATGGTTTTATGGTAGAAAAAAAGTCTTCCAACATTAGCTAATTTGACCCCTATCCCAGAGGCAATTAAATTGTTGACCATTCAACTGTCATTTTAAATGCATTATGAATAAAAGGTATACCATATACACATTTACGTGTATTCCACTGATGCCTAGTATGCTAAACAAAGGAAATGCAGGATTCTGAATACAAAAGAAATCATTAGTAACTTATCCTTGTCAGTAAAAATATACTAATTCACAAAATCAGCTTAAATAAAACAAATTTTACTTTAAGATGATCAAATTTTCCAGATTTTATTTGAATAGTTTATATTTGAATCACAAAATTCTTCTACACTCAATTTTCAGTTTTGATTATACGATCTGCTTTTTAATTCAATGACTGGCACATAGTGGACAATTAATACAATGCACTGAACTGAACTGTGTCATTTTCGGTTGGTGTTATATTACCAAAGGTAAGAGCTAAAGCCAGAGAAGCTTAAGTGAATATTTCAATAAAGTAATAGAAAAGTGAAGACTGTAACATATTCACAGCATGCTCTCTTTTAAACCTGTTTTTCTAAGAAAGGATATATTTTCAGAATTCAAGAAGTTACTTCAAAGAATTTTTAAATTACCTTCATTTTAATGATAACTTTCAAAGTTGCTATGAACATATTCTGAGTTATGTGAAAGATTGCTTCCTAGCCAAATTTTACCCTAAGTATATCATAATAATGTTAAGACTAACCAGTCTCTCATATTTGCTATGAGCCAATGGGACAAGAGAAGCAAATGACATGAATGATGTGCTCATAGCAGAGTAAACCAAATGGCACCACAATGTACTGTACTCACAAAACATGCTACCCGAATGCATGGTTCCACTGAGGCTGGCCAATTTTACCTATAGCAATCAACATTTTCCTTCAAACTTAATTCTTGTTGTTACTTTATAGTCACTGCTTTTATTTGTTGATTTGTTCAGGTTTTATAATGACAGAAAAAAATTACATGCATAAGAAGGATATTGCTTGTTTAATAAATTCAAGTGAACACTAGACAGTCACAAGAATTACAACCTTTAAATGGAATCTGCAATACTCATTTGACAAATACTTTACAATTTAAAATATTAATTCAAAACAGTCTACTGTAAATGTGTTAGAATATTTGCATTCATTACCCCAGGCTTAGATATGATATAAATAAAATCATCAATATACACAAAAACGAGTGCTTATTTTCTGTACTAGGATTTCTCGTGTTACTGGGACTAAAACAGAATTTAAAAATATTCCTTTCTTATGAGGTCAGTGAATTATATAATCAGCTAGTTGTCTTTATGAATATTTTCACTGAAACTTAAATTACTTAAAGTAGTTATTACTGGTCAACTAAAAACAGCTTTGAGGCGAACTACTATTTAGATTTTAAACAAAATCCACCTTCAAAATTGCTTTAAAAAATATGAAAATTAAAAGTGCTCCTCTTTCAAATAAAGAGGAAAAGGCTTTCAAACAGAAATGATTACTGCCATTTGGTCATTTCAGCTCCAAGATAAAGCTGGCAATCAAAGATATTGCTAATAGTGAAGACAGCCTCTAGCAGTTAAGGCATCCAGGAGAAGGATGACTTTTTTAGGATAAATAATGCTCCCGTGACCGCAGATTCAGACATCCAAAGCCCCATGCATCAAGTTGATGGCATCATTTACATGAAGTCTACCTCGATCAGTTTTCTGACTTACACATGAAAGAAAAACGCTTCCAAAGCCCAGTTAAAATACTGATTAATAGGTTGGTCAGGTACAGAGCCAAGATTTGCAAGGGCTGCAGTTGGTGCTTTGTCCAGGACCATGGATCATTTAGGATGAATAGAGCCCTCAGTGATGGAGTTAACAGCATCTCTCAGGCAGCAACTTGAAATGCAGTCTTAGGTTTGTTTGGCCCTGCAGTTGGCACTGCAGCCAGCAAACACTCCAGCTGGGCAGCAGAACCCCAGCCAGCCTTCCTCACCTGATCTGCCAAGTTTGGCAGGCGCTCTCCTTTCACTGTCCAGAATCTGAATGTGTGTGCAGTGAAGGGAAAAGATGCGGTTGTGCTTCTTAGTGGTAAGGAAGTTGGAAGAGGTTGCATTGTTGTTGTTTAATACAGTTGTCTAAGATGGGTTATTTAGTGAGTAAAAAATAAAAGACAAGCTTTGAATATGGGAAATGAGGAAATGTAGCACCCCAAAAGCAAAGCTTCATTGGTTATACAGCAGCTGCCCATTTGCAATATTTATTGCTTGCAGTGGGAAGTTGTAGTAATAGACCAAACCTGTAAACATTCAGGAGCAGGGCCCCTCTAGCCACTTGGTCTTAGGAATATAGCTGCTGCCTAATTCTACTGTACAAAGAACCTGGTGGAAAGACAAAATGGTTTCAGGTTTTCATATTGTGGTCATGAGTCATGTGAGCTGCTCTCTGAGAGTGTCTTAGGCCTGGAAGCTAGGCACCTGTTGCCAGCAGGAACACAATACAGTTATTGATTTGAGAGGGTTGCACAAAGGAACTATAAAGGACACACACAAATTCAAAATAATAAATGAACCTATTACCCAATGACGTTGCAAAGGGGCCTCTTAAGGAAAGCCATAGCCCCAGATTACTGTATCTAAGGCGGTAGTAAACAGAAAGAATTGTTTATGGGAGGTTGGAGGAAATGCAGAGAGAAAAGAGTAAGGAGGGAAGTATTGTTTAATAAAAAAATGGTGTTGTACTTGAGACCATCTAAAAGAACCTTTTCTGATTTATCTTCTCCTGAAGCAGCAGCAGCAGCGATTGAAGTGACTATAATAGCCCAGGAGAAATGTTGGTGCTATTAGTTGGGTGATTGATGGAAGCACTGCCAAAACAGCTAGGGAATTTGTCAATGTGTTTTTTGAAGTTTGTAAATGATGACACTGGCAAAGTGTAAACAAACCGAGTTCCAGCAGACACGTTACACAGTCCCCAAAATGAAACTTCCAGAGTCTCATTTGCTGGATTGTTCCAATTAGAAGTCATCAGCTGGAATAACACGCTCAGGTTTCTTAGGCCAGTGCAGATGAGGTTTGGGCAGCATGCAATATATAAAAAAGAGCATCAAGGAAACCTGGTGACTCATCCAAAGGGACTAGATAGAGTGCCAGCATGTGATAGAACACATAGGCAAAGGAAAGCAAAAAGGCCTAAAGATATTAGTAACCCAAAGACTCAGAGCCCCACAACTATCCAGCCATTGTGTGAGTCACATTACTTTTTCTAAGAACAATGTTAGTGACTCAAGATTCTTTCTATTTGATTTCAAGAAACCTAATCTTTTATCAAATTCTCTCCCCCTATGTGTTTTGGGGACTACTTGAAAGAAAGTTAATGGGTACCAAAGTCCATTTTAATTTGCACTGGGTGACACAGTCATACAACTATTCATTCTACTACAACGCTCTTCAGAATGTATTCCTTCAGCAATTATTGATTGGGTAAGGTATGTGTAAGGCAGAATGCCCTAAATCAGGGACACAGAAGATAAGAAGACATAAACAAGCTGTATACTCATAGGGTTTATGCTCATTTAACAAGCAGATATTATTAATCAAACAAAATTAGTTATCTAATCACAGCTATGATGAGTACTGAAATCAAAAAGAATAATAAAATGTGAGTAGTACTCTGACGACATAAAACAAAGGCTTTTTCCCAGTCAAGCAGATCACGGAACTGTTCCCTAAGGAAAATCTGAGCTGTGTTCTACAGTATGTATAGAAATCATGTCATTGAAGCAAAGGGAAAATATAAACTCAGAAAAAATAGAACATCAAGCTAAAAGGCACTGAGATGTTAAAGGTGCAGGATGTCTTCAAAAAAGACACAAAATTCAGAAGGAAAATAAGATTGGGTGGGTCATCCAGCATGTTAAGGATTTTGGTCTATGTCTTTAGACAAAGCCATTGAGAGATTTCATGTAAGGAAGTGATATACTCAATTTACATTTGGAGAAGATCACTCTGGATGGAATGCAGAGAATGCACTAGGGGAGGCAAGTATGAACACAGTTGGTAATGAGGATATGCAATAGTTTCGAAGAGAGATGATGTTAGATTAACCCAAGAATATGCAGCAGCAATAAAAAAAGAAATAAATAAGAAAGATTTGGGGGCATAAAAATCCTTAATAGGGGCCCTCCCTGGTGGTGCAGTAGGTTAAAGCACAGCACTAAGAAGCTAAAGCCACTTCAGCATGAGTTTGATCCCTGTCCTAGAGGTGACCCCCGTAGTGCGGCAGACCTCTTGTGGCATGCCCACTGCTCCCTACAGCAGTGTACTTCATCAGTCAGGCTGTTCTGCTCCCCACTCTGTCTATGGTGAATTCTCTCAACACCCCTGCACCTCTGGCCTGTATCCCAATTCTGTATGCATCAATAAATACATCTTTTTTAAAAAATCCTTAATAATTGTGTGGATCTAGAGAAGGAGAGGAAAGAGATGTCTCTCCCAACTGCCAGTTTTTGTCCATGGTAATTTCCTCAGTAAAGTGGAGAGGCAGATCAAAATAGCACATCACAAATATTTTTCACTTCCTTTAAAAATTCAGTAGTTTGGGGCAAAAGGATAGAAAATATGAGATCTACACAATCTCCTTGAGAAAAAGGCAGACCATGCTGAATAAAATAGTGATCTTTAAAAGTAACCTGAAAATCAGAAATTATATCCATGGAGGATATATAGGATACACCAAAAACATGAAGTTGAACAGAAAAAGGCCACTCGAAGCATTTTCTGGAAATGATTGTGGAGCCAGGGCTTGTGAACGCAAGAGAAACATAAGAACCCTTAGGTAGGTCCATTCTCAAAACAACATTTTTCACTTCCCTGTTCAGCAAGTGGCAAAATTAGTTTTTATTTTGTTCCTGTTATGTTTTTAAGTAAGAGACTTCAAGAAGAAATAACCTGAAATAAGTTGTGTATTTCCTGACAAAGTCAAATGTTTTCCTGTTTGTTTGTTTTTATTATTGTTTTAAAGAACTTTCACAATGCAAGCTTTTAATTTTAGGAAAAACATATCTTTGTACAATTCCAAGACAAATTTGCTTAAAACTTCTTTGCTGCCAGCACCTGGCTGAAATTTCCCACCTCCAGGCCATCTCATTTCCAAGGTCACATTCCATAGCCATCAGTCTACTGCCTTCCCAGACAATCCTAGATTCAGAGCACATCAGTGTCCAAGGGATTCAAAAAAGAGATGAGCTTGTCAAGGTATTTTAATTCTCACTTTGATGCAGCAGTGACATAATTGCTTTGCAGTAAGGGACATCCTGAGAGACTTCCAGCATGGCAGAGACTAGGAACTGGAAGAATCTAAATCTGTCAAAGTCTTTCCATAGAAAAGCAAAAGAAAAATGTGTACTATTAAAATAAACTGAAAGCACGTCAGAGTGATTGGCATGCTGACTCCTCAAAAGACGAAATAATTATTGCTTGATAATGGCAGCTTACGTCAGAAATGTGGCTACCACTGGTTTATTGTAGGCTGTCTGACATCACAGGAAGTCTTTTGTGGTTTTCACCCCATCCTTTCAACAGTGGCAACCTCAACTTCAGTTAACACAAAGTTCATATATCTCATTTATCTGCTCTTCCTGTTTAACTCATCAAACTTAAAAAGAAACTAATGGACATGTGTTTATGGCATGTGCTATTTTTAAATAAATTTTTGATATTTCCAGAAAATATAATTATGAATGCTTTCACATCTATTTCAAACATAATAGAAATCAGATTTTCATTTTACTTATTTTAAATTTTATTATTATATATAGACATCAGTCCCTATCATCTAGAAATTTTCAGTGCTCTACTAGTTGTTTTTTTATGCTCTCTGGGTGACATGCTTTTAAGGTCTTCTTTCGGTGGTCCCCTTGAGTTGTCTTAATTATTCCTAAGAGTCCAAAAGGGAAGAAGAAACTTGAATACAAACTGTTAAGGGCTTATAAGATACTTATAAGGTACTACAGGTACCTTATAAATATTTAGGGAAAATGATTTGTATATAGACCATAGCAATCTCAACCTATTCATTATATATCTAAACGTGTGTATTTTTCTTTTTTCTTTTTTCAATAAAAGAACTAGGGTGTAGACCAGAGGTGTCAGGGTTCAAAGTCTTTTCCAGAGACAGAAAAGGGAACAGAACATGCATACTCACTGAAATACACTGCTGTTGGTGTGGGCTAGATTTTTAGTAACTGATTTTTGATGACCCTCCACACAGTTTTTCATAGTTTGCATTCCCACCAACAGTGTAGGAGAGTTGCTTTTTCTCCACATCCTCGCCAACTAAAAATGGAGCTACCATATGACCTAGCAATTCTACTCCTGGAAACTACCCAAAGGACACAAAATTATTACTTCAAAAAAATACCTGCAGCACTATTTACAATAATAGCTAAGACTTGGAAGCATCCCAAATGCCCAAAAGAGAGGGCAGGATCAAGATGTGGTACATACATATAGTGGAACACTATTCAGCAATCAAAAAGATAAACTCATGCAAAAAAAGATAAACACAGCAACATGGATCAAGCTAGAAGGGATCATGCTCAGTGAAATAAGACAGAAGGAAACAGAAGGAAACAGAAAACTATTCAATGTTTCATTTAGAAGAGAAATAATGGATCAGGTAAAAAAAATTTAAAAATGAAATAAACAATAGTAATAATAAAAACTAGCAGGCAACCAAAAATAAGAGATAGTCTGTGAGGGAAGGGGAGGAAAATGGATCAAAATGGGGAAAAGAGGAACACAAGGGATTATGGTGAATGCTCATGAGAGAATTGGTGGTGGGAGTTTTATGGAAAATACACAATGATGTAAAAGATAAAAAATATATGTTTATAAAAATATAAAATAAAATTTGAACAGAGTAGAAATGTTCCTGGCTAAAATACCAAATTTATCACCCTCTCTTTTACTAACAACAATTATTTAACTCAGGTCTAGTAAATAAGTTATTGCTAAGATATCTCAATTGAGGGCACTCTGATCCCTTGAATAAAGAGGGGGTACAGGAGAAAAACAAAGTCTCCATTGTCAAAGCATCAATGTACAGGCTCTGGACAACCTACCTGATATTTTTTTATACAATAACAAAAACAATTTGTTTAAGTCAAAATAGTGAAAACTGCTGGTATGGGTCTTCGAATTTTTCTCATTATCCTAAATTTTTATCCTAATTTTTCTCATTACCCTAAACTTTCCTTATAAATAAAAGTATTCATATGAGCACAATGTAAGGGATGAGAGTTACTATAGCTATGACCACATAAATTTCCTGTGTGTACATCTACTCACTTTTCCTACTTCTACTAGTTAAAAACCCATACCCAAAGCAAATTTGGAAGATACACATTGAGAATAAGTGGCAACAAAGTCTCCACTGATATTTGTCCCTTATGAATGCATGAATTAGAACCCACCTACACAAGAGAAAAATAAATGTAGAATACATGATGTCAATAAAATGTGAAGACTAATTACTATCCTAAATCCTAAGGTTATAATATTTGAACTAAGTTATTACTAGAACAAAAGTCCAAATATTTTCACTAAGTTAGCACTCAGAAAATGGAAGGCTAGAAAGTTGGAGTATCCTGTTTTATTTTGGCAAAAACACTGATAAAAGAACTGCCTGCAACAATTTGGAAGACAGACCAGGTGTCTACTGAGAATAGCTCCAGGGAGAACTGGTTGAAAAAAGTGATATTAGTGTGTATCAGTTGCTCTTTAGTGTATGGCCAAGTTCTTTTGGGGATGATTGAGGTTAGGGCAAGAATTAACAAGTTTTGAGGAAAATTCCAGGATTAAAGTGATTCCAGAAATGTGAAGGCTCAGTGTTAGAAATAAAATGGAGAAAGGCTTTGAGTAGAAAAGACCCATTAATTCTTAGCCATTGAACAAAGGACAAAAGTTGTTTCAAATAACCTTAGAATAGCCTTTATTAAGTTGAAAGGGACATTCAGATGAAGAGAGAATGAAATAAAGCACATTTGAGAATCATATCAGAGAGGGATCTTTGGATGATGATTATTGGTACATGAAACCAACCTGGAAGCACGTAACACAGATTTAATGGGCTTTTGTTTTTGTTTTAAAGATGTATTTATTTATGCATATAGAAATGGGGTATAGGCCAGAGATGCAGGGGCAGTGAGAGGATTCATCAGAGACAGAGTGGAGAGCAGAACAGGCAAGTCACAAAATGCACTGCTGAAGGGAGCAGCTGGTGGGTCAGGAGAGGTCTGCCACACCATATAGGTCACCTCTATGCCCAGAAGTCAACTTGCACTGCAGTAACTGCCAATAGCTTCATAGTGCTGTGTTTTAACCTGTTGTGCCAGCAGGGAGGGCCCTCTAATGAGTTTTTTTTTTTTATTAAAAAGTTTATTTTTACATCATTTTGCACATTTTTTTTCATCTCAATTGTCTAATGAGTTTTTAAAGAATTTTTTGTATTACTAGAAAAATCAATGAACTTGGCAAAAATAAATAAGTAAGAAAAACTAGACTTAGACTAAAAAAAAAAAAAGTCATGCCACTAATAGCATAGTCTGCAAAAGCTATACTATCCCCAAGGAAACTGCCTTAAAAATGAGTCATTTCACATTAAGAGAGAAAATAAGAAACTTAAGTCAAGGAAGATGACCTAAAGGGCTGATCAGCAATATTAAAAATGGTGGAAAAAGATTTTCCCTGAGAGTAAGTCCACATAATCTAGTCAGAAACCATCTTTTCCACCAAACAGAGGTTCCTCACAATGCTTACCCAGCAATATTCTGGAGGATCAAGCCCTCTCCCCCCCAATATTTAACAGGCCTTTTACAAGATGATCAAAGGAGACTTTTCCCAAGACAAGTTACCTTGCTATAGGTCAACTAAGGTCAATAGAGTCCCTGTGGGCATCAAGAGAAAACAGTTACCCTAGTTTATATAATGCAGATTACCCACAGTTGGGGGTCACCCAGGGGTGGTGCTGAGCAGAGAACATCTTTTCATAGGAGAAAAGGAGAAAACTATCTCCTTAACATGTGAGACTCCCTCTTCTCTCCTGGACATTGGAGGCCTCTATTCCATTCCTTAATGAAGATGTAACCCCTTGGTGTGTCATATTTACTTTAGATTTCAGTCATGTAAATACTTCACATATATGCAATGAAATTTGGTCGTTTCCTCCTACTGATCTGTTTGTATTTAATTTATTTGCTCTGCTAGTCAGAGAAGAACCCAGAGGGAGAGGGAGGGAAAATATTCCCTGCAACCTGACAATTCCATTCTTAAAATGGATCCATGACCACCCACTGGACTTCCTATTCTCTAATGGGAGTTTGTCTTGAAGTTTTCCTGTTCTGGAAAACAGGAGATTTATCTTTTTTTTCTAGCAGATATAGCTGGAGCCATACCTGTACCTGCATGAGGGAATTGTTAAGCCCTCGAAATTATTGACTTTGACCAGGACAAGAACTAAGTAGTACTATTAACCTTCTTTTATGGGAAGGGACAAACTATATGATTTTTAAATAGAAAAAGTAATTAAAAATGTTACATATTAAAATATACTTTCTCTTCTCCCTACATTCTCAGACTAACATTAAGATGATACAGTAAAGATACAAGTCAGACTTAAAAGTTGTGCTTAAGAAGCAGGAGCTTTGGTGATGGTTACTGCCACAACTCACCTGGAAGACAACCAGTGTTTATTTCCTCTTTTGATACAGTTAAGCTTGTGGTATGGCCATGTGAGTGAGTTCTAGACAACAGAATGTGAAGAGAAGTGACTGATATCTACTACTCCAAACTTGATTTACAATATTCTCCCATGCATTTTTCCTCCATGCTTGTAGTTAATTAGTGGAACCACATGTAGAAGATAGCACCTATATCAGAGTTAAGTGCTCGACATCTTTTAGTAGAGCTTTAACTGTCAAGCCCCAAGAACCTATAAAACCTCTATTAGACTGCTACAGGGGCAACAAGTAAGCTTCTATTTACTTAGTTATTAAAACTTTGGGAATTCGCCTAACATTTGTGTTCCCCAAACACTACTACAGGAGTTTCTGTTGCCCTAACTACACAGTCTCACAACTCCTAACTGACACTCCTGATAAAAGAAGGCACTACTTTAAAATTGTTTAGACACACTAATGTTGGTCCATAACCTGTTCATAGACTCAGGAGAAACAGAAATCATGGAACTTTTGTATTTTTCTCTCTTCTGTTTTATCTGTTTACTTGAATGCAATGTGTTAGTTCCCCTACATTCATTTTCACTTTAATCAAACAGGAATTTAATTATAGGAATTTTCTTTATTATTTTCCTGTTAGGTTGAAGAGGAGGGAAAATGATCTCAAATGCCAGTTAGAGGACTATAAGGTTTTCACTGTGACAACTTCCCTAATCCTGAAGTTTAGTAAAAGCAGAAGCAGAGAAAGTAACCCAAAAATGGCAGCTGCAGGAACACAGAATAGAAAAGGAGACATCTGAGCAGCAGGGAGAGCAATTGGATGGGATTGAAGAGATAAAATCTATTCAAACTCTGAAAAGAAATCAGGTGGCTCCACTTGTAACAGAATGTGAGGGAATCTTAAAGGCATGCGAAAGGATTGTCTGATACTATTATTCCCAAGGGTAAGAGAAAATATGTGCAGCTATATGTGAACCTGCTATTAAAAGTAGATAACTCAGGGGAATTGGGATTTGTTTGGTTTCAGAATTTTTCACATTTAATTCACAGGCACAAGCAGAGTTGGAAAGAATGACGAGCTAAGTGCACTGAGCAACTGGAGGGTATCACACACTGACTAGAAGTCCATCCCACTGACACCACACAGCAACGAATCCCATTTGACACTGTAAAAAATTTCTACATTTGATGCAGTTTGAAACAAAAGTCAGGATACTGACTTTTTCTTTCTATTGTTTTTTTTCTTAGAGTTAAAAGATGGGATATTTTTTGGAAAAATGCAGAATGTTCCTATCCAAACACAGTTAATTTCTTTTCTAGAAAGAAACATGGTCAATTACATTTTAGGGAAATTATTTTCCCTTGTTTTAATTTTAAGCAAAAACACTTACTCATTTTTATTAAATTAAGTACTATTGTTGATACTCAGATATTGTCACTGTTGCTCTCACTGTTGACTACCAAAGCACCCATAACCCTCCACCATAGTCCATTGTGCTCCTTCATTTACTCCTGTGTTTCACTCTCTCCTCTGTCCCTCTGGATGCTTCATCACATCTATAGTCAACTTTTTTTTTTTTTTAACATTTATTTAGAACAGGCCAGAGTTGTTCGGGCAGTGAGAGGATTCACCAAAGACAGAGTGGGGAGCAGAACAGGCAGATTGATGAAGTACACTGCTGAGGGGAGCAGCGGGTGGGTAAGGAGAGGTCTGGCACACCATGTGGGTCACCTTCAGGGTGGGGATTGAACTCATGCTGAAGTGCTTTGGCTTCTTAGTGCTGTGCTTTAACCCGCTGTGCCACCAAAGAGGGCCTATAGTCAACTTTTAATGGTTCGTTTTAGGATTTGTTTTGACTGACCCTTTGCTTGGGTTCTCTGTATGCCACCTACCAGTGACATCATCCAAAATTTATCTTTCTACTTCTCGCTGATTCAGCTTAATGTAGTCCCTCCTAGCTCTATACATGTTGCTGAAATGGCATGAGCTTATCTGTTTTGATCATGGAGCAGTATTTCATTGTGCATATATACCACATCTTGATCCACTCATCTGTTTTGGGACACTAGGTTGTTGCCCAATTATGGCTATCGTATTTTTGTGTTCTTTGGGTAGATAGCTAGGAATGGAATTGCAAGGTAATATGGCAAATCCATTTTTGTCTTTTGGGGAGCTCCACACTGATACATTCCTACTAACAATGTAAGAGGGTACTTTTTTCTCCCCACCCTCACCAGAATTTGTTACATATGGTCATTTCAGAGCAGGCCAGACTTGTGAGGTGATATATCATTGTGGTTTAGATTTGCATTTTTCTGATAAGTGATGACAAATATTTTTTCATGTGCCCGTTGGCCATCTGTATATCTTCTTTAGAGAAGTGCCTATTTATCTCTTGCCCATTTTTTCACTGGGTTGCTTTTTTTCTGCTGAGTTGTATGAGCTCTTTGTAGATCTTTGATATCAGTCCCTTGTCAGATGTATGGTATGCAAATATGTCTCTCATTCAGTAGGGTGTCTCATCATACTGGTTACAGTCTGTTTTGCTGTGCTGAGATTTTTAAGTTTGCTGTAGTCCCAATTGTTTATATTCCCTTTGTTTTCTTTGCTTCTAGAATAAACCCACAAACTACCTCAAAAGCTTAAGTTACGGAGTATTTTGTCTGTTTTCTTCTATGTATTTTATGGTTTCAGATTTTATATCCAAATCTTTATTCATTTTAAGGAAAAAAAATTTAAGACCTCTAAAAATCAACATTATTTAAGATCATATTTATGAAGGTGCATTAACACTGCAATTCTGTGTAACTTTTACTCCTCATTCAATAAACATTTGAAAACCAAGAATGACAATCACTGTGTCAGGTAAGAGGAAATCAAAAGCAGTTATAATCTGCTGAGACTATAACCCTTGCTCTAATAAAAGAGAATGACCATCAACCCATTAATCATGGAACAACACTAGCTACCTGAGCTGCTAAGGAAATCTGAAACTCTACACTTTATATTATAACAAAATGGCTATTTTTACCCATCAGTGAGGCAGAAATAATATCAAGGTAGTAATAACAGCTTCTATCATTTACTAAGCTGTGTAGTAATTATATGCCATATAGACTAATAATGTTTTATATGACTTATTTCATTTTATCTTTACAATGAGTCTATAAAGGAGGCAAAAAATATTGAAATTGGTCACAATTTTTCAAACATAACACATGAGGCCCTAGAAAAGTGTAACACATTGACCAAATTATTTATTTCAAAATAAAAAGTCAGAAGTTGAACAGGGGAACAAGTGGAATATTCCCCTTTGGTACCCAAAAATTGTATTAAACATATGAGCTGTTTGAAATATATCTTGCCTAGAAACCTATGGTAGGATAGCTAGACTACAAGAAATATAGCACATCTGTGATCTTCAAACCATCTGGAGACACAAAGGTCTTTGCTGTGAGTCCACATCAACAGACAGTAAAAACAAGTGGCTTTAGAAACATTTACATATTGCATGGGGACATGCATTATTCGATGTGGAACAACCAATTCATACTTTCTCCAAAAGATCTAGTAATTCATAAAAATGTAATACATGAAAGACAATGGATTAATCTGAAATTTTAATTACTGGCCATGATCTAATCACTGTGAGCCAGAATCAACTCATATCCTTAAGACACAAGCAGTTCTATCTACTCTGGCCACATATATAACCAGTCCACATGCAAGGGAAATACATATTTCCCAATAAGGAAAATATCTGCCAAGGTGACTTGCTTTCATTGCTTCAGCATCTCTCTCTCTCTTTTTTTTTTTCATTTCATTATTTATTCACTCAAACAATATTTAGCACCTACTGCATGCCAAGCATTGATTGTATAAATCCCTGCTGTTAAAACAGTTGACAGTCTCTACCCTCTTGGAGAGTATGGTCTACTAGGAAAAACAATGACAGATTATTTTATGCCAATGAAATTTTATTTTGTAATTCTTCTGTAAACACTTATTTTAAATTATTCACATCAGTGTGCAGGAAGCAAGAAAGATTGTAAGGTAATTTATTTGTGAAACTATGATACTATGATAGCTATACCTGTTTCAGATACATCTGGTAGGTAAACCATTACAGATAGGCAAAATAATCAGTACAAATACATAAAAATGAGGATGTGGTAATTTTAGGACAACAGCATGACTTTTCTTAACTACTAGATTCTACAGCTGATTTTAAGTTCATATAAAATTAGCAAATCTAGAAAGTTCTATCTAAATTCATTTCAGTAAATGTTTCATATTTTTTAAAGTGTAGTGAACTAAGATGTAACTACAGTATGATTTTAGATATTCAGATTTACAGCAGAAATAGACTATTATAACTGCCTAGTGAAATTGCCTCTCCTACCCAAATAATGCATGGTTTTGAATATTTTCTTGTATTGGAACTACAGATTTCACTACAGCCATTACCAATAAGAACCGAATTCAGAATCAGACAATGAGTTGCTGGGAAACAGATATACCATTCCTGGTTTCTCTAGAATTACAGTGCATAGAAAATAAAAGGGAAAGAGTAAGTTGAAATATGAAAGAAACCCTTTGCAAAGGACAGTGAATGAAAGCTCTCTATCTCCATAGAAGTCAGAATAAGAGGAGGTAGCTTCAAATTTCAAACAGCTACTACTGAAGTTAGATACCTGAAAGAAATCTCCAGTTGTTGGGGACACCAACTCTTGGAGTACTACACAAGAAATGATAAATCTATTTCCCTTATATTCATCACCAGAGAAAGTTTTACTGTCAGCCACAATCATGCAGTCCTCCAAGAGATCTCAGAGGTCTCTTCCAGTCCACAAAGCTATGAGAACACTGCTTCCTTCTTTAGGCAATTTTTTTTCTCCTTTCATCAGCCTATGAATACTATAACCAATACTGCCAGTAAATCAACCAGAACTGCCCCTATCATGATGGATTTATGGTAGCAGAACTAAGAAACATTTATAATAATAATAATAATCATAATAATAATAGATGAGAATAAAGTAAATTAACAATTTAAGTGAGTCTGCTAATTAGAAAAGGGAAAGGGAACAGTCTAACACTTACATGCTAAGCCCAATTTATATTTATTCTAAATTTATCCCACAATAACCTCATAAAACAAAGACTGCCTTTTCCCATTTTGTAATGTAGGAAAGTATAGCTTGGAAGTACATGATCACGTAGCTGTAATAGAAAAAGTTAAGACTCATACCCACATACCTAACTCAAAAGCTCTCTTCACCAAATCATAACAATGTAGTTTGGATGTTCTTCATAATTAAGATAATGACTGTACCTCGTTTTCTTAATGTTTTCCTCAATATGAGCATTTTCAAAAAGAGTGCAAATCTTTTAGAATGTTTTAAATGAATAAAAGAAACACTTGAATTTATTTTCCTTCTCTATAAATTTTCTTTTCTAATTAATGAATAATAGTACCTGCATTTCATTACTTGTGATTTCAGAAAGACTCACAGGGAATTAGACACTTGATTTGGGGGTAGGAAAAAAGCATTAGATCTAGACATGCAGATGAAAGGATTCAGACACTAAGTCAGGAAACCAAATGGGTTCTCACAGCTAAATGCTTGAGAATGAACTTTAAGTACTCAGCAGACAAATCAAGAACCAACATTAAAAGCTGAAAGTAGGCATGACCTCTTGTTCCTTTTAAAATCCACATTGTGGATTTTAAGATTGTAACATTATTTCTAATAATGGCATCATTTAAGGTCTGAAATTTCAAGCCCACAAAGAATCAAACTGCTTACCTCCACATAATATTCATGGTCTATGGATTAAAAAAAAAAAAATGAAAAAAAAAAAAGATGTTTCCAATTATATTTGTTTAGGTTGGTCCACTCTGCCATGACCTGTTGTGTCAATGCAATATTTTTTTAAACTTCAGTCACTCATATGCTGTCCTATCAGCATACCAACCTCATCATTATTTCTAATACTTTTCTTTAAGGTGATTCCCTTTTAAAGTTTAAGTTATATGTGAAGAAAATTTTCCACTGCAATTATAAGTGACAAATTAATTTCATTTGCCTGAAATTGGAGAATGCTAGAGCATAACTGCTGTTAAAACATACAACTATGGTAATTTTTACCACCTCAGGTCATCTTACATGGCTATATATATCACATTTTAGTAAAACATGGATCTTAGTCTACAATTTTCTTGTTTTTCCAGATCTCCAAAAAAAACAAAAAGATAGATGAGACGAGACACGGAAGCATGTCCTCCCTTATCTCAAGTGGGATGGGCACAGAGGGTCACTTTTCCCAAGAGTGAAAACTTAGGCATGTCTTTCACATGCTCACCAACAGGGGCTCAGGGCAGAGGGGTGAAACTGTGTTTTGACAGCCCAAAGTAATTGTTCTCCTTCCTTTCCTGAAGATACCTGAGCTATCACAGAATGGTATCTGAGGTGCTTTGTAAGAAGGTTGATTCAGCCACAGGGGAAAGAAATGATGCTAGGATTAGAAGAACCGTAGGACTCACTGTGGCTACTGATTGGGAAACAGAAAAAGTCAGAACAGTCACTCTGTAGAGCGTGACTGAAGAACAATAGCTTTTCCTATTCCTATATCTGTATCTCCTAAAGTTCAATGCAGCTTAAACTATCTCCTTTTTTTTTTAATTATTTACATATGCATTCAGAATTGGGGTACAGAGATGCAGTGAGAGGATTCACCACAGACAGAGTGGGGAGCAGAACAGGTGGATAGAGAAAGTACACTGCGGAGGGGAGCAGCAGGCAAGATAGAAGAGGTCTGCTGTACCATATGGATCACCTCCAGGTCTGGGGATTGAACTCACACCTAAGCTGAAGTGGATGCAGCTAGCTTGTAGTGCTGTGCTATAACCAGTTGTGCCACCAGGGAGGGCCCCAATCAGATCTACTTCTAACTCTATCTCATCTGCATCATAGTAACTGGGTTTTCTAAAAATTAACATAACTGTCAAGTTGAAATTGAAAGTGAAACTGGAAGAAATGGGCAATTTAATGGATTGGAAAGCCAATTGGCAACTTACAGCTAAGTCTTTTGCCTCAGGCTGGATTAAACCAAGGCAATTGTATTTCAGGTTGCTCTTTCAATAACATTATTAGTAATTTGGTTTCACAAAGTTTGAGTGCAAAGCCCATCTTATATTTATTTGGCATTGCTGGTAACCTCCATGTGATTTTATAATAACCCCCAAATGACTCTACATTCTAAATATTTCTCCTCTTGTGGTCCCTCATATTCTTGAATCTCCTAGTAATTTCTTGGGAAATAAAATTAGGATGGCCACTAATTAAAGCATAAACACTGACCTACAAGGCTGCCCATGAAGCCAGGTCCAATTCAAGCAGCAACCAACCACAAGTTACATGTTGGGATGAGACATATAGTCACTTAGCTTTGGGTTTAAAACCATAGGATTCAGTAGGTAAGTTAAACCAAAAAAATAATGATTATGAACATATTAAAATCACTCAAATGGGTTTTCAAAATAGATGTGCCCAACAATACAGTGCCAGCCACTTGACTCTGTAGATACTGAGACAAGCAAGAGAATATCACAATGGGGTCCAAGAACCCTTGTGAGAATGTGGGCAGGAGACTTAAATGAAAAGAAAAGACTTCTGAGGAGAAATTCTCCCTACTTACAAAAACTTGTCTGTATCTTTGAGGCAATAGCCATGGTAACAGCACAATTTCCAACTATTATCTATTTCTGAATGAATAAAGTGTTAGAAAATATTATTCCTCTGCATCAGTAGCTCTCTTTCTCACAGAGAGCATGTAGCATAGGGAAACACAGGGCAGCAACTGGGTATTATGGGAATGTTCTGCTCTGGGGATGTATTCACCCCACTGAAAAAGCTAATCAGCTCTCCAAGTCTGCTGTGCTGCCTCTTGCTTTTCCTTTATTCTTACAGATATGGGAGCTCAAGGAAGACAATCTGGGAAACTCAGGTTTCAGCAAGCTATGCATATTATGAAAGTGAATTCTCCCTCCCTTTCTCTCTTGCAAAATACTCCCTACTTAAATTGCAAACCTTGGAGCCAAAGGGTCTGGCTCTAGTTGTCTCATCATTCATAACCTTGTTATGCAAATAAAATGAAGATAAATTAAAACTATAATTGAGCCCTAATTAAGCATAGTAGCCCCCCAAAAGTGTTCTTAAAAGATTCTAAATTCTAGTTTGTTATCTTATGTTTGTTATCAGTTGTAAGCCAAAGAGAAGTAGTTAAGTGAATGATCTGCTTGACATTTCTAATTTTTGTATGTTTAAGGCTATGCTGGGGAAATTTGCTAAAATCCCTCCAAATGTTGGAAGTGGCTTGAATTATGGTCCTTAAGTGAAAAAAAAAAATCAATCAAAACAGAAAAAGTGGAGATTTAAGTGGACCCACTGAGATATGAGAAAATACCTTTCAGAAAATTTATTTATTTTCTTGCTGAAGGCCTGAGCAGTATCACCTCGGCTATTTCAGAGAATCTGCTACCACCTCCTCACATAAAGTCGTGCTGTTCAACCCTCTTACTCTTACCCAAAGCCTCCAAGAAATGTAAATATTTATGACTCACAAGCAGAACATCCTTCACCCTATTCACTATTATTCTTCCACGGAACACCAGTTTTCTGTAAGGTAGTTGCAAGGGTCCTATCTCTAGAATTTTTTTTTTTTTAAAGATTTATTTATTTATTTGTTCATACAGTACTGGGGTACAGGCCAGAGGCTCAGGGGCGGTGAGAGGCTTCACCAGAGACAGAGTGGGGAGCAGAACAGGCAGATCTACGAAGTACACTGCTGAGGGAAGCAGTGGGCGGGTCAGGAGAGGTCTGGCTCGCCATGTGGTCTCCTCCGGGGCAAGAGGCAGGCGGGAATAGAACTCATGCGGAAGTGGCTTCAGATTCTCATTGCTGTGCTTTAACCCGCTGCGCCACCAGGGAGGGCCAGCTATCTCTAGAATTTTTAAGACTCTTCCTGCCACTTGTTCCAAAAGGAGAGATTATTATTCTACATTTTCCTCAGCAAAAGATTTGTTGAAGTCTTTTGAAAAGATTTGTTCAAATCAAAAACTTGAAACAGCCATTTTTCCAGGAATTTGTATTAGTGAAATAAAGAATGGAATTAGAGGAAGACCCAAAAATATCAGATGTGCGGTACAATTTGAGTGGCATGGAGAAGTTCCCAACCAAAAATTTTTTTTCTCCTACTTAAGAAGCAGTATCCTAAAAAAATCACCCAGTGGAAATGATCTCATGAAGTCTGGTAATTAGAATTACCATTAGGGGGCCCAGAGATGCCATGGATTTCACTCATCACATGATAATATCATCATGCCAACCTATATATCTATTTTGTGGAATCCGAAAAGTTGAATTCTTCTGGTACCTTCTGCCTTTATTTTAAAATATGTATCTAAAGAGAGCATAACATTTGCCTGAGTAAAGGAATGTCTAACAAGCATCACTGTTCCATTCATTTTTAAAAACAGTGTCTGGAAGATTAAAGATTTTAGAAACACTGAAAGCTAAAGATTAATAGATTGAGAATCTCTTCCCTATCTGCAGCACTGTGATATAGTATTGGCCGCCTAAAAGTGGTCAGAAGGCTTTTTTCAATACATGTCCATTCAGTTTTTGGAACTGAGGTCAGCAACCTTAGACTTCTTAGGAGAAATTGTTACCATAACTATTGGAATTAGAGAAAGATGCAAAAATATCAGATGTGTGGTACAATTTGAGTGGCATGGAAAAGTTCCCAAACAAAACCTTCAAAGGATGCAGGAGAAATGGTTACCATAACCTTTCAAGAATGCAGATTAGCTAGTATCAGGGTCATTTCCAAAAGTAACCTTTTTATAGGAGAACTCTATCTTAGGGCAAGGCAAATATCTATCTGTATGGAAGGCTTTGTCATATAAAGTCATCCCCTCCTTGTCATGTGAGACCACCTCCACTATCCTTGCTATTCCTGGCGGCTGTCCCATTCTTTAGCACAGAGATAAGCCTCTAGTTTGTCCCATTCACTTTAGAACTTACAGTTGAGTATGTAATTATATATGTAATTAATTGGTCTTTATCCTACAAATCTACCTGTAATTAATGAATTGATTTATCCTTCCAGTCAGAGAAGAACTTACATAGGTGGAGAATGCCCTGAGAGTTACTATAAAATTCATAAGAATAATAGTACAGATCAGAGCAGGTCTTCAACTTCCTTGACAAATGATTGTTTACTGTCTATTTATAAAAAACACCCATCTGCAATGTTCCTATAGAAAATGAGTCAGTAGGTTTTTATGCTGTTCAACCAAAGTAAAATGAAAAAGGTACAGTATATGCAAAGACATATCAATTTAGGGAATATAAGTAGGATACTGTACCATTTTAAAAAGCAATGATTTTTCTACTGACCCCAGAACATATTAATAAGGAAAGAAAATGCATACTTAAACCAATAGAATTAAAAAAGAAACTTTAGTTATTACCATAATTTAAAACTGAAAGTTAAATATATTTCACATTTTGGCTAATGGTAAAAGAGTCAAAATACCTCATGCTGAGCTCTACAATATCTTATTTGGCTTTTGTCATGGCAAGATATCCAACTTCCCTTTAACTCAATTTCATGTCATTTATTTCATAAATTTTTTAAAATCAAAGGTAAAGCACAATACTGGGCTTTTCCTTACAGTCATGATGCAATACTTTGTATCAAACTATCTTAGAATAATTACACATTTGGATAAATGAAAAATAGAATTCTTCTAAGGGATCATCAAGCAATGAAGGCAGGCAGGACTTGAGGAGCTAATTCTCCAGGGAAAGAAGAAACTGCCAATGTAGAACTATATGTCAAAAATGAAGGTACATAAAATGTAAAAGCACTTAATGAATGTCAAAGTACTATAGAAAAATACTGAGAAAGGAAAGCAATTAGATGCTGACTTTTAAAATTTCTATTTAGAAAAATATGATTGCAGATGGCAGCTATAAGTTCAGTATCTTCTAGACGAGCTTTGTTCTCCTAGATAATTACAGATTAGAACCTTGCTATAAACTAGCTTTCTCACAAAGAGATACCTTCAGAAATAAAATTATTTGATTAAGAACATATGAATAATTATTAAAAAAAACACACTCTTCTTTTAGTTCATCTGAGCTGCTATCATAAAAATAACAAAGACTATGTAACCCCAACATTTGTTTCTCATAGTTCTGGAGGCTGATAAGACTTAAGAACAAGGCACCAGCAAATTCAGTATTTGGTCAGGATCCACAACTTGGTTTATTGTCAGCCATCTTTTCACTATGTACACACATGGCAGAAAGAGTAAGACAATTCTCTGGGATCTCTTTTATAAGGCACTAATTTCACTCATGAGGGCTCAATATACATTTCCTAGTCACCACTCAATGGTGCCACTTTCTATACCATTCACACGGAATTTCAATACACAAACATTCAGTACATAGCAACTAATGACATGGAGTTGACTGGAAATAAATAATTTAATAAAGATTTATTGCTTGGGACTCTTCAGTCTACACTGTTGATTTTTATTCCCTGTTGAACACACACACACAAATTATTTCTCTCTTTTCTCTCCTCCACAAATAAAGGCTATAACTAGGTTCAATAGTTAAACAATATTCAATCACAAAAATAAAACTATAAAGTTATTCTAAAATCTAATGGGAATGATAAATGCTTTACAATATAGATTATAACCATCAACTGTTACTGAGAATCCCTCAACGCCTCCCTTTTAACCTCTGAGTTTTCTAAAAAAGAAAATATTGTAATATAAAGATTTTGATTAACAATTTTAAGTATTTGTGCATATTGGAGGAGGGCAATAAATTGAGGGCCTCAAGATTGCTAAGTACACCAGACAGTACGCTGAGCATTTCAGCTAAATTATAACATTTCATTCTCATAGGAATCCTATAAAATATTATGTTCTTTATTCTAAAACAGAAACTAAAGCCAAAAGAGTAAATTTTTCAAGTTTGCACAGTTAGAAAGTGGTAACATTAACAAACTAGCATGAAAATGTTAACATTGGTTTGCAGTTCCGATAAGAAATATTTAAGAAAATCACATGCTTACTACATTTACTAATTGATACAGAATTCTTCAGTTTCAGTAGGTATTTTGAATGCAAGAATCTTGCATTTAAGAGCAGTGGTCTAACAGAACTTTCTGAGATAATGGAAATGTCTGTGTTATGCAATACAGAAGTCACAGCCTTATGTGGCATTTAAGCACTTGAAATTATAGTTAGCATGATTGAGAAAATGAATTTTAAAATTTTATTTAAATTAAAAAGTCATATAGCTAGTGACTACCATATTTAGTAATATACTTTTAAAGCACTTAGATATCATTAAGAAACCATGATGGCAGTATTACAAATCAACAACAAAAACAAAATATTACCTTAGATATATATATAACATGATTATAATGTTCATCATCACATATCATCAGGAAAATGAACACCAAAACCACAATGAAATCGGTCCTAGAACCTGTGAAAAGGGCCCATATAAAAGACCAGAAACAGCAAATACTTGCCAGTGGAGAAAAAGGAAAACTCTTAAACCTTGTTAGTTAGAATGTAGACTTGTCCAATCCTTATGGAAAGTAGTGTGAAGGTTTCTCAAAATACTTAAGATGGATCTACCATATGACCCACAAATTCCACTCTCAGATATCTACCCAAAGAATGCAAAAAGACTAGTTGGAAAGGAAATCTGTCATCCTATGTTTATAGTATCATGATTTACAATAGCTAAGATAGAGTAACAACCTTAATGCCCCAAGTGGATCAAGAAAATGTGGTATATATATACAATGGAATAGCACTTAGTGATCAATAAACTCATGCCAATTGTAGGAATTAGGTTTTGTGAAATAAGTTAGAAAGGTAAAGATAAATACTTATAGGTAGAATACAGAAAACCAAACAACAAAAAGGCAAACTTAAAAGCAAGCCTTAAAAGTTGACCACAGATCTGTGGCTTTCGAAGGGGGTTGAGGAGGGGTGAAATGGGGGCATGGAGAGGGGAAGACTATGTGTGTTTCAATAGTCACAGAGCTATGGTGACCACACCTGAGGGGAGAAATACTGAGGGAAGAAATCCTGTAAAAACACTAGTAAGAATATAAAACAATGGTGCTTCAGTAACAATAAACAAATTAAAAAGACATACATACATACATACATACATACATACATATGTATATATGTATATATGTGTATATATATATTTACATACACACTGCCAGGGCAATGTATATAACTAATTTTTAACAGTGATAAAAAGAGATCATATATCTTTGAAAAAAATTAAAGGTTATTGTTTAAATTAAAAGACTATAAATTCTATTCTGAACAAACCCCTTTGTAATAAGACAACTTAGAATTTGAGTTAGCTACTTCATAAGATTTATTTCTATAGTGTGAAAGAAATAAAAGTTTTGAGACATAGCCTTCTATAATAAAG
>NW_004567103.1:63528919-63555147 GCF_000260355.1 Condylura cristata | reverse complement strand
TTTTTAATAAAAAAAAAAAAAAGAAAGAAAGTGAAGCCATTAATATGAAGGGGGAAAGTTACTTTAAAATATAGTATGATTCCCAAATCTATAGAACACAGATTTACAGGAAACCAGTCCTGAATATCCTTAGAGATATGGCCTTTGCAGTGACCTTCAGAAAAAAGAAAGTATATAAGAAAGCCTTAAGTACATAAAATCTTGGATCTTTGTGTTAATGCTACTTGTAAACCTGCTATTTCTTTTCCTAATCTAATGCAACATCATCAAGAATTAGGAGATCTATTGTATTCCTAGATTCCCTAGATTCAGTTGTAACTCTACAATAGCTTCTCAGTCTTTTGGCTAAGATCAAGAGCAGTTCTAACTCTATAACCCAATCAAGTCTTGTAATTTCTCTGTTTTTGCATTTATTTGCCCAGGAAAATGGATTAGTCAAAAGATCTAAAATTACATCCCTCTCTGTCATTCCAGGATCCTATAATTGCCTCTCTGACCTTAAAGGCATAAATCTTTAAAAGGCTAATTATGTTCTACAAACCAAACAGTTATTCAGAATAATACTTCAGAATAAAGTCTGCATGAGTTGGTATCTAAAATATAAGTTTCCCACCTTGTGTGAAACTTGAAAATTGCATAAAGCATAGAGTGTAGTCCAGGATTCATTGTCAAATATCTGAATTCCTTTTCACATCCCATTCTAAGAGAGCCTGGGGTAAGTGGAATCCACACAAGTGACTCATTTACAGCTCATCCTATAGAAAGTGAGATGCTAAGGTCTCTATGGTCACTTGTCGCAGGATCTGGAAGCATTAGCCAATAGAAGCAATGAGGCTAAGAAGTGGATTTTAGTGATTTACATACTCATTTTCATTTCAAAACTCGTTAAGTTATTAAGTATACTGTAAAGTTCACTGAGTGATCACTGTTTCCATTTAGGTTAAGATCCATGGAAACTGAAACTCCTTTCTGACCATGAATACACATAAAATTTAAACCATTTATAATTTCTGGGAGCTGACATGAACCAATTCTTGCTCACGATGTTGCTATTCATTCTTAGGGCAGACTCACATATTGATATATCTTATACAATTTAACAGTAAATTTGAGGCCACAGTTCCCTTACGACTATTGAATCTTAAAAATCCAGACTGTGACAAAGAGTGTAGCTATAGTAAAAAATAGGAAAAGTTAAAGAAACTATCTAAATTGGCCCAAACACGTTATAAGGAAACACTCAAGAACCTTACAAGCACCTTCAGAAATTTTACAACAGACCTGTCCCCAAGTTGCTTTGTTCTGAAATGAAATAAGCTTAGAAATAATTAGCGTGACGAAGTCAGTTTCCCCTGGACCTGATCCTTGGCATTGCCAGAAAACTTAATGGTGTCTAAAATGTTGCCAATAACAGTTGGCTAGACCCTACATAGTTCTAAAAAAAAAAAAAAAAATCTCTGTAGTCATGTAAATCCCTATGACCTCAAACCCCACAATGGCTAACAATTATTTTACAATTGACAAGAATTTCAACACAGTGTGTCGGAAAAGACCTATCATTTTCAGAGATCTTGGTCTCTTTATAAGCACTTGGGAGTTCTGCCAGACAACAGACTTAAGTCATTATTGCTGGACTGCTAGATGGAAATGTAAAGATATATTTATCCACTCTTCTGCATTATATAGCCATGGCTACTCAGGGATGGGCAGTATAAATGGGTTTTTCTTTTCATGCTATTAATTATAAATTGGGAAAACCAGAAAACAGATCAATTAAAGACAAGTTAGCCCAGCTAAAGAAAGTGCTTGGCAATTTCCTTAAGAAAATTGTGGCAAATACAAAAAATATCAATAAACCCGAAGAGAAAGAAGCTAAATAATGAAAGATTATTTTATTATTCAATGTCCTTTCTAATGTATAAATAATTAATAATTTAAAATATTTAATATTTCCACACTTGGATCAACTGTTTTCTCCTGTTAAAACCACAAGGTGCCAAATGTTTCTTTTCATAGTTTTGTTAATGACTAAAGACTAATCTCTGAAAAGATTTGTTCCTATTGGGTTTGCGACAAGGTAATTCTGTTGTGTTTCTTCTATATATGAATCTAATCTCCCTTTAAATTACTTCATCTCCTTTCTTACTATCTGATATCAATATAAAGATCTAATTCCTGTTATGTAAATTCAGATATTTATGTTTTTAATGATCACAAAAAGGTTCTCCCCCCTTCTTGAATATACAGACTATGAGCAGAGATAAAAGTTTTAGATAAATCAGGAAGTAGCTCAAGATGTTGCTAAGTGTAGCAGCATACATAATTTACGTGAAATGTTTAAATGTCTCCTAACAAAAAATGTAAAATGAACTCTGAATGATAATATACTATGTTTGATGCTAAAGTAAATGTAGTAAAGTAAATGTGTACATTTATTAGCTAAAGATAATATGTCATGGATATCTACCCACCTCAAATATGAGAAATTATACAGTTATACCAGAAATAGAAAATTATCTGCCAATAACAGAATATTTTGTTTTCAGAACAGGAATGCAATAACTTAGATATATATCTATTTTTTCAAAAGCATTTCTCAATTCAAAAGCATTGCTAATAATCACCAAAGCTGTCCTCAGCCTCTCACTCTGTCCAAATAGAAGAGATTATAAATGCTTAAAAATTATCTAAAAATGATCAATTCACCAAACTCCCAAAAAAGCACTGTTTGAATAAACAGGTAAATTAGTAGAATTTCAATTTCAGAAGTAGGAAAACATGATTAAGCTGTACCTCTAAGTGTTCTGGAACTTTATCATTTGTCCTTTCACACATTTATTTAAAGCTACCATCCAGGCAAAGAAATTTTAGTAATCTCAGTAAAACAATTTTGAAAAACGACGTTTGCAATCCTTGTGATCCATTTCCTGATCTAAACCCACTGAAGTTCCATTAGTGTCAATAGAAATCTTGTATCTGATACCACTGGAGAAAAAAAAAAAAAGCCCTTACTATTCATTTCAGTTTGCATTAATCTTCTGTTATGATATGAAAGACTTTTCAAAACCAGGTTGTATTTTCATTCCAGTGGTTACCTATTTATACATTGCTTAATGGCCTTCCTTACCTTTTTCTTATTTTATTTTTTTACTCTGATTTATTATTGTATTATGTTCTTGAATACCTACCAATTGACTGCAGAGTAGTAACTTTTTTCTATGTTCCTCTTCCCCATTTTTTTTCCTACAATTTTTAGTTTTATTATTTAGTTTCATTTGGACCTTGAGTTATTGCTATTTTTCATATATTTTTTTGTACAGAGGCCTTTAATTTTTATCTTTACCTTATATTTAGTTACATACTAACATTTATATATACTTTTAATATACAGAACACTTTTGTAGAGGTTTCCCAATTATTACTTAGTTAGAAGAAACAAACAAACAATCTCCAGTGATGAAAGCTGTTTTCTTAATAGCTTTAATTTTCAATTGTCTTATTAAACATAGTTTCTTATATTGTCAAATGTTACTTGGGCATATTTCTGCTCAGAGTATTGGCTTATAGTTTTTTTCTGTTTTTTGTTCATTTTTCAAGGCCACAGATAGTTAATTATGTTCATATTAAATTTCATTTCTTGATTTTCTACATAATCTCCATATGAACTTAATGATTCTTTTGCTCATTTTTGTAATATTGATATATTTTCCTATATTCCCATTAATAATATCACTTCTGTCTATACATATAGTCTAGATATGTTTATATACTTGTTTTGATATTGAGGGAATAGTTGTAGAGTTCTCTGATTTTGTGGTTCTCTTTATTATTGTATACACCCTAAATCTTACTTCCCCTCTGTTATTCTATTTCTCATTAACAAACTGACTACAAAGGAGTGTATCTCATTTCTTTTCTTTTTGTCCTCCTTGCAAAAGCTGAGTATTTTCAAGACTACCCATTTATATGCAGTTTAATTATATCTTCCTTTTAAATCAGATCAGTCCCTTTAAATTACAGGAGTGCTGAAGTCTCTGCCCAGTAGTTATTGTGTAGATATTCACAAACATCTCCCCAAGGTTTGGATTTTGGGTTTGTTTGGTTTTTTTGTTTGTTTGTTTGTTTCAGATTTAAGATAGATACAATATTTTTGCAATGTCTTCCAAATAACCATTACAATTCATTGCTTTCCTCCCTCATCTTCCTCACATTTTTTTTTCGACCTGAAAGTGGCAACGATATGGTGGGTAGTAGAAAATAATGTTAAAGCCTAGCCCTAGCCTAGCGCTAGTAAGTATTCCAAAGATACATAATAAAATGACTAAAACAGCATATCACTGATTAGGAATAGAAAGCCAGACCGATGAAACAGAGACTTCATAAATAATAAGTATATGTTCTGTACTGGCATGTGTTACATATATCATTTAAAATAGGAAAGAAAAATGAAGTTAATCTAATAAAGGTGTGAGGATATTTTCTATTCATATGGGAAAATACAATATTAGATTCCTATCTCACCTCACATATAAATATTATTTCAGGATAATCAAATTTCCAAATGTGAAACTTTAACAAATAAATGAATAAAGTCAATAATTAATCATAGAAGAATGTTCTTTATGTAATTGTATCATGAAGAAAGTCTTGCTGAGCATGCCATAAAGTGCAGAAAATATAAAGTTATACATTAGTAAAATAGGCTACCTACAAATCTACATTTTCTGCATAGCAAGTAATATCATTGACAAAATAAAAAAAAGGCAAAACAACTGGGAAACATAACTGAAAATATATGGTAATGGTAAAATGATTAAAATGTTTATATAAAATATACACAAAGGATTAATAGGAGGAACAATTGGTAAACTAACATAACTTCAAGATGTTCCACTCAAAATTAAACCTAAAACAAATTTTGATACCCAAAGAAATACATTTCCTAGAATTCATTACTCTACTCATACAATTCTCACCCTCTCTCTACTTTCTGGGTGGACCCAAATACAACCAGGTCTTCAATTAACACCTATCTGCCAGTCCAATACTCATGATACATTACCTCCTAAATTCCAGACCCCTGCTTTTCTCCTCTTCCTTATCTTAACAGTCAATGAGTCCTGAAAATTCAACTTCCTTAGTGTCTTATTCCAGTTTTCAAAAAGAAGACAGCAATCCTTTAGATGGTCATGAATTGATTAAAGGGTTATGAGTTGAATTGTTAAAGGAAAAATTTGAAAAGTGCACACTGTATGATTTCAACTATGTAACACTCTAAAACTATGGACACAGTAAAAAGATAAGAAAAAGATAAGAATTGGAAAGGAAGAGGGCTAGATAGGTAGACTAAAGGAGGTTTTAGGATATTGAAACTCTTTTCCACAATATTATAAATGTATACACACATAATTATAGTATTTTAAAAAAATCTGCAACACAAGAATGCATGTTACCAATGTACATTATAGCTCTGGTCAGTTTAAAAAAAAGAATAGCATTGTGTCCCACCAAAATTCATGAAGACCTAACATTTGGTACCCTAGATTTTAACTGAATGTGGAGATAAGGCCTAGTAAGAGATAGAGTAAAATGTAGTTACATGAATAGACTTTAATTCAGTGTGACTGGTATCATTATAAAATTAGGATGTAGACATTCAAGGAGGTAAGACTGAATGAAGGCACAGAGAGATGTTGGCATCTATAAGCAGCAGAGAAAGGACTGGACCAAATCCTCAAGGCTTTCTAAAGAAACTAAATATGGTAACATCTTGATCTCAGACTTCTTGCCCCCAGAAAATATATTTTAATAAAGCTACCCAGTTTGTGATGCCTGTAGTAGCAGTCCTAGCAGTATAGCATGGCATACCATAGGATAAAAAATAATGTGCATCACAGGTAGAAAAAATATGTGTAAGTAAAATGTGAGTTTCACATGTGGTGCTATGTGCTCATATGTATATATGTGTATAGGTACTAAGTCAATCTGTGTGTTTCCTATTATAGGTTATAATTTTATTTTTTTAAGATTTATTTATGCATCCAAGAGCTGGGATGCAGGCCAGAGTTGTGCAGAGGATGAGAGGATTCACAAGAGACAGAGTGGGGAGCAGAATAGGCAGACCCACTGAAATATACTGCTGAGGGGAGCAGTGAGAGAGAGAGAGGTCTGCTGTGCCATGTGGGTCACTTTCCTGGCAAGGGATCAAACTTCACAGTGCCAATAGCTTCACAGTGCTAACACTTAACCCCTTATGCCACCAGGGAGGCCCTAGGTTGTAATTTTAAATCTTAGAAAATGCTGATATAAACCATTCAATTTTTCCCCTTTCCCAGTACTAGTACCTTACACTTCACATCCTTATTTCTTACTAGAACTGCCTCAAACATTTACTGTATGATTTCTGTGTTTATTCCTTTATTTGACAAGTATTTATAGAAGAATTATGTGCCAAACACTGGTAAAGTTCTGGAGCTATGGTGCTGAATAAATAGATTTGCCTCCTACTCTAATTCACTCATACCCTAATATGAGGGTGTATAATAAATGCATAATTCTTGGCCCTCCTACTCTTGGTCCTCCCACCTATTTTCCAAACCCTGAGAGTAATTGCCCAAAAAAGCACACTGGATCTCTCCATTTTGCTCAATACCCATCAGTAGCTTGCCAATGAGTTTTGTAAAGAAGTGCAACCTATCCCACATCATAATAGATTTATGATGATCTAGTCTCTATTATAACCCATCTTTTATGCTTCTTGCCTAGATTCTAAATTCTACACATATTAAAAAATGGACAATGCACCTCTCCAAATATTACATGGCAACTCATACCTTCTTGCATTTGCATAAGTTTCAATATCAGGTCTCCATCTTCCCACTTATTTGGATACACTTTAACTGCACCTTACTGTTTCCCCAAATCTCTTCTTTCTACTTTTAATATCTTCTTCCTCTCCTACAAAATGTCTCCACCAATCATCCTACTATAAACTGACAGCCTGATCACTTAGCATCAATCGTACATGGGCCTGTGAATTCACTAAGAATAAGAAGTTATTTCTGTTCTTGCTTTTTCACACATTAGCACATTTTCCAAAACATAAATGAATGTACAAGTAGAAGATGAGTAGACCCATGTGTGGATGGATGGACAGAGTCACTTATATGGGAATCTTTATAATCATTACTAAAGTTACTCATCAAAATTTTTTGAAAGAAATAAACATGATATATGGTAAGAACAAGATATGGTAGTGGTATACAGAAAGGAGGAAAACATCAGAGAAGTATAGCTTGCAGTAATTGAAATAAGGAATTTCAATATTTAATACATTATGACTTATTGTATTTTGTGAAATACTTTGATTGAAAATGCCTATTAATGATAAATGGAATTGGTTTAGATATTTTGTTCTTCTTACAATGAAGACATAACTTTTACTGAAGACTTTGCCCCAGTACCAAAATAACTTGTTAGTCCTCAAATATACCAATAAATTACTAACATAAATAATGACAAAGAAATGAGAAAAATAACTTAGAAAAATATTGCATGCATAACATGTGTGGTAAATTGAGCTTAAAATAAAACACTATCTATAGAAGATTTTGATTAATAACTGACTAAAGGTTTCTGTTTATCTATCTATTGTTATCTAAAGACTATATCCTGAAGATCGTTAAAATGGAAGGAAGAGCACAAGTACTAGTGTCAAGTTTTGCTTAGGTTGCAGTCCCTTCTTTATAAATCTATGCCTTCCAGATATTCATGCTTTTATGCCAGTGCTCATCTTACATTGTTCAAGCAGTGGTTAAAAAAAAAAAAAGAGAGAGAGAGAGTGGAAAAAGAATGTAGGAATAAAAATGTGACTGCCTTAGCCTACTTTCCCCTTTTTGATATCTGAACAAATATGTAGAGTTTTGCAACATTTATTCTTTGATTAAAACTAATATGTTTGTATCCCTATTTTCAGGATGAAACATACTAATTGTCTATTTAAGCACTGACTGGCTAGAGGAGCTGAACATGGTAACAAAATTGACACAATCTTTTTATGATTACCTATAATTTATTAATTTTGTAGATAGTTGCTGCATAACACATTTCACTGTTTTCTCTTTCCCAAAACTGCAGAAAACAGTTTAAACATAGAACTTGACACAGAATTTTCAAAAGGTACCTGAATGGAACCTTTCACTAGACAGTTAAGCCTTTCAAGACAGACAGCAGAGTGGACAAGCACAGGCAGTGTATTTGGGAGCAAACAGGAAATATCAGCACATCATGCAAGTAAGAAAATCTACTATATATTAAGTATTAGGTATGACATTTGCAACAGACATCTGAAGGAATAACAGTCCATAGGAAAAGTGAACATGCCAAATATTAATTTTACTGAAAAATACTGGCCCAACCTATCAGTGCATTAAACCTCAGACATAATCACTTTTAGCTTCTACCACCCAATGCTTCCTACACATTCATCATACAGTGAAACTTACGCAAAAGTTGCTTGTTAATTCCAGTCTCATATTACAGACTACTCCTCAATTAAAAGCATATCAGTTATTATATTCTTAGCATACTGCTTTCCACAGACAGGTCTCTGGACTAAGTACTGTAAATGAAGTCTCTCCTACATCACAAACAGAAGCTAAAGTACCACAGAATGCTTCCTCTAATCACCCTAGGGAAATAAAAGCATATTTTTTTCTCATTGCATTGTGTTAGTTTTTCCTTAACTTTCTTCATTTTCATCTTTTTTTAATCAATTTCTTTTCCTATCATTCAGTCCATAGTAATCTCACAACAGGAATTCCACTATTACAGTGTTATTTGTCATATAACTAATCCTCAAAACAGAATTTCATGGTAATTGTTATTATTCCCCATTTTGCTAATAAGAAAATCAAGATTTAGAGAAGTAAATTATATCTCCCAAAAGTAGGCTTTTTCAGGGATCAAAATGCGTAGACCCCTCCCCAGTGTCTATCTTCTAAATATAGTTAGAAAAACTATGAGTTAAAGGGAGTTTAAATGCATACTATTAAATATAAGCAGTCAATCTGAAAAGGCTACAACATACTGCATAATTCAAACTATATGACATTCTGTATAAGTCAACCATGAAGGTCAGGAAGTATCTGAAGTTAAGAATGACCTATAGGGTCATGAAACTCTTTTGACATACCAGGTAGCTAACACAACTGGAAAGAACCCTTGATTTATGCAATACTCAGGCATGTTGTGCAAAGTTTTCCCGAAGGGGGTGGATCAATCTACAGTCCAAACAACAGCTTAAGAGGGTTCTAGCCAAAACTTGTTTCTGGACTTTTGATATGACCAACTATCACAGGTATGGTGTGGTACCTCACTGTGGCTTTGATATGTATTTCACTGATCGTTAAGTGATGATGAACATTTTTTATGTGCTTGTTCGCCATCTACACAACGTCTTTAAAGGATAACTTTTTAGCTCTCCTACCCATTTTTGATCAAGTTGTTTTCTTTCTGTTGAGTTATATAAATTGTTTGTAGATCTTAGATATCATTCCCTGTTAGATACTGGCATGTAGATATTTTCTCCAATTCAGTAGGGTGTTTTTATTTATTTATTTTTGTAATAGTTTTCTTCCATGTGCAGAAGTTTTTTTGAGTTTGATATAACACATCATAAAAATAAGTAAGCCTATTCTTAGTCCCAAATGATTATATTCTCTTTTGTTTTTCTTGCTTTTTGAGATGAATTCACAGATATATTAGAAGTTAGTATTGTGGATTGTTTTGCTTATGTTCTCTTCTATATATTTAATGGTTTAAGATCTTATACCCAGGTCTTTTAACTAGTTAGACTTAATTTTTGTTTATCATGTGAAAGAGTGATATAGTTTCATTATTTTGCATGTAGCTGGCCAGTTTCACCATTTACTGGATGCTTTTTTTTTAACTCCAGTGAATAGTCTTAGATCCTTTATCATATATTAACTGTCTAGGTGTGGGATTACTTCTGAGTGCCCCATCCTATTTGTCAGTGTGTATGGTTTTAGCCCAGTATCATCATACTGTTGATTACTAGAGCTTTGTAGTATAATTTGAATCTGGAAGTATTATAACACTGTTCCTCCTCCTTTTCACTATGGTGTCTTTAAGTCTTCAAAGTCTTTTGTGGTTCCATATGAATTCCAGTAATGTTCTTCCATACCTTTAAAGAGTACTATTGAAACTTGGATAGGAATTCCATTAAATTTGTATATTCTCTTAGTAACATGCCCATTTTGGCAATATTAATTCCTCCAATCCTAAGTAGGGACTATATTTCCATTTCTTCAGCTTTCATCTATTTCTTTAACAATGTATTATAGTTTGTATTACATAAATCCTTCATTGCCTCAATTAAGCTTACTGCTAGATATGCAATCTTTTTGATGTGATTATCTATGGGACTGTTTTCTGATCCAGTCACTATGGAAAGCTGTGGAAAGTTTCTCAAAATATTAAAAGTGGATATGCCATATGACCCAGCGTTCTACTCCTAGGTATCTGCCGAAAGAAAATAAAGTAATATATGTACTCCTCCTATATTCATTTCAGCACTATTTACAATAGTAGCAATGGAAACAAACTGATCAAAAAATTAAGTGGATCAGGAATATATGGCATATATACACAATGGAATACTTGTGTATATGTGTGTGTGTGCATATAAAGATAAACTCTTGCCATTTTCAACAGCATGAATGGAACTAGAGGAGATAATGCTAAGTGAAAGGAGTGAAAAGAAAAAGACAAATACCACATAATGCCACTTCTATGTGGAATAGAGAAAAATAAAACAAAAAGTCAGATAAACCCAAACCAGTACCAAACCCTAAAAATCTGACTGTAGAGTTCAGGCTGTCAGAGAGGTGGTGATGGGGAAGAGAACAAGGTAGCATGGAGCACAAAGGATAACTGTGGAGGTCTATAGCTGTTTTAGTGATGATTGTGACATGACAACAATATCTGAAGACACCTTGTACTGCTAAATCACAATCAGCAGTACCTCAATTTAAAAAAACGCTAAAACACAAAAATGGCTTCCCAAAAGTCTTTAAAAGGAGTAATCCCTAGTGGTCCACTGTGGTAACCTGCTCATTAAAGCACCTTGTGTGCTTTCTCCCCTTTCTCACATTATTTCTTAACTCCCCTAACTGATCTTCCCAGTATTACTACACAAAATTGTGCCCAAAACCTTGAAGGAGTTTCTGGATAATAAAATCCTGATTTAAAAGCTTCAGAATCTGTCCACTCATTAAGAAATCATAGAAAATCAGGCCAGCCAACAATCTGGAACAAATCCTATTCTATGGATTAAATCTAAAAAGATTTTCTCAGATATGGGACTAGCAACGCTAACACTGAAATAGTCCATGCCAGATAAAATGGTTGGTTAGTGTAATCTGACCATAACAAATGAGAGTCAACAAGATGGCATACAAACTCATTTTCTACATTTCATGTCTAATTATTGGTTATTGCATAAGATTATAAATTCATCATGATGAAAGATGCTTAGATGTAACTACTAATACAATCTACTAGAACATCCAGGTAAATGAAAAAGATCTGTAAAGGGGCAAACACTCTTAACAACTGTTTGATGAACAGTTTAGAGCCCATCCCATTACATTTTATAATTTAATTTGGAGTCTATCTTCCTATAACTTAACTAATCACTGAAAAATGGTCCTGTACTGAAAAGTGCAATCTCTAGTTCATATATAAAGGTGAAATTGTATTCTTCAAATATCTGAAAATAATGGTACTTTCCCCTTCATTATTCCTTCTATACAGTGAAACTCTTTCAGTTGCCCTTTGGCATAGTATTTTCATAGTTTTTTTGTTTTGTTTTGTTTTTTCACTTCAGGGCATCCTCCTCTTGATTTATGCCCATTCATCAATGTCACTTTAAAGCTGAATATAATACTCTATACATGATCTGCATCATATAGAATTCAGGGATATTAATTCCTTGCCTGTTTTGGATATGTTACTTATGTTAATGCAACAAGATTGCATTAGATGTCTTGACAACTCTGGCTCATTATAAGTCCATACTGAACTTGTAGTCAATTAAATCTGGGGTTGTTTCTGCACATGAACTATCATTAATCTAGAATTCCTACATTATATATTAGGATAGGATTTTTTTAATGCAATTGCTAAGCTTAAATTTATCTGGCAATCCTCAGCAGAATTTGCCAGAAAATTTGAGTATTTTATTAGTCAATATATCATTCTGTTTAATATCCATCTACATATATGAAAAGTGGTCCTTTTTAAGCTTTCTTCAAGTCATTAATGAGGGCCTGGCCACAAGCACAGTTACAGGACTGTCCTCTTGTTACCTGACCTCTTGCAAGGTAACTTCAATATATGGATCCATTAATCAACACACTTTTGTTATCATTGGTTAAGCTACCATTTACTTAATGGTGCTTTTATTTAGCTCAGTTATCCCCATTTTCTCTCCCAAGAAATAACAAGAGACAGTAACATGTTTTACCAAAGTCCAGTTTTCCAGTAAATCTGAGGCAGCCTAGTGAATAAATATTCTACTCACGCTAGCAAAGAAAAAAACAGGTTAATGTGTCATTCACCTCACACAAGATAGTTCACTTCATTTTACCAAGTTGCTGAAAATATTTATCTTCATCATTCAACAACAAGAAATCCAAATTCTTAAGAACTCTTCGGAAATTCTGAAATTACTCTTAAAATACTTCCAATATTATTTATAATCTCTACAAGTTATCATAAGCATACAAAAATTATTTGCTGATTAAGAAATAATAGTTTAATACTAATTACAAGATACCAGGATCTACAGAAAAATATTCAAATACTGAAAAATCCAGCAAATAATGTATTTGATTTTCTAGCAAAGTCACCAGAACACACAAAATTACTTGTCAAAATTGCCATTTTTAGTTATCTCTCTCTCCCATTCACCATGATTATACACTATATCAGGAGTAGTATTCCCAGTACAGTTTTTACAAGTCCTGTTAAGGGACAGAATCAAGAGATGCAAACATTTAAAACAGCAAAACAATGTAAAGCAAATCCTTAGATGCTGACTACAGAATGGAGATCATAAAAAGGGAAAAGGTGGGGAAGGGTGAGTGGAACAGGGGATTGGATGGTGGTAGCTGGTAACAAGGTCTATGGTGGTGGATGTGATATGATATATATATTTCTAAAGGTATGAAGATGTACTCCTGATATTTATATAGTGTTGTAAACCAGTGTCACCTAAAAAAAAAGTTTTAATTAACACAGGAAGGTTCTCTTTACCATTTATCTCCCCCTATCATACATTTAAAGACTGCTCTTTCCAGTTTGAAGTTTCTCCCTGACAAGGAAGGAAATAAATAGTAGTGAATGGCATTCTGTCACATCATCCTGTATGTACCACAAGCAAACCCTGACTAATTCCTTCTCTTGAGACGTGGTCTAGGTTGGCATCTTTCTCAAAGGCTGGCATATTTGAGCTCAATATATTCAGAACATTTTCCTGCAGTGTTCTGCCACAATTTTAAAAACACACTTTATTTAAGATATCCTACTTTACTTTTTACACATGATCTTTAAAAATAGCCAAGCTTACCCATAAGCAGTAAAATTAGTCTTACACAAACACACACACACACACACAGACACAGAGAGAGAGATTGATTATTCTTTCTGGTGTTCATAATAAATAAAAAGCAAAACAATGTTTTCTAGAATAACATTTTCAGAGTGCCTGGAAGAGTAATTAGCTTGTAGTAAGGACTTTAGGAACTCCATTATCAACTATATATTTCCACCTCACTTTAGTTTCAATTCATTTTAAATACCTAGCTATGAGATTATAACTTAATTTTCTCTAAACTTCTTCAAGTATACCATCAAGAAGACAGAATCAGGTCTCACCAAGTTCACTTTCCCTGTCTTTAGCTATAAAGAACTTATGTAATTTGTGGTCACTTACACCCCAAATTTTTTGACACTGTTCTTTTGCCAAGTTAATTGTTCTTATTTGCTTAAAATCAGCAGTTTCTCACAGTTTACTTACATAGAAATTCATTACCAGGCAGGAAAATTAATCATGTACCCACTCCTATGTTTTTAGTAGAAGATTCTGTTAACATCCAAACAGTAAAAAACATCTCCCACACCTTTGTATCTTGTCTCTTTATCAGTTTTGAAATCTTTACCTGAGAAACCACTGTCATTCTCTATGTGATCAGGTATGTTTCGATCCATTCCCTAAAAAATATGGGCTCTAATTTTCTTTCTTTATATTCTTTCTGAAATATCTCCACCATTCATCATACTTATATTAAAAATGAATTTTCCTTCTATGCCTTTACACTCGATGTTGAATAAGACATATAGTTTCTACTGCCATATTATATTCTAAATTTCTGGTCATTAAGTTTCAATGATATGTGAGGATTTATAATCAAAACTCAAAATGAAATTTTCAAATTTATTTTGTCATTAGCAAACTGATATCATAATTTTTGGTCCCAAACATTTATTATTAATGGCACTTGCCTACTAATCAACATCTTCATAGTAATTTTAAATTTCCAGGCCCCACAGAAACATTTTTCTCTCCTGTCTCTCCTTTGGTCACCTCTCATATTATATTTTAAATTATTTTGCCTTTGTTAATAAACTATTACATTCATATAATTTCTCCAAATCTTTATCTTCAACCCTGAACAGGAAGACAGTATACATTTACAGCTACTACTCTTGTTTCAGGTTTCAGAAAGAAACTCTAGGCCAGTTGCTTTAAGAAATTTATTCTCTGTACCAGTTACCTCTAGCTCTGTAGTCACCTCATAACTTGGTGGTATAAAGTGACCATTTATTACTCCTAAGTGCTCCTTGGCTGACTGGATAGTTCTTCTACCGGCCTTACCTGGCTCTCATGGGTTTGCAGGCAAATGGGTATGGAATGTCTGGACACATAGCTCATTAAGGGCAAGCAGAGGAAGGAGTCCACCCATGATAAGGCATTAAAGTATACTGGAGCATTTCAAAGTAATATTAAAAATGACAAAGTCAGCCTGCTTTTAATTATTATAATATGCCAGTCTGTCTATGTATGTTATAGATAAACTACCCCTCCCTACAAAAAAAGAAAAAAATATTGATAGCTTTTGTCTTTTCAGACTGCTATTAACAAACAACCACAGATTAAATGATTTATAAACAATAGAAATTCATTTCTCACCATTCTGGAGGTCAAAATCCTAGGATTAGAGCACCTTCAAGATCAGGTTCTAAAGAGAATCAACTTCCTGGTTTGAAGATGTTATCTTCTTTCTATGTTTTCACATGGTGGAAGCTGTCAGCTCATTTTAATAAGGGCAATAGCCCCATTCACAAAGATTCCCCCTCATGACCTAACCACCTCCCAAAGGCCCATCTCCAAATACCAGGAGGCTGGATATTACATTTAATGTATAACTGGAAGGAGACCTATAGCATTGGCCTAATTTCTGAACAATTCTGTCATTCCTGAGTTTTAATAAAATATACATAAGCTCCCCATTAGGTTATTTTATTACTTATCTTTCAATAAATGGTTTACTGTAATCTAGAAGCTCATTTAGAGAGCTCACAAATAATAACAGATGACACACCCAATTCACACAGTCTCAAATATACCGTTTTGTTTTAAGGATAATTTACTGATTGGGAATTGTTCAGGATTTCTTTGTGTGCAATTTGTATCTCCAATCCTGTGGAGATAAGCACATATTCTTGTTTTTAAGTTTTGAAATTACTGATAATAGAATGAGAGATTAGAGGGAACTCAAGGTCTCATTCTTATCTTCATAATCACTGCCCTGTAACCCTTGGGGTTGTTTTTTTGTTTGTTTTTGTTTTGTTTTGTTTTGTATATGAAAAAGTTTCTGAAGTTGAAGCAAAATGAGAAGTGTGAAATACAGTTGACCCTTGAACAAAACAGGTTTGAAATGCGTGGGTCCAATTACACAGTAATTTTTTTCTATCTGTAGGTTCCACATTCATCATTCAACCAACACTGGGATGTCAAATTTTCAACTACTCTAGGTGGTTATCCCTAGCCCTAGACTTGTTGAAGGGTTAACTATGTAATACTTTTGTTTAATAAATACAATTTGTAGTTCATAAAGGAAGTATTTCGTTCAATTTGAACATATTCAAAATTGATAGTTGTTCATTATTTTGTCAATTATTATTTTAAAAGTAAAGAGTATGTCGAGATTATTATTACTATAGACAATATATTGCTATGAATGGTAGAAAGATGTTAAAAAGGATCTACTACAATATGTAATGTACACTATTAGCTAGAAAATCCAAGACTTACATGGAGCTGGTGCCATTAGCTGAGATGCCTGGATCTTCTCCACAACATCACTCATCCTCCAGTAGGCTAGAACTGGTTTCCTCACAAGATGATCTCAGTGCAGCATTCCTAGAAAGTGAAGATGGAAATTGCAAAATTTCTTAAGACTGAGCAACTGAGTGGCCTAATTTCACTTTTCCCTGCACTCTATTGGTTAATGCAAATCAGAAGGCCAGCTCAGACTCTCAAGGAATGATAAATACACTCCACCACTGGCTGGGGAATGGGGGAACAGTCTTAATAATATATACACATGCCTCCCTCAGGGGTCTCTTTGTGGTGTAATTTAAAAACTGCCTAAGTAAATTGCTGCAGAAAATTCACTTATTTCTTCTTATCTAGAAATTGTGTTCCCAGTGTGGTAGGGTTTCCTGGAAGTACCTCCTTTAAGTCAGTTTGGTTCCTCTCCGTCACATTTGAGCAATTATTACTAATTGCTTTTAAGTGTCAGCAATTAATACTGATTGGCCTCAACTGTATACACCCAGGCTCTGGCATCCAACATGTTCATGATCTTAAATACCAAATATTTCAAAATCTCTTGCTTGCCTCTTTGGCTTCCTTTGTCATTTTAGCTGGGCAGTTAGGGTCTATATGGTATATCTTCCACAGAAGAGGGCACTTTTTGTAGCAATTTAGCTGCAAGTGACAGTAAGAGACAGAAAAAGAACTCAGTAATAATTTCATGTGACCCAACTGGCAGAGCTGGAAAGATAGTATGTCTTCCTCTAAACTCTCATAGCCTTCTATATTGACTCACTTTATGGCGAATTCACTTTTAACTTTATTATACTGACAAATGCAATAGAAGATTTATCTGGGTAAACTTGGAATGCTCTTGTAGCAAGGTTCATGTTACCATCTCCTTATCTTTGACATCTGAAATAGGAGTCTGAAATATGGTGAGTCCTAAGAAATATCTAATGATAAATTATCAAATGAAAACTTCGCAGGCACAGCAAAAGAATTTTAAAGTGGTGTAATCTTTAATACCTATACCAAAGAGTACAAATCATGACTAAGTATCAATGATTACATGTGAAGACACTGACTCAATATTTTCACTCTTAAACCTAATTTTCATATTCTTAAATTTAGGAAAGCCATTATTTCCTGCTTCTTGGGGTGTAAAGGAAAAAAAAACAAAATGCTTTTCATTTCCTGAAGGTTTCAACAGAAACAGGAGGAGCTACGCTGCCTCCTCCACAGCCACCCTCTAGACCATGCAATGTTCATCTCTGCTCTCTTAGCCTTGTCATCTTTTCATTTCCTTCAGCTATATGTGTCTTCAAGTCTTTTGTCTGCTACCAGAGAACAAGTATTATCCTAACAAATAAGTGATTGCTTGAGGAAATGAAAATGTACAATCAATCTTTTCAATATCTGTCCAATGGTTATTTCCAAAGAAGTAAAAATGCTGATACACTTCTGGTTTTTAAGAATATAGTGAGAAAAAAAATATATCCAAGGATCCCAATTAGTGTTGGTCTGTCCAAAGGAAATTATATAATTCTGTATTGCTTTATTCAAAATTTTATTTAATTAATAGTTTCACTTAGTGACATTACTTCATGTGTGATTCTCAGACTTCAATTACCATCAGAATCACCTAATGGTCTCCACAAACCCAGCGTGCTGGGGTCATTTCCAGAGTTTGATTCAGTATATTGGGCTGAGCCTCAAAACCATGCATTTTAATAAATTCCCAGGTGATGTTGTTATTACTGATCCAGGGGCCACTCTGAGAACCATATACATGCATGGCTCCTAACTCCAACACATCCTTACCCTTTCCCATGCAATTCTGAATATTCGTCACAAATGAAATGCATCTATCATTAATAACTGCCGTTAAACATAAAAGTAAATTATAAGCATTTCACATTGACGTCATCTGATCAGTGTAGGGCCTACAATGCACAGGACAGATTCTTTATGGATCCAGGCAGAAGGGTAAAGAAGAGTCCTGGAGCCATCAGTGGTTTTTTTCAGACTTTTAAGGGTCTGTCTACACCATCTGTAGTGAAGCAACCAAGTGGAAGGCAGGCAGGAGGATCCCCTGGGAGGCAAGCAGGCCCAGCTGAGGCTTTATTCTCTGGGTTCACTCTGATGGTCTCTGTAGATGCTCTCCACTCTGATGCACACCACCTTCTGTGATGCTACCCCACTCTGTGATTCTGCCCTAGAGGGCAGTCTATGAGCTCAGGTCTACCCACTTATGCATACCCACACCATACTCCAGGTGCCCACTATCAGGCATGCACCCACAGTCCCAAGAGCTGCCTGCATTCAAAGCAACAAGTGATAGCCACAGAGCACAAAAGCCTAAGCAATCTTCATTAACCTTACGATCATAATTTAAAATTTTGAAACCATAGGTCATTTTACTAAATCAATATATCAAAATGATTTATTAAATACAAATTAAGAAACTCCAATAAAAATAATCAACTATGCCCTACGAGCTAACCCAAATACTATATTAATCTAAGACAACTTCACCTTGAAGGTAGGAATAGAAAAAGTGTCAGGATCTTAGAAGAGAGCCTATGTAGGCCAGTGATTACAAATAAAATATTCAGGAAAGGTTCAGATAAGGTACAGGGACATAAAGGGAATTGAGAAGAAAAGAATAGATAGCCAGATTTATTCAGACTTTTGCTCAAAGAGAAATATTCAAAGATGAAGTCTCCATGACGACATAGGCAGTATGTCCCCACCTGGCACCAATCTGTAGTTCTCAAACACCCATCTTCACTTTTGCAATTTCTAATTTACACACACACATGATACCACCTTCAATTTGGCTACTTTCTTTTTTCATTCCCACTTTATATCACAATACCCACAGATCTCTAACAAATGTTTAATAAATGAGCAAGTCAATTAATATATGATAGAAATAAATAAAAGTTGTAAATCTAGAAAAGGGAGTAAACTGCTTCCTGCTCTGCTATGGAGCAGGTAAGAGTTTTAGTTAAGAACAATTTTACTTTTGTAGAGTTTGAAGGAGGTGGCCACGTGCAAATCTTCTGTCTATAGGGTGTGTACTGTAATGATCTAGAGACATCATTAATATAGGTTATAATGTGGATGGCAACAACAAAAGTTATGGAGAACATCATCTGCCTAATTAGACACACAGGCCATATGGAATAGTGAGGACAGGAAGCAAGAGTTACAATTGAAGATTGTCTAAGGTGACAGAGGAAATCCACAGTAGGGGGATTAGGAATTAAGACTTGCATGTATGCAATGTGAACAGATTTAACCTCTCTCAACCACAGCTTATTTATCTGTTAGAAAGTTGAAATACTGCTCATCTAACCTCCAAAAATGCCTGGAAATGCACTTTTCTCAACTGGTTTGACTTCTCTCCATAGCCTTGCGTTGCTTCTGATTTCAGGTAACCCTAGTAACATTAATACCAGTTTATTTCTGCTCCTAACACTGACCCTCCAAACTGTCTCCTGCTATGGTACTTTTGGTAATGTGGACCTCTTGTGTCATGAACAAACATATAAAGTTAGTAGTGTGCTACAAGATATTTAACAACCAGTGCACTGGTTGATTTAAATGTTTCCCAATTTCTATAGTGTAAATACTCCTTTTGTGCCAACTTCAAGCTACCAACATGAAATATCTGAACAAAGAATGCAAAAGACTACAATCAGCTTTGATGAGCCTATTGGAGCTGACTCCAACATAGCACTACATGATGTTGATTAGAGACATCAACATACCCACCATTTACTCCAATCTCCCATCCTTGTTTCCTGTTTTTAATTGCCTGCTATTCTTTTTTCTTGCCTGTCAACTCTTGGGACTTATCAATGTCACTCAAAAATTACACTAAATTTGCTTAGTCCAGCTAGTGACCTTGGGGCTTAAACTTCCAGTCTCTGCTCTGTTAATTCATTCAACAAAGAAAATGGTCAGTATTATTACCAATGAGCTAGGAGTTGACTCTAGAGGTTCACATGAAACCTGCTTAGAAATTAAAACCAAAAATATTCTAGTTACTAAATGTATACCTACGATGATCAATAACTGACATTTCCATATCTTCTATTTTCAGAAAGAAGTTACACAATTTCCCATAGAGTAAGTTATTGGAAAGGCACAGTTATAAATATATAGGAGATATAGGAGATCTATAATGACTTAGCTCTGTGAGCCCGTCTGTTGTCCAATTTTCAATTTAATTTTTTGTATGTTTTTTCAATCCCTTTGAGCAATGGGAAAAGAAGTACCTCTGTAGATAGGATTATATCCAGAGTAAATAATTGTGCTATACCACATTCTGAATTTTTCCTCCCACCAAATTTAACCTTCCCTAACAGTCTTCCAAAGTCCTTTGTAATTGGATTTAATACCCAGAATCTTCTCTTACCTTCACCCTTTTCCCAGGCCCATTCCTGTTAAACAGAAAATAATATAACACATAGCATATCAAGTTAAGTGAGTCTTTGCCAAAGTGTGGGAGGTAGGAACTTCTGAGAGTCATACTACATAAAGAGCATCATGGGACAGGAGCCAATTCAAGACCTTCTTTCAACTGCTAAAGAATTAATAATCAGGTACATTCAAGAGAGAACAGAATGCTCTGCAATTGCAGACCAGTAATAATCCTCTTTCAGGAAGACTATTGAAAAGCATTTATAAGTTTTCTGCTTAGTTTTAGAGACAGAAACATCCTTAGTATGGAATTCATCTCACTGCTAGATATGAATTATATAATTTAACTCTCTGGAGTCTAATGCAGAACAACTGATTAATATTAGTGCAACTTCATTATATGCTCTATACTTTAAATGCTCACCTCTCTGTTTGGGTAATTTTAGCTCTCATAAGGATATTTTGAAATGGAGGCATTACTGTAAAAATAACCTTGGATTTAAACCTTTGTATAGATAGTAAATCAGGGTATGGAACCAGCTCTTTAAAAAGCCACTGAAAACTGAGAGAGAACATTTAAAATGCTATGTTTTGAAAAAGTTTGCTTTGGTTAATATATTTTCCTCACCATTTCCATTATTGGATCTTTTTAAAATTTAATTGAAATTGTCCTGTAGACTGGCTGCCTGATTTTAAAAATGGTAAACAAGATGATCATTTTGCAGGTGCTACCTGCTTTAAAAATACATGCAGTAAAGTACAATCTTACAGAATAATTAGGAAGTGATTATTTGCATTAGAAAAAGAACTATTCTGTTACAAAAGGATTTGTGCAAGTTTTTTTAGAAAACTATTTTAATGGCGCATTTCAAAAGTTATTGATTTACAACAATTGAATGGAAGAAAAGAATCAAGGAGAAAACTTAAAAAAATGAAAGATAAAAAATAAGTGTTTTGCATAAGGAATAATAAATGCCACCAGAAGTTGACTTAAATACCAATAATGGCATTAATGCCAAAAGTTCACATATTGCTCATCTAGACCTTTCAGCCAAAGTCACCGGTGTACTTACTTATTACTGACAAGGTTAGCAAGCTGGCGAGAGAGGGTGGGAAAAGACTTTCTAGATTTATACCAATGTTCAAATGCCTAGGGTAAGACATGGGTTTCCTGGGTGGGATCCAGATATTCTGTCCACTGTCACTTTCACTAACTCCAAACACCGGCCAAACCTAACTTTGAAAGGACTAACTGGATGCTCCTGGTCCTAGAGTTTTGCTTCTTTGCTCTAAATGGCAGATTGAAACATTTCAAGAATGAGGAAAGATATTAAGGTAAAAACAAGGAGAGGGTAACAATGCTACTTCCAATGTTGCATGTGTCACTTGCCTGTTCTCTTACATATTCACACTATTTTCCCATTTCCAAAGGCTTCCTTAATTATTGATCACATTTATCACTTACAAGCTTCTCAGCAACTGATGCTTTTAAATTTGTATCAGCTCAATAGCTCACACATCTGCTAAATATCTTGTCTTCCGATTAACTCATTTCTTTCTGTCTCCTATACTTGCCTCCTACCTTGCCAGCCCTGTGATAATCAGTTTACCTAATATATTCAAGGCCCAGTGCCCACCAGCTGACCAGGACAATTCATGTCACAATAATCTATTCAATGAAAATACACACCATATATATTTGTTCTCTTGTGCTTAAACTTCCCATTCCTAATAATTGCTGTCATCTCTTATTTATAGCTCCACCTGTCGTATATTTTATGGCATATTCTGAGCTCATTACTTTTTCCTCTTTCCAGGAACTTCCCAACCCTTCACAGGGTCAGGAGATCAGCCCCTTGGCAATCTTGTTTTAACCAAGCAAGAATGGATAGCTGATTAAAATTAGGTCAAATTCTTTGCTGGGAAATTTATGTCTTGCTTCACTAGACCTGTAAAATGTAACTCAAGAAGTAAGGACAGCACATTTCTATTACATAAACTGAATAAAAGTAGAATAATATAGAAAGAAACAAATGCTTGGAAGGTAATCAGATGTGTATGTGTATAAGAAAGAGACAGAGAGAGATAGATAATACCATAATTCCTAAAAGTCTTTCACAACTCTACCAGGGTATAGTAATATACTAGGTTATAGTTATTCCCTATTTATATACTACAGCTCTGGAGAGTGGTGCCCTTACATCTTTGGATATTTATTAAGGTTAAACCTTCCAACGTTGGTTTCTGTTACACAAAGAATTCTAAATAACTTTTCCCTCTACTAGCTAGTCTCTGTTTTCTCCAGGAATGAATTGTAGCTTCTTCTCCAGAATATTGGATTTAAAACATCATCCTCTTTGAAGCCTATCAAGAGTAGCGTGTTCACTCTGCACACACTTTGGGTACGCTCCTATCCTGTGCACTTCAAAGCACACTCTTCACCACCCTATTCAATCCTGGGAAGAAAGGGGGCAGCATTTCCCCAAGACCTGGCTTTTACAGGGTACTGTTCATCTTTACTATAAATGACCCTGAGTGACAGATCAGCTATAAGACCTTGGCTCCCTTAGAAGGTATCCCAAGTTTGGGTTGCAGCAATGGATCTTTTTATCTATTTGCATTTTTGTGCTACTGTCAGAGTTAAGAGACTCTGCATGGCCTCTCCATTTATTCCCAGTTCTACTCTGACATCCCGCTGTACCTCACATGCACAAAGGTATGCTCTTCTACCCGTGTTAGAGAGTGAGACATGAGCCTCCACAGCTTCCAATGTACAAAACTCCCTAACAGACCATTTCATCCTCTAAATTTTCTGTTTTAATCATTCAATATAAAAGCCCATGGAACTCATACTCAATGGTGTGTGTATGTGTGTGTGACTGTGTGTGTGTGTACCAAATAGTTGATCGATTTTGAGTGGACAAGCCTCAACGTAATGGGCTTCATTAAGACTAAATACATCAATTAGTACTGAATCATAATAAATTTACTGAACTAGTAGTACTGACTTCTGTATGAAGGACTCAAAAAGTAACATGAACCTCAATATACACAAGAAATAGAAATTCTCTAAATTTTATTAAAAAAAAAAAAGAGGACCCAGTGAAGAGCAAAATACTTGGCAACTTTAGTCCCAGCTCACCTTAGACATCTAATGTCTCTCAGATCTTTTCTTCAGTTTGTAAGAAAACTATGTTGACTGATAATGCAGATATATGGCAAATCATGCACAGTTAACAGGACTCAAAATTAACTCTACATTAATTCTAAGAAGGAAAGAGGTGCATGCAAGAAATGCAGCCCAATCTAACAGTTCTCTTACATACAGGGAAACACTAGGGTATGGTAAAGACAGAATTAACCAATGAGTCTACAGATCAAATTACTATAATCAGTTTTACAAATTGCCCCATGAGACCTCTATAGGACATAAAACTATCCAAGTCTGTTTGCCTTTTTTTTTTTTTTTTCATTTATACATTGGGTATAATAATAAGCACTCTTTTTTCAGGGAGTTGTCATGAGGATCAAATGAGAAAATGATAGAAAAGGATTTGCCTGACATGGGATGATAGTGTAATAAACTGCCACTGTTACAAGTCCTTCTTAATTCCTTTCCTTAGAATTAAATTTCAATACTTAAAATTATTATTTGACCTTATTAGAAACTTTCTATTTTAGATTTGCTTTGTTACTTAAACAACTTATCAAAACCTCACTTTTGTCCCCTTAATAGGTTACTCAAAATGTGTATAGAAAAAACAGTTATGTCAGCTAAGCCATGTCTCTGAAGAAGTGATGAAATGCTAGGGCATGAGGTAAGACTAACACCATCCTAAAAATGGATCAGAGATGAGATAATAAATGTAAAAGAGTTCTGAAAGTATAAAGCACTATACTACCGTGCATTCTTATTAATGAGAAGGGATTGGATTCCAGTGACAATATTTTGCTGCCATGCCCAAAGTCACACTACTATACCTCAGACATTGCATAGACAGTTGATGTTCTGACTAAGGAAGAATGCCCTCCATCACCCTCATCCCTGAATGGACCCCAAACATTACTCATGCTTCTTCATCATTCTTGTTCAAAAACATTTGTTTATTTCTGAATGGGATTACATAAAGTTTTCTTTCACATCAATTTAAAAACACATACCCACACCCTTGATGTCTGTGTGACTCCTTGATGTCTCATTTGTAGGCCCTCCCTGGTGGCGCAGCAGGTTAAAGCACTGCACTGAGAAGCTAAAGCCACTTCCACATGAGTTCGATTCCCGCCCTCCCCGGAGGTGACCACATGGCGTGGCAGACCTCTCCTGACCTGCCTGCTGCTCCCCTCAGCAGTGTACTTCATTGATCTGCCTGTTCTGCTCCCCACTCTGTCTATGGTGAAGCCTCTTGCCATCCCTGAGCCTCTGGCCTATACCCCAGTTCTGTATGTACAAAAGGATAAATTTTTGAAGAAAAAAAATCCTTCATTTTTAGCAGACAAAACTTAGGAAAATGAACTTTTAAGTCAAAGGTCAACTCTGTCTTGAGAAGAAGCCAAAGGAGAGGATACATAATGTTACAGCCACACCCACCAGCAAATAGGTGCTGTGTTTCCTGTACTGCTTTGATGAGATGATTTTAAAGTGAACCCTACCAATGACCCTCTTAAGAAAAGACATGGGCATTCTAGTTTCATTGTCTTTTTTTCTAGAATGTGTTATCACAGAAATAGAATCTTGACATCCCTTCTCTTCCTTCACCTTACCCACCAATCCGGTAGCCCTGAAGCAGCAATTTTACATGGTCAGAAACCTAAGTTTAAGAAAATTCAAAACATTTTTAGGCAGTTGGGGCACTGAGAACATTTTATTACTCATCCTGTTGTTTTTCTTCATTCATATTAAAAGCACAAAAACAGCCAGAATATTTCTATGTTTGCTTATTTAATTTATAAAATGATAGCCACAGTTCTAACAGAAGAACTGAAATATCTCTCTGAAATAAATGAGTTACTAAATACTGAATGTCAGACCTTAATAATAAAAGCCCAAATTAAAAGCATCATTTAATTTGAAGGGACCTGAAGAGTCACCCAAATTGACAGTTCACAGTTAAGGAAGCTGAGATCCAGCCCTCCCTGGTGGCGCAGTAGGTTAAAGTACAGCACTAAGAAGCTAAAGAGGTGATCCACATGGTGTGGCAGACCTCTCCTGACCCACCCGCTGTTCCCCTCACCAGTGTACTTCAACCATCTGCCTGTTCTATTCCCCACTCTGTCTCTGGTGAATCCTCTCACTGCCCCCTGCACCTCTGGCCTGTACCCAGTCTTGTATGCATAAATCTTAAAAAAAAATCACCTGGTGGCGCAGCGGGTTAAAGCACTGCACTAAGAAGCT
>NW_004567103.1:63481764-63528714 GCF_000260355.1 Condylura cristata | reverse complement strand
AAAAAAAAAAAAAGTAGCTGAGATCCAGAGTATAATCCTTTGCCTATGCTATATAGCCAATTTATGTTCTAATCTTTCTGGTCTACTACTCTTTTTATTACAATATGCTAGAATTTTTCTCTGACACCTTCCCCCCCCCCAAAAAAAGAGCCTTACATCGAGCTCTGGCATGTAACAGCTTTGCTTTCCAAGTGTTCCAAAAACATAGAAATTAATCAAAATCATTAGTAGAACTTTGAAAAAATGTTATAGCAGCCCTCTATCCTTTTATATATGGGTCTTTACAACAAGACACACATCAAAATGCTATGATATTTCAGGTAAATGATAGCACAAGGTTATCTGAACTAAAATATGGATTTATTTAATTATGGAAAATATTCATAATTAATATTAGGCAGATAGAATATGCAGTAAAGTATGAAGGATTTGGAGAAGAGATCATTACTCCCCCACTGTTAAGTCACAGCATGGTAAATAGACTATTCGGAAACGAACGCTCTCATAAATACATATATGCCATCCTGAGTACCCCTCCATTTCAATAACACTAATTGCCCTTTTTTTCCTTTGCTGCTCCTAGCCATATTTCTTGGAAAACAACAGCTGTGTTTATTCAAATAGCAGCACACTGATGACTTGATGATAGGGTAATCTGCTGGAATTCCAAGTGTGACGGTCCCAGAGACAACTTTTCGGCACACCAGAAAAAGTATCCTTTGCATAGTACAAAGCTTTGGAAAGGAATCTCCACTTTGTTAGCATGTGTGATTGGGTTTTCCTTATTTCAACTGGTTACAACACAAACTTTTTTCCAGAAAGTATCATATTTTCTGGTTCTTGCAGAATAATCTTCCCATGAATCACTGTCAAAGAGAAATCTGTAACATGAAAATTTTCACTACAATAATTTCTAAGCAAAGGGATTAAGTGAATCCTTGAATTACAATGAAAACAGCTACAAAACCAGAGCAATAACTTCCACTTGTTGGTATTTTCTCTGAATCAACAAGTATTGGAAGGGATATTACTAGCTTAAGAAGTCATGTAGTGGGCAAATAAAACAAAAACCTAAATATACCTGAGAATGCAGTTAACTGTAGTGCAGGAACAATTTCCAAGAGAAGCAAGGGTTAAACTTGTAAAAAGTTTCCTTCAATTTATTTTTAATATTTTTTTAATTGAGGTAATGTTGGATTTCTGCACTGTCTAGGCTTCAAGTATATATATGTGTGATCTGCAACTGTGCAGATCACATTATACTTACTACAAAATGTCTAGTCATCATTCACCACCAACTGATTCCCTCCACTAATTCTACACATCTCCTTCCTCACTGGTTACCAGAATGCCTAAATAAAAATCTAAGGGTTTTCTTTGTTTGTTTGTTTTGTTTCTTTACATTCCACAAATGACTGAAATCATACAGTATTTGGTTTTCTCTCTCACTTACTTCACTTAGTATAATCCCCTCAAGTTCCATTCATTATACAGTAAATGGCAAGATTTCTTCTTTCTTTTGGTTAAGTAGCATCCCATCTTCTTAAACCAATCATCTGTCACCAGGCAACTGGATTATTTTCAAATCTTGACTAATGAGAACAGTGATGCAATGAACAAAAGTATGCATGTAGTTTTCAATTCTTCAGATCAGAGCTCAGAAGTGAAATAACCAGAACACACAATAGTTCTATTTTTAATTTTTTGAGGAACTTCCATAATAATTTTCCATAGAGGCGGCACCAATTTAAAATTGCCCCCACAACACACAGGGTGCCTTTTTCTCCATATTGCTGTGACTTTTTGACAGTAACCATTCTCACCAGTGTAAAGTGATAGCTCACTGTAGTTTTGTGTTTCCCTCATGATACGCAATGTAGAAGTATTTTTATCTGTCTGTTAGTCATCTGCATATCTTCTTTGGTGAAATACCAACATAGATCTTCAATTTGATTGTTAATTTCTTAGTTGTTGAGCTATTTACATACTTTGAATACCAGCCCCTTATATGACACAGGATTTACAAATACCATATCCCAGACTGTCATTTTATTTCCATGATGGTTTCTTACATTGTAAAGAATCTGTTTAGCTTAATGTAGTCCCATTTGTTAGCAGTTTCTGTTTTCCTTGCCATTGAAGTCAAATACACAAAGATATCACCATAGTTGATGCCAAAGAGCTTATCACCTATGTTTTATTCTATGCATTTTATAGTTTCAGGGCTTATATTCAAGACTTTAACCCACTATGAGTTAATTTGAGTATGTGATGTATGATAGTGGACTACTTTCATTCTTAACACAGTTATCCAGTTTTTTCAGCTCCATTTCCTTCTTCCATTGTAAGCCCTACGTTCCCTTATCATAAATTTATTGTCCATATATATGTGTGGTTTTATTTCTGGACTCAATTCTAGTATATTGCTATGTGTACCTGTTTGACTCCAATACAATATCGCTTGATTACTGCAACACTTTAGTAGAGTTTGAAGTCAGGAAGTATGACACCTTCATTTTTATTCTTTTTCCTCAAGATTGTTTGTTATCTCCTTTACTTAAGACCACTTAAGATATATTTGTAATGAATATAAGATTTCTAAAGTATATTTAGAAATGAAATAAGTTTAAAATATTCTTAGTTTTTTTTTAATGCAGAATGAAATAATTAATCTCTTTGAATAATGATCTTTGCAATTTAGGAAGCTTTTACTTTTGCTCCCAGGGGGATATATATCAGGAATTTAATTCTTTATTGTGGGAGATACTGTCATATTAACTTAAAAAGACAGACCTGTTGTACTGTATAAAAAGTCATACATAGTCATAATAGGGACAGTTCATGTAATTAATCCTCCATTATCTATTGAAATGACATTTGTCCTTCATTTGTGTTTCAGATAAGAAATCTTCAACAGAAATTGTCACTTGGCCAGGCTCATACAGTTAGTAAGGTTATCTAGTCAAGAGCCTAACCCAGGCTTCAGGCTCTATAGCTCACATTCACCAACACATTATATCTTTCTCTAGCTAACCAAAGCATCCAGAATACAATAACTCCTTTAAATAAAAGACACTTACATTATATCTACACACTCAAAATAAGGAGCACTTATTAAAAGAAGACTAGAGTTGGGAAGAGGGGCTTTTAAGTCAAAAGTTTCAATGCATAGATAAACCTGACATACATGTGATTCAAAATATTATAATTGGACATTTTTCAAAACCCTGTTCTCTACATTTCCTGAAAAGAGAAAAGGGAAACAGCCTTCTAAGAAGTCAATTTAGTTTGGGTTAGAATTTCAGAAGAGCTTTCTGACTGCCAAAATGAATTCCTAAAAAGATTTATACAAATTGGTCTTCTAGATGTTATGGTTGTATTTTGTTTGCTGATTTTGGTTTATAAAACTCTAGAATACTACAGAATTAGAATCTTTTTGTGAGTCCCTAAAATTAGGTTAATTAATGGCCTTCATGACCTCATTATGGAAATATTTTTGGAATAAAATGGGATGAGAATTCAATTCAGCAAATAACAGAGTCACACTCTATTTCTCTGCTTTCTCTAGATATCCCTTGGAATACTCTCAGAATCACTAAACAAATTCCAAACCTCTCCTACATAGATTATATCTTTACTGTGGATTTCAGATGGAAATTTCCAAAAACAGAATGGCAATTATGGACTAAAATGGCATTTAGTTAGCACTCATGACAGAACCTCTCCAAAATTTGAATGAAAATCCCTAAAGCACAGAAAAAGATAACTCTCAAATCTTTCTCAATCTCTCTCTTTTCCACACACATACACAAACTGACTTTGTGTTTAATACATAAAGACACATACATGTTAATATATATATATACATATATAGTATATGCCTATACTTAAATACCTATGTCTATATGTTATATGTGTACATATAATGAGAATGACTGAAGATATAGGAAACAAAAATTGAAATTTAGTTTCAGAATTATAGATGTACTCAATAAACAATAAATGAAGTTGAAGCAATACATGAAGCTCACTAAAGAAAAAAATTCCAGACTTAAAAAGTGAAAGAGAATGGTTGATAGACAGATATATATAAATAGCTACATGGACATTTTACTGTACTCAAAGAAGAGTTTAGTAAAAGCTATCACATCTAAAGAAATACTTGGGAAATGTTTGAATTTTAAGAATGAATAAATTTCTCTTATCTAGAAAAAAAAATAATCCATTCTACTCTCAAAAGAACTAAGTTAGAGTTAGCCTAAGCCTTCTATTGCCTTAATTAGGTTGTCAAAAGCAAAGAATATATAGAATTTTGAAAACAAATTTAATATTCAGAGTAATGTATCTGAAATTTTTTTTTTAAAGATTTATTTATTTATGCATACAGAACTGGGGTACAGGCCAGAGGCTCGGGACGGTGAGAGGCCTCACCAGAGACAGAGTGGGGAGCAGAACAGGCAGATCGACAAAGCACACTGCTGAGGGGAGCAGCGGGCGGGTCAGGAGAGGTCTGCCACACCATGTGGTCACCTCCAGGACAGGCGGGAATCGAACTCATGCGGAAGTGGCTTCAGATTCTCAGTGCTGTGCTTTAACCCGCTGCGCCACCAGGGAGGGCCGTATCTGAAATTTTTAATTAATCACATCCTCATTTAAAATGCCTCAAAATTTTCTCTATCCTTAGAACAAAATATCAAATCTCAAAACTGATTCACATGGTTATCCTAACTGAGCTTCTACCAATCTCTTCATGTAATACATGGCCTACTCCTCTTTATTCTCTATTTTCTTGGCATATGGGTCTTCTTTCAGTCATAGAAATAATTATTGTTTGCTGAAAGATAACTGGATAAAGAAATTGTGTTTTATATATATATATATGTACGCACATATATACATATGTATGTATATATGTACAAACACATATGTATGGCAATATGTAGTCATATCTAATGTGTATATATTATTTAGCTATAAAAATTCCTGCATCCATAGTCATAAATAAACCATGATGACATTATTATACATGAAATACAGAGAAATACAATGAAATACAAATACACTATGATCTTGCTTATATAGAGAATCTAAAAAAGTCTAACACATACAAGTGTAGTTGACTGTTGACTGCCAGGCATAGGGTTAGGGAGAATGAAAAGATGTTTATCAAAGGACATAAACTTCCAATTATAAGATGGGTAAGTTATAGAATTTAATTTACAGCATGGTAACCACAGTTAACAATATTGCATTGTACATTTGAAAGTTGGTAAGAAAGTAGATCTTAAATATTCTCACCACAAAGTAAAAAAAGGTAACTAAGTGAGACGACATATGTGTTCACTGATTATTTCATTGGTAATATGTGGTAGGTATATCAAATCATATTATTGTCAAATATATCTCAATAATTATGGAGAACATCAAATTTTTATACAAACTTTAAATATACATGGACACTAAAACAAAATAAAATATCAATTACAATAAGCTACCCCCATGATGAAATACTTAAGTGAAATTATAATGGGACATGTAAAAGAGTTCTAGAGTGAAAACTACAAAATAGTGATGAAATATATCAAATATTTAAAGAAGTGGAAAAGCATACTCTGGGGATTGGAATACTTTATACTGTAAATTAACTTTCCCCAAATTGATAAGCAGGTGTAATTCAAGATCAATGAAAATCTCAAGATTTTTGGCAAGCAGAGGCCACTATTATTCAAGCATTTACATGGAAAGGCAAAGGAATTAGAACAGAAATTTTGAAAAATAATAAAAAAAAGTAAGACTACCTAAGCTCAAATACATAATTTCATAATACATAATTATGGTGGTCGAGACTATGTACACGCAGTGGCACATGGACACAAAGATCAGTAGGACAGAACAGAGAAAGCAGAAAGAAATTAATACAAATAGGTCTAAATGATTTTGGGTAAAAAATGTAAAAATTGAAGAAGAGTCTTTTCAACTAAAATACTAAAGCAATTGGACATCCATAGGCAAAAAACAAGATGTTTGATTTGAACAGCAGAGTTTACATAAAAATCAACTCATGACAGATCACAGACTTAAACAAAACTAATGAATTATAAAACTTCGGAAGATTAAGTTAAAGGAGAAAATCTTTGGGATCTAGGTCTGGGCAATGAGTTCTTAGACTTAACACCAAAGACTTTTCCATAAACAGGACAAACTTTTAGGACTTAATCAAAACCTAAAACTTTTGCTCTGAGAAAGACCCTATTAAGACTATAAAACAAGGTGGAATAAAACTTTTGGAAAAGACCTATCTGAGTAAAAACTATATCGACACTATATATAACTCTCAAAACTTAGTAATTTAAATAATACAGAAATAGGTAGAAAACAGATACAATTACATAAACATTCATTGAAGAGGAAACAAAAAAGCCATATAAACATGAAATGAAGTTCACTGTAATTAGGGGCTTGCAAAATAAAGTACTGCTACATGACTATCAAAATGGTTCCTATTTTCAAAAGGAGATAGCATTAAAATGCTGCAAGGAAGATAAAGAATAGAATAACTCATATAACAACAGGCAGGAAACTAAAACAGCACACCAGTCACTCTGCTAAGTAATTTAGCAGTTTCTTAAATAAATAAATAAATAAATAAATAAATAATGAATAATACATATATATACACAACTACCATACAATCCTGGGCATTTATCCTAGATATAAAAATATAAAGTGAAAATTTATATAATTTTTTATGTAACAGCTATATACAAATGTTCATGGTAACATATTTGTAACAACTAGAAACATAAAAGGATCCACATTCCTTTTGATAGATGATAGTTAATCTGTGGTACATCCATACCACAGAATGCTACTAAGCAATGAAAGGAGTAAATTACTATGAAGACAAATTACTACTAATAACCTATATGAATCATTCTGAATGTAAAGCCTATACTAAATATTCATATTATGTATGATTTCATTTATGTAACATTCTTGAAATAGATGGAAGAGATTAGTTCTTACTAGAGATTAAGGAAATAATAATAGGAACAAATTAAGTGTGGTTACCAAAGTGGTTGTGGGATACTGGCAATGATGGGAATATACTGATTTTGAAAGTTTCAGTGTCAGCATACTAGTTTTTATGTTATTAGGAGATTTGGGTAACCAATATATGGGATTCACTATATGTGTTAATGTACAGAAAATTTAATCTGAAAGTGTACTTAAGTGAAACCTTCCATAGTGAAACCCTAATAATAGCTAACAAACAGCACTGAATATTATAAAATATTAAATAGAATATAAAGAATTATAAACAATGTATTTCATAATTATAGATGCATAACCCTAGGTAAAAATATTGTAAAATCTAATTCAAAGGAAGATTAAAATAATTTCTCATTTTGTATAAAATGTATTTGATAAATATAAATGGCTTAATGTTTGTATATTTATTATGCAGGATCATAATATCAGTAAGTCAAAAATTATTGCCCCAATACTTTCCAAATATGCATTTGTATTAATTAATTTTCTATGTCAAATTGACTGGGATAAGGGATGTGCAGAGAGCTGGTAGAATTATTTCTGGGTGCTCTGAAGGTATTTCTGTAAAATCATAGCATTTAAATCACATTAAAATGTGGATGAATACCATCCAATCTAATGGAGACCCCAATGGAACAAAAGGGCAAAAGAATGAATATTCTCTTCTTAGACTGGAACATCAGATCAAAGCTCCAGGTTTTCAGGCATTTGGGACTCAGGAAGTTATACCAGTGACACAGTGATTCACAGACCTTCAGACGCAGAGTGAATCATACCACCAGCTTTTCTGATTCTCCAGCTGACAAACAGCATATTATGGGCTCTCTTGGCCTCTATAACCATGTAAGTTAATTTCTATAATAAATATAGGTATATAGAAGTATATATACATATATATATAAAATAAATGTATATATCTAAAGATATACTTACACTATATCTTTATACACACATATAAGTAAAACAAATTAATAAGATGTTTTCAAATAATACCCTTGTCCAGAAAATGCCGTGCATTATCAAGTGAATACTAGTATTTACACTGTATTGATACTATGGAAACAGTTAGTATACACAAATGCAACCCCTCCCCAAAAAAAATACTAATAGCAGTTATCTCTGGAAGCTGAGATCATAGGCAGTTTTTCATTTAATTCTTCATAGTTTTTCAATATTTTAATCAGAAATAATAAACACTATTTTTAAGAAGTTATAGAAACAGAACAGTTCCTACCTTACAAAATTTCTGCTATGTCCTGGCAGACTATTATTAATAATAATGCTTATTGAGCAGGAATAATCTTTTCAGCATGAAACACCTCGTATTCATATAAAAGTTATCTTAATACATATTATTTTTAATGAGAAAAATTTGCTCAGGTTGAATAATTCTTATCAAACTCTTGGAATGCATATTTACAGGATAATTTGACTTTGTAAAAGTCTGCTGGTACATCAGAATGTTAAAAGTGCTATAGAGAGGAAGAAAGAGGCTAGCAGTTGGCAGTAACATGAGTGCCCAGAAGATTCAGAGGGTCGATCCCCAAGACTGTGGCCCAAAATCTTGTCCCAATGTGGTCAAATAGAACCCCACCATTCCCACCACCTCCTAGCACATACACATTCATATTTCATAGTACAAATTTCTCATGAGGCCCTTTTATTTTTTTCTGTTCCATCATTTCACTAAAGTCTGAAGTTGCTCATTTCCACTTTCCAGGATCTTCTCCATCTAAAATACTTCTGCTAAAATAAATATTTGAGAACATTTTCACTTCATCGTTTCCAAGACAAATTTATGGCAGACTGTAACTTTGCTAGTGGTTAACTCACTTTCATCATCTTCATTGGAGTCAACTTCAGGGCATATTTCAGTACTAAAAGTCTCTTAGTGGATATATGTGCTTTTTTAAGGAACATTTTCAGATTACTTTTTTTTTTCTTTTTTCTTTTGCTTTCTTCAATTCTGTCTTAATTTTTATTTGACTATAAAACCCTGACATGTAACATCATAAGCTGTGCTGGGCTATATATTTCCTGAAAAACATTATGAACAATAAAATTGTATTCTTCACAGAATTAGACAGCTCAATGAAATATACTATTCCCATATTTTGCTCCTTTTCACATATATTTAGTTTTCAGAGTTATAAAATGGCACTTTCAAGCCATTATATTGTGCCCTCTTTTTGTGATCTTGTAAGTTCAGTTTCTAAAAGGAAAACATCCATTAGAGCTTGCACTTAAATTTTAAGCTACCTTTTTAGGTTTTGTGCAATAAATACATGGAAGACAGTCTTTGACTAACCAGTGGATAAAGTATAGAATATAGGGGAAAATACTATAGGTAGGCCTGGGTTCCAGTCTCAGCTCTACTGATTATTTTTAATGACTATATGTCATTTACCCTGTCTCTGTGTATTTTTCTGCAATGAAAGCTTAAAATCACCTGATTTACAGGTTTTAATGACAAGTAAATGGCATTAATTAAACGTGCTATATAACTGTTATTGATAATTGCATTTTCCAAGTTATCTTTATTTTTAGTCTTATCTATTATCACTAACGAAGTATTATTTCATTTGTATCTAACAGAATCCAAGGGTAGTCACATAGCAAAGAATAAGAAAAGCTTGGCATCATGTAACAAGTTACAAAAAGATCCTCGTTGGTTTTTTTTCCAGTTTCATAGAACTGGAGAGTAAGCCAGAAGTGAGATGATTCACCAGAGACAAAATATGGAGCAGAATAGGCAGAGCTACTGAAATACAATACTAAGGAGAGCAGCAGGTGGAAAGTCAGGAGAGGTCTCTTATGCCATAAGTGGGTTAGCTCTCTGGCCGGGGACTGTACTCAGCCCATAGTGGCAAAAGCCCAGGGACTTCACCTCTATGCTATTAGGGAAGCCTAAACTCATTGCTTTTTTTAATTTAAAATTTCCTAATAATGTATTTGAAATATAGACTGGAAGCAATCATTTGTTAAATTCATATGACACTGCCAGCATTAAATTTGTAAAATATATTTTTCTTAGCACATCCCAATGATTTCCATAAATGTTAGCCAAGAATACCTAGTGTGGGGGGTATATAAATAGCCCACATAGGCTGAGTGCAAATTATATGTACTTTATATGCACACACACACACACACACACACATAATCTATGAATACATGCATGTGTGTATATGGCCATGGATCAGTAGATCGCATACCATGCTTATTTTTTATTATTAGTTTCTAAAAGCATATTCTACACAACTATATAAACCTATAAATGAAATACTATATGAGTTATTAGTAATAATGTTTAATATGATCATTTTTCCTCTACTACTTAATTTTGAATAAGTGCTAAGGATAGGTAAGTAAAGCTAATTATTATAGTAATACAAACCCAAGAAATACAGCATACCAAATCATAAAATGTGCTCCAATGTCACCAAATTTTATTGTAGAATATCCATTTTTAAGAAATACTTAATCACTCTCTATTAAAGTAACAATATGAAATGAAAGTTTCCTTTTCCTTAACCAGGATCTCATGTTGCCAATTTTAGTCAATCATTATCATAGCCATATATTTGTCTATATTTTGAAAATAAGAAATAGCAATGAAATAGAGGGAACCTTTAAACTACCAAGGCTGGTTTTCATAGTTTGGTGCGGAGAGGGAATGGAGGCAGTGAACTACCTATTACAACTGCAGCAGACATACTACTGAGATGAATCTATTTTGACCTTTGTTCACATTCCATCTGCTCTAGTAACTAGGGTGAGTTCACAGATTCAGAATGAGTCAGGCTTCATTTACATCCTCAGAAACATTTGCAGTTTAGAATACTTGACAGTAACACACCCCAATGTGAAAACTAGAGTGAGTGAAGGATTTGCTAAAGATGTTGCCTTGGGTAATGTCATGAAGGTAATACAGTGATGTTCCTGCACTATAAAGAGCATAGTGCCCTGAAGTAGCCCCAAACATATCAGCATGAACTGACTCAAGCCAAAATTATGTTCCAATAAAGATACAATCAATTAAAATAAGTATCCAGACAACTTTTAAAGACAATAAGCCACATTAAGTCTCTAACTATAGGTATATGAAACTGAGAACAGCCAAGATTGTTCCCTTACCTTAAGAATGAAGTGAGAAACCAAAAGAGCAGAGATGGAACAATCCTGGTTGTCATTTATATACAAAATTCTGTCATTCAGACCAAATGGCAGAAGTGCTCCCTTCTCTTTTACTGCTTTGCAGTCATAAGAAATATTCAAAGTAGAATGATCGTAACTTTTTTATGCTAGAAATAACCCATCAATCAGTCTTTCCTGAGCAACTATCCATCACCAGATGCTTCATTCCATTTCCTTAGAGGCTCCCCTCATTTTTGTTTAATTTCTAAGCAGTGGAGGACTAAATCCTTAAAATTTACTCAGAGTCTAAACTCAAATCAATTGGATGTTTTATTCATTCAGAGTTTTAAACATCACCTATTAACAAAACTGTATCTGTAACTCTTAATTACAAACCTACTTGACATCTACTTATTCACAGACATATCAACCTTATATCCACTGATAGTTTATTTTCCCATCCTAACCTATTTGTCTTGTAGTCATCTTTATTTCTTTACTGGCATCTATATCCTGCCATCTATCAAAACCGAATCTTAGAGTCATCTTTGATTCTCCTTTTTTTTTTTTTTAAGATTTATTTATTTATGCATACAGAACTGGGGTACAGGCCAGAGGTGCCAGGGTGGTAAGAGGATTCACCAGAGACAGAGTGGGGAGCAAAACAGGCAGATCAATGAATTACACTACTGAGGGGAGCAGTGGGTGGGTCAAGCGAGGTCTGCCACACCATGTGGGTTACCTCCAGGACCAGGGATCGAACTCTCACTGCAGTGGCTTTAGCTTCCTGTGCTGTGCTTTAGCCACCAGGGAAGGCCTGATTCTCCTCTTTTTAATCAACAATTTTTCAGCAAAAGTGTCAACACTTCCTTTTGCGTTATATTCAAATCTAGCCATATTACAATACTTCTGTTGCTATCACCTTGGTCCAAGTCACCAACAACTCCTGCTTGAACAGCTGAAGAAGAATCTTACCCATCTCACCAATTCCTTATTTGCCTCCCAATAAGCAATTCTACCAACACTGTAACCACTTGGTAAAATGTGCCTGATCATGCCATTCTTCTATCTATAATGCATCAAAGGCTCCCATTTCATTAGAAGTAAAATCCTAAGTGTATGTCAAGGCAGATGAAACCTGTCGAGGACCTTGACCAGCAAGGCCGGAGAGTCGGAGCCCCAGGGCCGGCTAACAAAGAAAACAGTCACACGTGTGTATCAGAACAGAGAGAGAGAGAGCTTATTTTGTCTTTATCTGGTTTATATAAAATACAAGAGGTGGGGGATGCAGAAGTCGGGAAGGGAGAAAGCCAATGGACACTAGACATGTAGCAGTGTTTGATAACATGGTTCTCGCGAGGGACAAAAATGGGCGAGAATGGAACAGTGGTTAGATAATAGGTGGGTGAGAGAAGAAAGAGGAGAAAGAAAAGGTGGGGGCAAGGAGTTCTTCCCGCATGTCTTTTACAACCCAGATGTTTTTCTCTATCCGGACTCCATTTCACCTTTTTATGGCTGCTGACAGACGCCAGATGCCGGCCTCGGTCCCCAACAGAAACCTCACTACAGACTTCTACTAGAGTACTGCCCTCCATTTCTACTTTCCAACAGTTCACGCTATCCCATCCAACCTAGTCTCCTTGTTCTTCATACACTACAAGTACACTATCATTTGGGGACTCTTACATTTGCTTATTCCACTGTAAAGAATATTCAACAAGGTGCTCCTCACTTCTTTCAGCTCTCTATGATTTCCTCCTCAGAGAGATATTTTGTGATGAGTATGTATCCCTCTTGCTTTATTTCTGTCTTCTCAGAATACTTATCACCATCATATATATTTGTTGTATTATTTGTTGATGTTATATTGTCTTTTGCCCCTGAGTAAAATGTGAGTTCTTTGAGGACAGGAATTTTCTTAGAATCATTGGCTATGCTAAGAACTTAACAGAATGCCTGACATAGAGATAATATCCAGTACGTATTTTCAAATGCCTGAGTATGATAATACAGTCCTGTCTTCTCCTGTCTTCAAAGAACTCATCAGCCAGTAGTAGAAATCAAGACATGCACAGTTAGCTATAATGTAAACCAACTATGGTTAAATAAATTGTAAGAGAGCATATAGGAGACAAAATTAATTCTAACTAAGATTAAGGAATGGTCAAAGTTTTCTCATACATACAGTCATCAGATATATATGTAAGTATTTAGATTAGGTTGTAAAATATAAATGAGATTTCAACAAGAAGAGACATGGCGACCAGCTTGGGCAAAAGGCAAGAACTGGAATGATTAGAAGTGCATATTCAAGGAACAGCAAATAATCCAGGTGGCTGCCATCTGCGAGAAGAGCTGAGTACAAAGGGAAGGAGATGGACATGGGAAAAATAGAGCAAATCAGATGTTTTGGTGGTCTCAAATCAAATAAAAATGACAGTTATCTCACTTCAAGAAATATTTATTATGTTCAGAATACAAAAATGGCTTCCCTACTCTCTGTACTCAAGAACTGTAGTGTGGTAATAAGGATATACAAATGTGCAGACAAATGAATGTCACAATATCTTATGAGTATCAGAAGAGCCATCTGCACAATAAAGGAGTGCAGATTCTAATGGCAGAAGAGTTTTATAGGAAGATATAATGGGAGAGACCACAAGTCTAAGACTTTCGAATTGGAGAGTAAAATGGATAGATCTAAGTTTTAGAAAGGTTATGCAAGTTAGGGTATGCAACTGTTGAAAGGGAGAGAAATTAGAAAAATCCACTTTCTTTTGTGTAAAAATGAGATTACTTGATTAGAACGATCTTTCAAGTCCATCCAGTGTCCTGGTGCTGAGGTGGTATCACCTCAGGGATTTCCTAATATTACACCAGCCTCCCAGGTAGAAGAAAAGGGGGTCAAAATTCCTGTACCTGGTAATATCTTCATATTTCTCTTTAAGTTAAAATTGGCAAGAAATCTAGAAAAAGACATACAAATTTTTTCAAGAAGCAAAATGCTCTTTTAAAAAAAAAAGATTTATTTTATTCATACAGAACTGGGGTGCAGGCCAGAGATGCGGAGGGTGAGCGGATTCACCAGAGACAGAGTGAACAGGCAAATCAACGAAGTACACTGCTGAGGGGAGCAGCAGACGGGTCAGGAGAGGTCACCTCCGGGGCAGGCAGGGATCGAACACATGTGGAAGTGGCTTAAAGCTTCTTAGTTCAGTGCTTTAACCTGCTGCGCCACCAGGGAGGGCCCGCAAAATGCTCTTTTATAATAAGAGTATATTAATTACAATGCTGCACCAGCTTTTATAGAATATATTATTTGCACACTTATATATCCTCAATAGTTTAATAATAACCAAATAAAGGAGAACTTGTGACATGTTCTGCTCATATTGTTTGCAAAGACTCTTCATGATTTCAAGATGTTAGTTCTGACAAGTTCAAATCATAATCACGGTAATTAGTATTTGACACTTACAGCCTCTTTACCAACAGTACATGTTGTTCATTTGTCAATATATAGCTGCAGTATAGAAAATATTTATCATATATAAGAACCACATTTTGAGTCATTTAGGAACATTTTGATAAGCTAAATATACTGAAGGGTGCTTCCACTACTCATTATTTTTTTCCCTCTGAGCTATTTTGTAAAGATGTAATTTTATAAGCTAGATTAATTTTCAGAATCCTGCATTTGTTGAAATGCATCCCTTGGAATTATTCTCTGACTCATAAAAATAGAGTCATAAAATTGAATTGCTGAATTTAATTTTTTTTTTAGTGAACTAATGCAATTCCCATACATATGATTATATATGTCCATATTACATAGAATTATGTCATGTCTATATTACATTATGTCATGTCCATATTACATGGAAAACCTGTATCATTTATCCATGTAATATTCCTTTATTTTTATCTTTAAAAACTAAGAAATAAAAAATATTTTAAATAATATAATAGTTTATTTTTACATCATTTTGTGTCTTTTTCCATCTCAGTTGTAATCCCCATGGGCTTCCCATCACCAAATCACCCATGTGCCATCACCATCATCACAACCCAGTGCACATCCCTCCCCCCACCATTTTGTATCCCATTCTCCATTCCACCCCCATAAAATGTCTCTGGTATATAGTTGTTAATTATTATTATTAAGAAATCTAAAATATTTTTATCCAAATTTTTTTTTCTTGTAGAAATTCAAAGCCTGTGTATTTCTCTACTTTTTTTATAGTAGCTATGTTGATTTAGCATTATTTAATAAGTTTTCTTCTCTAGATCAGCATAAATATTATGAATATTTCCTCAGACTGTTAGGGTCAAGGTCAAGGGCAGAAAAGATCTGCATTTATTATCTAGTTAAGAAGAAATACAAATGTGAGAAATAGCAATAAGGATAGTCATAATTAAAATAAGTTTAGAATTATTTAAAATCTACCCTTTCTTTTAAGCTGGACCTAAAGATACAATCACTTTGATGTCTATTTATTAAGAACTTTAATCTCAGTCTAAAATTTGGCCAAAACATGCCCCATCCCTTTTGGGTAGTCAGCCAAATCCCCTGGTTCCTGGGTAAGTTTTTCTGAACCCATCTGGCCAGGTACTTTTTACAAAGTAGCCCACAAACATCTGCTTAGGGCCACTTGGCAGCTTCCCCACAAATACATCATCTGGAGACAATATGGAATGAATAGAAACAGTCTGAGTCCTGGGATTTAAAAAGGCATTTTGATACTGAGCTGGCTAAAATAAGCTATGAGAGTAAATAAACACTAAGTTAAACACAGTTGGATAAGTGGCATTAAAACACACTCACAAAGAATTTTCCTTGAAGCAGATTCCCAGGGCATTTTTACCCCAGAATTATCTGATACATTATTACAGTCTGTAGGGGTGTGCATAAATAAAAACTCTAGTGAAAACAGTACAAACCTGTGAGAAAATGCAGTTGAATTGAAATAAACAAAGGGATTAGGTCAGAGAAAGATAAATGTATCTTTAAGCAGTATGAGCCTGAGAAAAATTATGCATGATTAAAAGTATTCCCACAGCCCCACTTATGACTAAACATCCTTAGCGTGCACGTGCATACACACACACACAAATTACAAGCAGGTACATACAGTTCTACACTGGAATGGAAGTGAATAGTTCTCATCATTAATAGTTTACAAAAGAGTTTTCACAAATATTAGTTCCTCTAATCTTCACAATAACCTAGTGTGTTAGATAATAGAATAAAAAAAAAAACACAGACTTCTGGAAAGCCAAGTTGTAAACTTATTTGAAAAACAGTACTTTTGTCTCCAATCACTAGCTAACTTCCAGACTGTTGTTAACAGGATGGATCTCAACAAAGCTACATGGTCAGAAGAAAAAGTGCAAGTTGTGTACGCATGTGTGTGCAATGAGTAGAACATGATCATGCCATTCTGCATGGCTAGACAACATCCATAGGTTCTTGAAACCACTCTGAAGAACCCCTTTGTATAAGCCTTGTTTTTATCTAACAACTGTTTTCCAAGGTCATGCTACTCTTCAGGAATATTTCAGTATTAAAAGCCTGAATTCTCTATCATTTACAATAGTCAATGTACAAGCAACAATTCCTGGCAAAAAGGCATCCATTACAAAATGTAAATATGCCTGCATTTTCCACTAGATAGTTCTACCTCAGTGTCATTATGGAATCTGTAATCCAATCATTAAAACCTAAGCAATCTTCCTCCACAAACTAAATTATACTATAGTCCCTATTTTAACAAATTGAAAAGCTATTATGCAATCTTTCAAGCTATAAGTCATGTTTTTAGACAGTTTCCTCTCCCTCTTGTTCATACATTTCTTAGTCCCATTCATTTACCCCCATGATACTCCACAAATGCCCCCTGCCCTAGTCTTACTAGTGTTACTTCCTTCCAAGTGAAAGGTAAGAGGATCTGTAATTCCTTTAGAAGCTTTCTTGCTAACACATTGGATAAAATCCCAGCTTCTAGGCATGGGATGCATGGCTCTTGCTTTTTATGATCTAGTTCCTACCTAGTTATCCAAACCAGGCACTTAATTCCAGTCTCACTGCTCATCTTGCATTCCTTCAAATTCTAAGCACTTTTATTTCTCCCACCCATGTACATTCTGCATAAAATCATTTTCCCACTCTACCTATATCACTCTAAATTCAATTTAAATATCATCTTCTCTGTAAAGGCTCCTCCATTCTCATGTTGTTAGCTGTCCTTTTTCTATGCCTCAGTTTCTCTTGCCATAATTTACTTCATCATCATTGATATTAGATTTGTCATTTAAATTTTCTATAGTTCTCCCTTTACTAGTTTAAAAATTACCCAGCTATACCTACTACCTTTACTCACCTCTATTCTATTCATCACTTGGCATATACAGCAAACAATAAGTATTTGTTAAATGAGTGGATGTAAATAAATTTTAAATCTTCAAACTTCTTAAAAATTATTTATAATGGCCTAGTGCCAACTTGAATATTGTTACTGCCAAAAAGCTCTAAACTAATCCTTTGTATTTTTAAAATGTACAATTAAATAGAAAATAAAACTCAATCACTATGCTACTAGCAATAATTATTGCATCAAACTACATTTCAAATAACTTTGGGAGGAAAAGATTGAGCCAGATTCTAAATTAATAGGCTACATATACAATAAGCAAACAAAAGATGACTTATCAAAATGATAATGAAAGCTTCCAATTCATCCCATTCATCTTCTAATGTGCCTTATTACTACAGGGCAAAGCAACATGTGGTTTAAAGACTACTGAAAAAATTTTATCCCTACCTCTGTACCAGTCTGGAGTGCTGTTTCCAGCAAATGCTATAAAGATTAGTCCTGAGGCTTATCCTAGCAAGTTGTCTACATTACATCTGAACCAAAGAATGAAAGTTATATTCACAAAACCCACACCAGTATTATAAGGCTGGTGGGCAGAGGGGTGAGGCTAGTAAGATTCAAAATACCTTTAAAGAACACAAAATATTCCTACAGAAGCTGAAGAAAAATTACATGTACAAATGATAGTCCCTTAAGTAATAAAAATGAACTGTAAAAATCATAATTAAATAGAAACCATTTTTTAAGGGATGAAAATGAAAACAAAAAGTCGAATGTGAGGTGGTTTTGGTGTGCTTGTTTTAGTAGGCCTAGAAACCTTTAGATTATGATGTCCAGTTTAAATCATCAGACTTCCAGATAGATTGGGTATCACAGAGAATGTTCAGAAAAGAGATATAAGTACTTAACAGAAGAGAAAGTTATAGAATTTTAGACTAGGGAATAGACACCAAAATCATAGCTGGAGAATGACTAATGACTTCAGTTATATTAAGAAGTTAATATAAAGGGCATTCATTCTCCTTATCAGCAATGAACCAAAACCAGAGAATATTGTCAAAATTAAAGAGAAAGAGATTGGAGTTAGGAAAAAATGATAAAACTCTAGATGACCACTGAGCAAGGTTATAACTCCTTCCAAGAAAGACTAAAAACTGCCTATTTGATAAGGTTGAGACATTCAATTCCTGCACAGAAGAGAATGCACCCTATTTTCTTCCATTAATATTTTATTTTCTATGATTTAATGGCATTATTATATTTCCATTGTATAGTTACATAATATCCTGAAAAACACAATGCACTGTTTTCTTAATATTCTCAAATTTTTCCTTTTATAATAGGCTTCAACTTTTCTCAAAGTAGTAATATTTGATGCCTTTGACCATTTTTGTGTCACCAGCCAGATCATCTTCAGTTTTTCTGAGAAACTTCTAATAAATAAGGAGCGCTAAAAACACACAACTCTTCAAAAGGGCTCAGGAAATGCCAAGTCAAAATAGGCAGATTACTTCATGGCTTCTGCATGTCATACATCTATTAATACATCCTAAGATCATGTTCACACTTTTAATAACAGCACTAGGGTGCTGACTCACATTAGGGCATGTTTCTACTTCCTTCGTACCTACATAATTATTCCCTTTCTTGTGTCAGACTGTTGTTTTTTTTTTTTGTTTTTGTTTTTGTTTTTTCCCCCAATCTCATCCTATTTAGCATAGCTACTTTTCTAAATGGTCAAAGGTCAGTCCACTGAATTGTCCTACAGTCAGTAGTGCTACCAAAATGAGGATTTTCTTTTCTAACTTCTAAATAATCAAAGGACAATGAAGGTCAGAGGGGGAAATTAAATAATTGTTTTCAATTATGTGCAAAGCTTTCTGTTAAGTGTTGTGGGTAAAATAAACAATTCCTGCTTCCTGATAGATTATAGTCTATCACAGAAAAAAGTAAGTAAATAGAAAACTACAACCCTCTATGATAAATGCCATGATAGGATATTCAGATGGAAACAAGGTAAAGGGAGACTTAGCATATTGCGAACATTATGGGCCTAAATACAGTGATTGTCCATTCACCTCTAAAGAGAAAGGTGCAGAGGGAGAAGCTAAAAGGCTGAGTATTTGTACAAATATATAAATTAGATAATTTTATTCTCAAACCCTGAATGGCAAGTATAACTACCCAACATTACAGATAAAGACACTCAACATTTAATAGAATAAGTAACTTATCTAAGTTCATAAATCTCTAGCTAATAAGTAACAAAACTGGATTTCCAATCCAGGTTTATATGATTCCAAAGTTCATGTATCAGGCTATGTTGTTTTGTAAACATTCTCCACAACTCTGATTTATTAGCAAAATGCCACTTGGAAAGAAATTTAAATTATCAGAAGTCCAAATAACATCTACTGTGTCCTCTTTATGTGGTAGTCATTCAAAACAAGACACCAAATTGATAAACATAAGTTCATTCCAAACTTTTCCAGAAATTTCTGACACTGAGTTGAGGAAGTAAACGACATGGTAACTTGTGAGTTATATTTACTGGGTTCAAAGATATAATTACCCATCCATAACTTCAATAATTCTATAATATCAAAATATAATAATCCACCTATAACATCCTGTTCTAACAAAAAGTCATCATTTTTTTTTATTTTGGGCATTCTTGTTTTTGCAGAAAATATTCTACAGTTAATAGCTCTGCAAAGCACTCAACAATTTTAGAAGTAGCTTGAGTACCTATGTAGATGGCTCAGTGATAGAAGTTTCCTGTCATAAGTAGGTAGCTAATATTTAATATGTATTCAAATAGGAAAAGGAAACAATTCAGGAAATCAACATCATACATAGAACTGTTTAATAGAGGATCACTGAGATTCTATGTTCAATTTCTTTTGTTACTTATCCAATAAATGCAAAGTTTACGCTAATTCCTACAATAGGTCACTCTGGAAAGGTTCTCAAAATGAGATTGCACCAACAGTAATAGCTTGTCCTACTTCATGTCTGACAGGGCTTCTGTTCTCTATCCACAATTTCTCTAATTTCCTTTGGACAGGGGGTTATCCACACACTACTAACACAACCATATAAAGCCCATAGAATTGTCTGGAGAGATCACATTCTAGTAGATTTCTAGAGTCACTCACTCTCCCCCAAAAACCTAACAGATAGAATTTATATTGGTGGAATTCATGAGAAAAAACTATTACTTACTGAAGATTAAAGTGTGTATATCCTCACCAAGCATAGAAAGGCCTATATATGTTTACCCAAAGACATGATCAGAATTTTTTTTTTAGTTTCATTTATTTATGCTTACAGAACTGGGATACAGGCCAGAGGTACAGGGGCAGTGAAAGGACTCACCAGAGACAGAATGGGGAGCAGAACAGGCAGATCTACTGGAACACACTGCGGAGGGGAGCAGTAGGCGGGTCAGGAGAGGTCTACGGCACCATGTGGATCACCTCTGGGGTGGGGACTGAACTCATGCTGAAGTGGCTTCAGCTTCTTAGTGCTGTATTTTAAGCCACTTGGCCACCAAGGAGGCCCATGGCCAGAATTTTTATATTAAAGCAATTTGTGGTGATCAAAAGTAGAAATTATCCAAATGTCCAACTACAGTAGCAAGGGTATACATTTGAAAAGGTGTGAGTGACCCTGTTCCCCTAATCCGATAGTGCCCTAAACTAGTGCTGCCTTAATAAAGAAAAGTAAATAGATAACAATTCTTTAAAATGTTCCATTTTATGATAAGATGGCCTCAGTCTTAAAGGCCCCTACAGGCCCCAAAGGCAGGCATTTTCCAACTACAAATGCTGCTCCTGAGCTCTCAAAGTACTGAACTGATGACACAGTTACCTTCCTCTCACTCCAGGGTTCTCTAGGGATTGCTCTCAAAATGGCTTTTCTCTCTTTGCCCTCTGTAGTTTGCCTCCTTCAGTAATTAGGTTTAGGGAAGCTGAGCTGTTTCACATATTGTTTTAAATTCACCCAAATGTCCACTTGACCTTGATCGTTGATAATGCCTTGTTTTTGTTTTCACCATTTCCTAGGAGGGCCACCTCCCACTCACAGTTAATTTACAGAACTGATAATATCTGCCACTCCCCTCCACCCCTGGAGTGGCCAAACTGCTTACAATCACTGTTCCTCCCACATAGTCTGATTCTCTTTGGCAAATAACTCAAAAGTGCCTTAACAAGCTATTTATCAAGAGTCATATGATTACAATTTAAAAATATTACAAATAGCTTAACTATATCTTAAGAGACATCAATATAACTTACAAGGGAAAGGAATCTAATATTTAGCAAACACTATGTACAGAATTTATGCTTGGAACTTCCCCATATGCTATAATTTCAGTCCTTACACAGCCATGTAACATGGATATTAATATCTGCTTTTTGCCAAAAAAGGAAATGCTCAGAGTTTAAATATATGGCCCCAAATCACATCAAGAGAAAGAAGCAGGGCAAGACATTAAACTACACATCAGCAAATGTTTTCTATAAAGATACAATAGTATCCTCCCCTTACCCTCAGAAGATACTTTCCAAGCTCCACAATGGATGTCTAAAAGGATGGATTATACCATATGCTATAAATAGATTTTCTTATATATATTTTAATTATGATATAGTTTAATTTAGAATTTCCTATTTTTCGTATTTATGATAAAGTTTAATTTCCTAGATATGCTTATTATTAATAATTAGGCATAATAAGGGATTAATACTTGATAAAATGCAATAATTCATATAATATACCATAATAAAAATTACACGGATGTGTCTCTTCTGTCTCTTTCTCTCCCTCCAAATATCTTCTCGTAGGTAATGTTTTCATATCAAGGTTGACCACAGGTTACGGAAACCGCGGAAAGTAAAAGGGCAGCTTGGGGGAACTACCTTATAATGAATATTTCAGGCTGTGCAAGTCACATAAGTTTTTTTTTTTTTTTTAATTTTTTTTTTTATTTATTTGTGCATACAGAACTGGGGTACAGGTCAGAGGCTCAGGGGCGGTGAGAGGCTTCACCAGAGACAGAGTGGGGAGCAGAACAGGCAGGTTGACGAAGTACACTGCTGAGGGAAGCAGCGGGCGGGCCAGGAGAGGTCTGGCTCGCCATGTGGTCTCCTCCAGGGCAGCGGCAGGCGGGAATCGAACTCATGCGGAAGCGGCTTCAGATTCTCAGTGCTGTGCTTTAACCCGCTGCGCCACCAGGGAGGGCCAGTCACATAAGTTTTTTGTCACATATCTTTCTTTGTCTCTTGGTTGGTTGGTTGGTTGGTTGGGTTTTCCAACCCTTGAAAAACATCGCCTGGCCTGGTGCCGAGCACACCTGGAGACAGAGCAATGTAATAAGCGTGTAGCCGCTTTTCTTACCTTGAAATACAGCCTGTCTTGGCCCCAGTGGCGCAGGGGCTTCTTCAGCCTCACTGCCATGCTCTAGGGTCCTCTCAAATGGGACGTGTCCACGATAGTTGTTAATTGTTCTTTTGTGAGGGTGAACAAAGTCAGGAATGACCTGTAGCCGCCATCTTGGTGACGTCACGCCCGTGCTCACTGTGGGCTCTTTTATCTGTGACCGGCATAAATGCCTGAAACCACGGATCTTAGTCACCACTACAAAAAGTGTTTTTCCCAAAAGGTGCATGCCTATGATAGAGCTCCAGTTTCAATAATTAGGTACAATAATTAACAGTAATAATAATAATAAATGTACTGTTATCCTGTAATGAAAATAATGTCAATCCTCACTTTCTCTCAAAATATCTTATTGTATGTAATATATTTGGACCATGATTTACCTAACGTAACTGAATCACAGAAAGTGAAACCGATAAGAACATCTACGGCATTTAGAATTGTTCCTTCTCAGTCATTGGGTTGCTCTGCCAGTTTTAGGCTTACACCCTTGTAAAGTCTGTGGTCTATAAAATCTATTAGGAATTCCTTGGCTAAATTTGGTTTAAAGAAGTAGTTTTCAGAATACTCAAGGAGCTCTGTCTTCATAAGTTTTAGAGAAATGCATTAGAAAGCAAGAGCTGTGGACTTTTGTTTAAATCCTAATTGTATGTATGATCAAAGTATCAGACTATAGCCTAAGTGTTTTGTATGAATTTACTTGTTTAGTCCTACAGTATCTCTGGAAGTAGATAAGTTCTGTTATTTCCTTGCAGATAAGGAAACCAAGTCCCACTGTGGTTAAATCACTTCCCTACATATACACACAGCAAGTAAATTGTATAGCTCAGGTAATCTGCTACAAAACCCTTTTTTCACCACTGTTAATATTATTGTTGAAATCAACAGTAAACTACTTATCAAAATAAATAATTGAATTGCTCTCATACATAAAAGGAAACCACTTTAGATTTTTTTTTATAATAGTTGTTTTCAATGATCCTTTTAACTTTGCATGAAAAGGACTTAGTAACAGAGGCAGTTGTAACTGGGATTAAGCATTTAGCATTTAGAGTCTAAAAGATGTCATCCATGTAAGAATTCACATCTTCATGAGTATGCAATGCAGAACACATAGAGGGTGATATTTCCAAGGCAAAAGGATAGGCTACAGTTGAGTTCAATTAATCAAAGTCAAAGAAGCTCAAGGTACAAGTTGGAATTTAAGTTATAAGCAGACAGAAAATCAGCGATTACTGATAATAAATATCCAAAAGGCAGGCAGTTGGTATTGGGACCTGTAGCTAAGATATTAGGGTGCCAAGTTTAGGGACTAAGTTCTGGAAAACTGAAGATCCCCACATTCACTGAGTGAAACGGCAGGACTAATTCAGTGCTGAGTTATGGAATCTTTGCATGAAAAGATAGCTAGTTCTTTGCCTTAGGTTTACACTGTGCTCAGGGATAGGGTACATCCTAAATGTCAAGGTCAATTAATTTTACTTACTAGAGTTAAAGATCTATAGGGAAAAAGATTCAGAAAGATCATTCAAATATGTAAATCTTAAATAAAGATCTTTAAAATCCACAATAAGCCATGCCATTTATTGTTATTACAATTAATCTTTAATTAGCCACAGATAATATAAAGATTCTTTTTAAGGAAACTATAATCATATGGTAATAAGTTGCAATAAAATCAAAAGCTTATGTTATCTGCTTCCTAGTGGTTACTCAACCTGAAACATTTGTGCAGTGTGACATCTATCTCTGAAATGCTGGCTACCACTTCCTTCTTTGAAGCCTTCACAACTGACCTTACACTTTTCATATTTTATCTTATTTCTTGCTTTGTCACATATCTGAATTTTGAACTATACATATTTCTAGACTGCCTTATATATTATCTGTCTCCCTCATTGGAGTGTAAGCTCTATGAAAGCAGGCAATATTTATTTAATTCATCATGGTATCTCTGCCCAGTGCTTAGCACAGTTCCATAAATTTACCCTTAATAATAATCCACTACAAATGAATCTCTATTGACAGGGCATTGAAATGCCTAAATATTATTTCTCCCCTGAGACAGAACAAAACTTCCTGAAGCTGAGAAATATGTAGCACAAACACAAATTATCTGTCAGTCTTATGTAACAATGCCAGGAAAATCATAAGACATGGGATAAATAGAGTATCATCATGTTATTTATACCAAAATGTGCCCACAAGGTCCCTGGGACAGAGAAGGGACTATAAAAATAACAAAAAGATTTTGCTGGTAAACAAATAGCAAGAATATCTCTGCCTTCCACATAGTAAACATTATGCTTCCTTCTTTTGCTTGCTGATGAAAAAAATTTACCAAAGCAATCAGTCCTGTCTTCCCCTTCTGTTTTTTGACTTGAGACAGCTATAATTTACTAAGTAAACTACCTGGCATACTTGGAGTACTCAAAGTCCACATTGCTATCACCACTCAAATAGCAAGGGCACTTTTGGCATTCCAAACTCATATAAAGTAATCAATATAGAAAAAGAACAAATTAATCGAAAGTTATGTAATCTTATGCTCTGAAAAGAACCTGATTACATCTCCATCCTTTGTAGCTATTTCTAATCTAGCATAGAGCGAGTGTTTACAATCTTTTGTGAGTTGACCTCAGGTGACCCAAGGACAGTTTTAATTGCTTATCAAATGTAATTTTATGAATGAGATAGAGGTACTGAGAATGTACATAAAACACTTTTGAAATACAGAGTCTTTCAAGACGGGATTTTTAGTTAGCTTGCTACTCTCTTTAGAGTCTAATTGATTTTCTTGACATCTCTTTAGCCTGGCAAACTGCCTGCCTAAGTACTTTATCTGACCTTCAGGCTGTTTGCCAGGTATTGATCTAATAACTACAATGGCTGTGTTGTACCAGCTCTTCCAACTTTGATAAGGTCTAATGTACTAGCGCCAGGCAGACAGAAAGTCAATGGTCTCGAAATTTCTCTCATCCTCTTCTTTCTGAATCTTTCTTTCTTCTTATGGTTCTATCAAAATCAGATACTAAGCATATCAGATGGACATTTGAGTCTAACTTATCTTCTAGGATTTTTTTTAGAAACATCTTAGAAGAACTTTCTAAGCAACAATAAGTGAAAGTGTTTAGAAATGTTAGCTTTCTTGTTGATGTTAAAAAAGTATTAGTGGATGGTGGCCCTCCCTTGTGGCACAGCGGGTTAAAGCACTGCACTGAGAAGCTAAAGCCACTTCCGCATGAGTTCGATGCCCCGGAGGTGACCACATGGCGAGGCAGACCTCTCCTGACCCGCCAGCTGCTCCCCTAAGCAGTGTACTTCGTCGATCTGCCTGTTCTGCTCCCCACTGTCTCTGGTGAAGCCTCTTGCCACCTCTGGGCCTGTACCCCAGTTCTGTATGTACAAATAAATAAATCTTAAAAAAAATTATTAGAAAAAGTATTAGTAAAGTATTAGTGGATGGTTTCCTTTTTTTACAGAAAGTAAAACTTAGTATGACTAAGGAGATACTTAGGCAGGATTTCAGCAAACTGCATATCATCAAGTGAAGCCAGGTAGTAAGGGATCTTGAACTTATGCCATAAATGAAACAATAAAAGAAAATGAGATTTTTAGGTAACCTGAAGAATAGCATACTTGAGGAGAGAAATGTGATGGCTCTTTGAGATTAATATATGCAAGTTAATGTGACAGTGTCAATTTTTAGCTAGGTCTCATGTTTTTCATAGCTTGCCATTTCAATAAATGCTAGGAGAGCATTTTCATTGGACAAATAGCCCTGAGCAGGATGGCGTAAGCCTCTCTAGCAAAATAGCCCATTACTCAGTCCAGGATGGAATCTTTGAAGATGGAGAAAACAAAGGACCTGAAAGCAGAATCATTTAAATAAGCTTTCTTTAAAACAGAAAACCTATTGAGAATATATTTTGTGTTTTTGAAAATATTCTGAGACAGATAAAATTAATGGATCCCTTGGTGCTCCCCAGTGCAGAGTCGCTTCTGATGTGTTTTGCTCTATGTCATCTGACTTCAAAACAACATTTGGAAGATCTAGAGATTTTATAACACCTTTGCCTGGAATAAAATGGTGTTGACTGGTGACTAGTTTATCTGATCTAAGTCTTTTTGTAGCTTGGAACAGAAAGAAAGCCATAAAAATTTACTTTTAAGTTGCCAACTGAGAAGCAATTTATACTTAGAATAAACAAAAACTACACATTGATCATTATATACTGCCTCAGGCAATTTACACTCCAAAAAGTCATTCCCAGAAGCTGGATGGAGTATAAGTTGATGACTGAGCATAGCTGGAAAGGACAGAAGTTTCCACAGAGCTGTTAGGCAGTGTGACTGGGCAGGCTGAGGGGCACACTAGAACCCACAAACCTGCCTGCTCTAAATAGATTCTGCCATCGGCTGTGTCAAGACAAATCATACTCTAGTGCATAATACCTTTAATTAGAAAGAACTTTAATGCAGTTAGTGTGAACAAAGATAAGAGAAGGGAAAGAATAGGTAAAATCATTCTCAAGTAAAACACCCAAAGTTACCCATTCCTTTATGGGTAAATGCTTAGTCAAACAAGGTTGATCCAAAGCAGGTACACTGAGTCCCGAAGGCCTATCATAAGTCTAAGTCATTTTCTGGTGGGGACCCATATGAAAGGGGCAAAAGGGACCCAGCACATATGGGATGATTTATCAAATAATAGTCAAAATCAAGATATAAGCTACCATTGTTAACCTCTCCATGGGTCTCTTACTCACATGTTTCCAGTGTTTTCTTCCATGCCCCCCAGTCACTGCCAGTCCAAGCCTTTTTCATAACTCTTTCTGCTCCAATTGTGCCGTATAGTTCTCCTTCTTGCTGCTCTTCTTTCTTCTTTCTCCCTGTCTCCTCTTTAGCTTCTCCTCTTCCCTGTTCAACTTTCCTGGGGTGGGCCAGCGAACATGGAATCTCCATAGTTCTCCTTCTTGCTGCGCTTCTTTCTTCTTTCTCCCTGTCTCCTCTCTAGCTTCTCCTCTTCCTTGTTCAACTTTCCTGGGGTGGGCCAGCGAACATGGAATCTCCCCTTTCTCTGGGGCACACCATGTTACAGTAGGAGAAATGCTGAGAATTCTGCAGGGGTAACTGGGCCAAAAAAAAAAAGGAACAAAAGGCCCAACAGAGCTGGCATGGGTGGAAAACGACAGGATCCCACTGGGTTGTCTCTAAGTGGAATTTAGGTATAGAATTTCAAGAACTAGTTTACATAAGCCCAAGGATACTACTGAGAAAGGAGCAGTAAATTTCATTTTATTTTTAAGATTTTTATTTATGTATTTTTGTGCAGAAGAACTGGGGTGTAGGCCAGTAGTACAGGGGTAGGGAGAATGAGAGGATTCACCAGAGACAGAATGGAGAGCAGAACAGGCAGATCAATGAAACGACTCCTGAGTGAAACAGGAAGGAAAGGTCTGCTGTGCCATGTGGGTTAGCTCCCTGGCAGGGGATCGAACTTAGGACCTAGTAGTGATAGCTCTGAGACAAACTGTAGGCCTTTACGGAGGCTGCGGGAGTAGTTCTTTCAATCTTAATGAAGAATCACTGAAACATTTAGAGTAATTTCCTCCTTTCACCTGTTAGGTTCACTGACCCTAATGACACAGCATATAGACCTGAAGAATGCTCCTAAAACTATGGGGACTTTCTGAATCTTAAATGTTGAAGTACCAGGGCATACAGTACCCATCCACTAGGAGAGGCAAGGGAAAATCTTAGAAGGGAAAGCAGAAGAGGGACAAGTACAATAAGAGAAATGCCTTTAGATAATTGCACACTCTGCTGGCAGAGGATCCAGATATTGACAGAATTTTGGACAAGAAAACTTAAGCCAATTCCATGACTTGTGGGGAGGAAATGTTGAATAAAAGTCATGAATGAGAGGTGATTACTCCAGGTTGTTTTGTCAATTATCAGTTAAATCAGTCCTGCTATTGTGAATACAATGGTGTTTGTCTCCAGCAGCTGTAAGCAAAAAGACCTTGAAAACAAGGAACGGAAATCAACCAAAATTTTTGGCATGAAAAAAATAGTTCAGACAAGTACACCTAGGGGAATAAATATTACCAAGTGATGGAACGTCTGAAAATGCGCGATTGCCAGGAGGATCAGGAAGGGTGGCCAGTGTGCCAGGAATGTGTGCATGGCAGAACAACAAAAGCTATTTGGCAAGCTGTTAGATCATGTGGATAAGGAAAATACTTCATTTACCTATTCCAGGAAGGGTCTGCTGGATAAAACCTAAGATGCCATATATAGGCTTACCTTTAAAAATAAAAAAAAGATAGGTCAGGAAAGACATAGAGGTAGGAGTGACTCACTGAAGGACAAACAAAATTGATGGACCCTCCTCAGAAAAAGGGCAAGCCACAATCAAAGAAAGGAACAAGAAAAAGGAAAGTGGGACCTGAAAAGTGAATAACACAAATGGGAAAAGAAGTAAAAATACTGTATAAAGCAACCTTTCCAGAAGTGTGAGAATGCCCAAAACACTTTGCTTCACCTCTTCAGACCCATTTTCCTCAATTATAAAGAAAGGACAGTGGATGACAGGATTGTTAAGGCCTCGTATAGTGCTAACGATCTATGCCTCAAAGCAGGTTCCAAAATTCAGCTTCTTGTAAATCTGGCTCTAGTCTCACTTTGGGAAATTCTTCTCTGACATATATCCTATTTCACTGGCTCCCTTCATCATATCCCCAAAGGACATCTGTTTATACTAGATATATGAACAATTTTTGCCTTATTTTATTTTTTTTAAGATTTATTTATTTTTGCATACAAGAACTGGGTAACAGGTCAGAGGTGCAGGGGTGAGAAGATTCACCAGAACAGAAAGGGGAACAGAAGAGGCAGATTGACTGAAATACACTGCTGAGGGGAGCAGCAGGCAGGATAGGAGAAGTCTGTCATGCCTTGTAGATTACCTCCCTGGCTGGATATGGAACTCATGGTGCAGTGGCTATGGATAGCTTCATAGTGCTACACTTTAACCTCTGTGCCACCAGGGAGGGCCCAAGACTTTGCTTTGTTTTTGAGGGAATGAAGATGGTAAAAAGTTAGTGAAATGGAATTCAGAAGCTCTGACTTTCAGCTCTCTCTCTGCTTCCATAAATATAGGATGTTTCCCCTCATGTTTGAAAATAAAAACCAGATTAGGTTATCACTACTGAGCTCCTTTCCAACTCTACTTATTGTCCTCCAGCTAGTTCTCAGCTCTTCAATGAGTTTTCATCAATTGGATGTCTCTTAGCAATAATGGTGACACCAAATAGGAAAGAACCCGGTCTTCTTTTCAATTCTTCACATAAACTAAGACTAAAATGTCACAGCTAGAGGTTGGAAAGTGCATGACAAGAAAAAATAGAACAAAATACTAAAAGATAATGACCTTCCCAGAGAGAAGGCTTGCTCCATTACAGAAGAGTCTCCAGAGAAACAAGGAGACAAAGTCACTGCTCTCAGAGACACTTGAAATAAAACTACCCAACAACTGATTGTAGCTTCACCCCATACCACCTACTCCCAGTGCTCAAAGGAGCTGCCGCGACTTCCCCAACAGTCAGCTATGGTTGAGTGCTGACTTGGAGACCTCTGAAACATCCTCTGCAGCTCCACCCAGAGGTTTTCCAGCTTTCAGTGTCCCCCTATCATCCCTGCAGCCTGTAGGCCACTCTGCACCCTGCATTCATGTCAGGTGTCCTGTCAGGCCAAGCTGGTTTATTCAAGGTCAAGCTGGCAGCTGAGCCCAAGAGCCTGCTGCCTATGCTGTTAACATTGCCAAGTTGAGCTGCATCTATTTTTTTCTTCAATCATTCCTAGAAATATCAATTCTGGAAAACTGTTTTCCCACATAAGATTTTGGCAGCCTATCCTAAGCAGTTACCTCATTCTTTGCTCTGTTGCCATCTGAAACTATACCAGGAAAAACTGTGCACCTGTAGGGAAAATGAATGCACAGAGGGTGAAGGATTGGATCAACTCCCCCTCCTGACAGGGTGATATAGGAAAGGTGTTCATGGAGTTAAAGAACCTCAGCACTGCCAGAGACCTGAGACTCCACTAGCGAAAAGTCATTAAGGAAACAGGCTGGCAAAGGGACATGGATTTAACAAATTATAGATTTAAAAAAAAAATTGTAAAATGAACAGAGAGAGAGTCAGAAGGGGAGCTTGGAGAACAAACTGTATATTTGTGGGGCCAGATATAGTAAATATAAGGCCAGAGGAAGAATAAAAGAAAAGATTCCCTATATCTAATTGATTTCCTTTATTTGGGTGACTTTAACAGAATATCATAGATTAAGTAGTTTATAAACTACAAAGTTCATTTCTTTTGGAGGCTAGAAAGTACCAGATCAAGGCTCTAGTAGTTTCAGTGTTTGTTAAAACTACACACTGTTTAATAGACAGTAACTTGCCACTAAATCCTCCCATGACAGAAAGGGGAAGTGGAACCTTTGGGATCTCTTTTACAAGGATGTTAATCCCACTTATCAGGGTACCGCCTTCATGGCCTAATCATTTCTCCAAGGTCCATGACCACATACCTTCACACTAAAGGTTAGAAATGCAATCTATAAATTTTAGGACACAAACATTCAGTTCATAACAGTAAGGAAAGGTCTGTTTCTCTTCTCTCAGTTCAAAATGTAGCCACTGAACATCATGCCTTATTTTTTTGTACAGGTAGCATGTTCTGAAAATCAACTCTTTGAGACTTGTCTATGTTATTGACAATCACAAGGTAAAAGCTTGAGAGGGCCTTAGAAAGTATGTGATAACATCCTCATATTTTAGATATGACAATCTGAGACAATGAAAATAAAATGGTTTTCCCAGAATACCCAGCCTCCATAGGATGGTCATGAAAAGAAAAAAAAACAATATAGACAGACCTTGATCTTCTCGTCCCAGAACATTTTTCCTACTGAACGATGTCCAAAACATGTGCGTGCACACATGCACACCCGTGCATTCATACCTAGTGTAGGTATAAAGAGTTACTAAATATACTACTTCAACAGCTGGGATTTTAGAAGTTGACTTTTCACAAGGTGTTTGTGGTTTCTTAAAATGTAGTAGGATCTCTTCTTTATTCTACTTTGAGTTTTTTTTTTTTTTTAATTTAACAGAGAACTTAAATATTAAATGTCTGAATTGGTCAAGTTAGTCACTGCAGAACATTCCCTCATGGGCAACAAATTCAAGTTTGACTTGTGTAATGCCAAAGCATCTCACTTCAGATGACAGCATTCAAATCAGTTACTCAGAATCCGAAGTGGTCATTCCAAAGCCCTGCTGAAGTTACACCAGTCAGCATCTATCTCTTGAACAGTTTAGAAGGATTTCCCTTTAGATTAAAAGGAAACCAAAAAACTTGTTTAGTTAAAAGGAACTAAGAACTAGTTCCTACTAGGGTATCTGATAGTTGATAAATCAGCAACCCTCTTGCTTGGAACTATCATGAGTGACTGAACAAATAATTTAGCTCAAAGAGGACATTACAGATCCTCCCTGGTGGTGCGATGGGTTAACTTTCAGCAGTATGAAGGTACCAGCTGCCACTGAGTCACGAGTTCTATCCCCAAGCAGAAGACTAACCCACATAGCACACATGACCTCTCCTGTCTTGCCCACTGCTCTCCTCAACAGTGAATTATCTCAGTGGATCCACCTGTTCTGTCTGTGGTGAATACTCTCACCACCACCATGGCCCCAACCCCACACCACTGACCTGGAACTCAGATCTTGTGTGCATAAATATATACATCTTTTTTAAAAAGTACATTACACACACTTTTAGTCAATAAAGAGAATGAGCTCTTCTAGAAAACTAGACAACTGCTGAGAAATTTAAAGGGTGCCCCAGAGTGGCCTTCACATTGGGGTTCCCTTTCTTGCAAAGCTTCTCTTAATTTCTTCCTGTGATAACCCCTCAGCTCATCATCATCACAAAGAGTCTCAGTGTAGAAACAAGGTAGGAATTGAGTTAAATACTGCTGGAGACCTCCTTCAAGAGATTAGCAATCTGATGAGAATCAATGTATAAAAAAAGTCTACATAATTATACCCTTAGAATAACCAAATTATCAAGTAAATTAGTGAAGCAAATACAACTATGGAGTTTAAAGAAAAGCATTGTGATAAATTATGATAGATTATGAGGTCATTCCTTTGTAAGGATTTAAATCCTTGTGTACATTTGATTCTTAAGTTTCATTGCTTATATAGGTTTATATTCTATCATCATTATAATAAGAAAGGAAGAATGCAGAAAAAACCACAAAGGGTAGGAATTTGAAGACACAGATACAAAAACTCATATGTAACAGACTTAAAAAAAAAAAAAAGACAGATGAAACACAGTGGAGTAACTAAACCCCACACAGAGTTAAATCTCAGTTGAAAAGTATGTATGGGTAGGACAGGATCCTCAAACTGATGCTAAGAATGCCAAGTCAAACTTGTAGTCCAGTGAGCAGAACAGTGAAAATGAATGTGCTACTCTCAAAGAAGTGGAACCAAGGAACCAAACTTAGTAACAAGATATTATAGATTGTGGGGCCTAGACATGTAAGTAGGCCAAAACAGAAAGAAAAGATAAAGAAAAACATGAATGTAGGTGGGAATAAGGTGTGATATTACCAAAGGAACCAAGAAGAGTTAAATAAGGATGAGAAGTTGTGACTCAAATAATATCAGGAAGAAAGAAGGGGATATGTCTTCTTCTCTACCAACATCATAGGATCAGATAAGGGCTCTGCAAATCTTCCTTCAACCTGCAATTTGTTCCCCATATAGTTGAAACACCCTCTCCTTCCCAAGGGATTAAAAATGGGTGAAGGGGGCTCTCCCTGAATATGCAGTGGGTTAAAGCACCACATTATGAAGCTCTCCAAAGCCACTGCAGCATGAGTTCGATCCCCACCCACATGGCACAGCAGACCTCTCCTGACCCACCTGCTGTACAGCAGTGTACTTTGTCAATCTGCCTGTTCTGCTCCCCACTCTGTCTCTGGTGAATCCTCTCACACACCACACTCTGGCCTGTACCTCAGGTCTGTAAGCATAAATGAATAAATCTTTTTATTTTTTTTTTAAAAAATGGGTGAAGGAATTTGACACCAAGCCCTGAGTGAGACATGGGAGTAATTACCTAACAGCTTGTGTCCCCAGTATTCTCTTCAGTGACGCAGAAACAGAAGTAATAAATATGGGCCCACCCTGATGGCACAATGTGTTAAATTGCAGCACTATGAAGCTTCCTGCAACCACTACAGCACAAGTTCAATTCCTGACCAGGGAGGTGACTCACATGGCATGGTAGACTTCTGTCCCACTCACTGTGACCCTCAGAAATTTTGCACCTTTGGTCTGTACCCCAGATCTTGTATGCATAAATAAATAAATCTTAAAAAACAAAAGCAGTGATAAGCACAATCAGGGATTCTGCTCATGAGGGCCAACAGAATGAGTATATATAAGTGCACATAACTTTAGTAATTGTTTCTCAAGGAAAAAAATGGAGTAAGAATAAAATATACATTTTATGAGCTTACATGTATTGAAACTGTATTTGTTAACAGAAAAGGGAATATCTACTTCCTTAATCAAATCTTGAATAAAGATTCAGTAATAAGAGGAAATCAATTGTAGAACTAACATATTGTAAATGGTACAGGTTTCATGGACTCCGCCCCCACTCCAGATACTAGAACTACTAATCCCATGAATACCAAGGAGAAGCACGCTGGGACATGAGGGCGGAGCTGAGCAGCCAGGTTGGGATAAAACCGGACATGTGGGCTGTGGGGGTCTCTTGGCCTGGTGGTTCACAGCTTATCATTTTGGCTCTCGATAGATTTTCAGCGTGCCGGTGGAGTCCAAGTCAGCAGAACTGGTAGGACATTCTAGCTTAACTTGTATTTCTCTCCCTCTTACCCTGGGTTATTCCTTTACCTTTCTCCTTATAAATAAATCCATTATTCAACCTTTTTGAGTGTGTCCATAATACTATTGAATCGTAAGTGTGTGGGTGAAGACCCACAGACAGGCAACCCAATTCACACTGGGGTGCCCTGTAACAATATAATGTCTACAAATTGTGATGATTCAGTCCCCATGAGTCTCAATTAGTTAAAGGATTAGTCCTTGCTCAGCATGTATAGATGATTGATTTTTAATCTCTGGGTAATGCAATTGGTCTAAATGACTATATTCTAACCAAAGAAGGTTGAAAAGCAACAAAAATAACAAAGGATGGCCCTCCCTGGTGGCGCAGCGGGTTAAAGCACAGCACTGAGAAGCTGAAGCCGCTTCCGCATGAGTTCGATTCCCGCCTGCCCGGGAGGTGACCACATGGCGAGGCAGGCCTCTCCTGACCCGCCCGCTGCTCCCCTCAGCAGTGTACTTCGTGGATCTGCCTGTTCTGCTCCCCACTCTGTCTCTGGTGAATCCTCTCACCCTCCGCGTCTCTGGCCTGTACCCCAGTTCTGTATGCACAAATAAATAAATCTTTAAAAAAAAAAAATAAATAACAAAGGACTAGTTAAATGGAGCATGTTTTCTTGTGCAAGTATGTTTTCCAGTTGCTCAATAACACAAAACTTCCCATGGCAACTTCACCTATTACTTGCATCATTAGCTTCTAAAGGTACCATGGAGAGGGGGAAAGAAATGGGATCTGTAGTGAGTCAGTCCTTGGGTTCAGTCCTAGTTCTATCACTTAGTTGTAAGCATTACTTATTAATGACTACTGAGTTCTTACAAAGTCCTCATTCTGAGCAAACTGCATTGTCTATAATATATCACATAGTACAATGAGATAAGTCTTATTCTTGTTCCCCATTTTACAAATGAAAAAACTGAAATAAATAACATTTAGTTACTTGACCAATGTCACAGTAAATAGTGGATCCCGGATTTGGAACTACGTTTACATCACGTCTCTTAACCCTTATGCCAAATTACCTCCTCTTTCTTCAATTTAAACTCTGGGCAACTTAACCTCTTTGGCCTCAGTTGAATCATCAATGATAAGGATAAAATACTATTTATTTTGCAGAATTTATTAAAAGGTGTAATGAGAAAATATCATAAGGTATTTAATGTAATACCTGGCCCATAATAAGTAAACTTTAAATACTATTTTTACCTTTAATGTATTTGATAGATGACAGTTTTATAATCTCTAATACTTCCCTAAAAAAATGAGTGCTTAAGTTATATAATAACCTTTCATCAATAAAAATAAAGTTATTAGTGCTAGCTTTTCATTATTAGGAAAATTGCAATTCCCATTTCTCTTCTTTCACCTTTATTATGAGAAGAAAGTCAAATGAGTAAAAGAACTGTGACAGGCACTTCCATAAAAGGAGGAGGTACTACATCCCTCCTTCATTAAACTATGGGTAGAACTGAGGAGCCTGTGAAGACAGAAAACAGGTGAGCTGAACGGGGACACAAAGAAGAAAGATATTGGGAGATGTGTGGAGAAGGGCATGTTTGCCTCTTACTTGTACAAGGGCCTTGGGGGATAATGGGAAGAGCCATGAAGAGGAGAGACATGTTGAGACATTTACAAGAGACACATGAGTGAAAGAAACATGGGGAGGTAACAATGGCATCTGTTATCTTGATTTATAATTTGATATTTTTCTCCTTTTGTCCCAGACTTGCCTGGTCCCTTCTACCTCTTTCCTATGGTTCCCCACCAGAAGGTACCTTAGACTTTTGTAAGTCTCAGTGGCTCTCCTTTGGGATAACCCCCTTTGTTTGGACATTGATCAACAAATGGATGGATAGCTTTAGGTGTTTTATTGGAAAACTATTACCCTTTCTTCTCTTTCTATGCATACTAATCTATGAAAGTTCTTCCACACTAAGTATGTTTTATCTTTATGCAAGTGAATGGCTATTTAAAGTATGCAGTTCTGGGGCCCTGTTGTACCCCTTGGTCTGTCCACTAATAGATTTAATTAGAGCTGGGCTTTAGTCAGAGACTATCTAAAGAAGAAAAAAAAAAAAAAAGAAAAGCTAGATGGATGTTAAAAAGAATCTTGACCCAAACCATATTGTCTAAATAACGTAAAGTGTGGCTGATAGTGGCCTTAAAACATTAAATCACTCACTGGAGATATGAGCATGCTTGTACGATAGTTGAGTGGTCATTAGACTGTGAAAGACAATGTGTCCTAATAGTGATTTTTAAGCGTTCACATTCTGTTTGTAGTCTCAACTAACATAACTCAGATTTTATTCATAGACTCCGAAAAGGCAAGAACTCTTCCAACCCCAAATAGTGAATCATAATGGACCTAAATTAATTCCCTTATAAGTGAGTGGTTTCACACTGAACTCGCGCTAGGAAACTGTGTAGAAAGTCTAACAGGGGCTTTGAGAAAAGAAATTTCAATTTAGAAAATAAACCTCCAGAAAGAAACTTCCCTTTTCACATTTGCACATAACACTTGGAGCTACAGTGGCCAACTTGAGAACATAAACATCAAAGATAAGTTAATATGCCAAGAATGTCAGATCAGAGGATGGAGAGAAAGTCCTTGATGAGCCATTAAAGACAACAACTAACCTCGAATATGCCCTTACCAGGAACTCACCAGACTTCTTGTTAGTGAACTACTTACTTTATTCATTGTTTAAACCATTTGAGGTGGGTCTTCTGTTATCTGAAGCTTAATGCATCTTAACTGATAACCAATCCCAGAAGACTAAGGAGATACTGGGGAAGCCCAAACAGTCCAAGATCAGAGAAATAATACAATATTATTTGCTGCTATAATTCCTTCTAAGGGCATTAGACTGAAGGGAAAAGAAGAAACAGTGAAGTAGTTTTAAAAAGACGGAATAGCTAAGGAATTGGAAGAAATCCCTAGGTTCTGACCATCTCTCTCATATTACATCCCATATTCAGTCCACTTCCCTCCCCAGTTATGACAAGCCTACATCAATTTGCCCATTCTAAATCTACTGATAGATATCCCCAGCATGCTGTAATAGGATCTCTGATTCCCTTGCAATCCTGGAAAAAATTACTACTGAACTGACAGGTCCCTTGAAAAACTATATCCTTGCTGAAATATGCCATCTCTCACGCTGAACACAAACATAATGTATCACCCTCCACTGGCTTTCACTGAGATTTCACACAACTGGTAATATCTGGAAAGCAACTCCGTCAGATTGGAGTAAGGATGGATGAGCTGCCCACGGACCGGTAGGAGTGTCTCTGACCATGTTGAGAATCCACAAAAGAAACTGTTGCCCGAGTAGGCATGTCCACTGAGAACGAAGCACAGAGTTGCTTAGAACTGCTAAATGAAAATCAGGAAAAGCAGACTGACAGTAACAGCCTTCATTTATCAGGGACCTTGGATGGTTGTCATGAGCAGCTGTTCTCTTCCACTACTGACAGGCAGCAGGATTATATCTGGGAACAAAATTCCCCACAGTAGTTTGTGGGAATAAAAACATGCTATGGAGGGACAGTATAAAAAAAATCTTCCCTGGAGACTGGAAACTTTTGCATTGTATTCTCACAAAGGGGGAGGGACCTTTCAGGAAGAGAGAAGTTGCTTCTACATGTATGTAAATGGAAGCACCAATGCTTAAATACAGTCCTGCAGTAAGGACAGACAACTTATTCTCCAGGCGTATTAATCTGTGACAGGCTATATCCTAAGGATACATCCACCCCCACCTCACAATGATCACTGTCATCATGAATTATTCTTGCACTGGTTCATCAATGCCTTTCTTCACAGGCCAGGACTAAAGAACTCTCCCTGCAATTTCAGCTGCACTTCTTCCTTACCAGCATTTCTCATATCCTCTTTGTTTCCCCGGGTCTCCGATTTCATCCTTTCCACCTCTTTTCTTAATCCATCATTCTTTGTGAGACACCGTTGGCTGAACACTGCACAATAGGCCCTGTCTCACCCTATTTACCATGCCCATTAAATCTATTAGTCTCAGTACACCATCAGCTTTTAAACATGCCCCTTTCATAAACCCCCTTCTTACCTGTTCTAATGACATTGTTCCCTCACCCACTGCCCTTTGAACACTCATGTCATTAAGCTCCAATTTCACTTTGCTTTTGATAATGACAAGATGGCTGCCCTCTATAATTTTACTCAGGAGTCTAACAGAGAGTACCTTTACAGCAGCAGCCACAAGAGATACCTATTGATTTCTCCCTTTGCCTCTCCTTCCCTCCAGGTCCCATGGCGGCCATTCATGTTTGTCCAGGCTGACCTAGCTCACATAGTTCTAACTGGTCATCCCCATTGACATAGGAGGGTGGACATTCTGAATGATTTAGTCTCCTCTCCCTCTTCCTCTTTCACCTAAACGTCCTGCTTAGATGTTCGGCTCCCATTTCTTCCCGTAAGTGTGTATTTACTGAATGTATTTTAACTGCCAAGCTCTTTACTAGGTGTTAAGGAGACAAACAATGAGGTCCAGTTCCTTCTGCAAGGAGATTACTTTCTGGGTAGAGAGATAAAGGAAGACAAACGTACCAACCAACAAATCAGATACTATGGGCAGATTGCTTTATCCAGGTCACAGGGAATCCAATCACACTGGATTCCAATGTGTGTTATACTAAAAAAGTCATTTTTAAAAAGCAGCAACAAGGTGGACTACACCAAAATAAGGATGGACTTTGGTTCAAAATTCAGTTCAGCTACAAATTTGAATAATCTGAAGCAAATCATGTAAGTCTTCAGCAGAACCTCAGGACACCTACTTGCTAGGGGCTATGTGACTATGAAATGGAGGTTTCTAGCTCTCCAGCTTATGCCCCATAAATTCTAACTGTGGATGATGACACACATGGTATTTCCTAGAAACCCTCTGATTTCCTAGACCCAGTGTCCCTGATTAAACTGTTCACCTTAGGGACTAACTGGTGATTTTTCTAGTAGAGGGGTGTGTTTGAATAAATGTGTGAGCCATGTTAGCTTCAACTCCACCTGGGTTGAGAGAGCTCAGTTAGTTCACCACTGGCAACTTAACTCCAGAGTATGTGTTATCTGCGAGATGTTAAGGGGAAGTTAGCTTAGAGTCTCTTCTGGGAATTTATTTATGTCATAAAGTGGAACTGGATTTAGTGCCACTGAAAGTCTCTATTCAAGGGGAGCTTATGATCAGCAAAGGGATCCCAGGTCACAAGGAAGTCATAACAGCAGGTTTTCTATGGTGGCCTCAGGTGGACAGTCTGAGTAGCAAAAGTCTTGAGCCCACTTCCTACTGCATATCATTATGACAGAAGGCCCCACCTTCACTCTGAGGGAGAGGGCACTCCCAAAACTCCCCCCATCATGTTACTATTCTAACAACTGCTCAGCATCATATGAAGAGAAGTGAAAAATGATTATTAGTCATGTATAGACCACCCCAGTATTTTTAATTACAGATCATACAAGAAAAATATAACTTCTTCTGTTTTGCCTGTATTCAAGATAATCTTATCAGGATTGTCAGGAAAGAATTATATTGTAGTCAAAGGAATATTCAATATCCCTTCAGGCACTTTTCAGAATTCAGAGTGTTGGCATGTATTTAAAAACCAAATAAAGAAGAAATGCATAACTTAGAGCGCTCAGGTGCCAAATTAGCAGAGCTGAAGAAAAGAATGAGTCAGGGAAATACTTTACCAGAATGCAAGGTACCCTTTAGCCCCAACTTTTTCAACTAGTGTCAGTGTGCTGAAGTCTGGTGTTGATGTTAAAATCATCTGACAACCTGTAACTCAACTATAGGCAGTTAGACATAAGCTATATGTATCTATTTTTACACATTAGCAGCAGTTCTCTCAGGAACCTCAGATTTCCTTTCAGCCTGCTCTTCTGTCATCCCAAGAACAACTCCCTCCTATAGGTGCTCCGTTCTCCTGTTGGATACCTTTAGAAAGTTGCCTTCCAGTTCCTAATTACCTCAAGCAGCTGCCTAATGCAGTTTCTAGGCTCAAACCACAGCGAGTATCCATTTAACACTCAACACTATCACTGACTGGTGTACAGAGAAAGGGATTGCTTTTGTGCCTGCCCCCCGAAAACAACAGTTGTTGTATTCATTGGCCTCCAGGAAATGAGGAGGCCTTGCCATTGTGCACAGGATTTTCCCCAGGGGCTCTGGCTGGAGAGCCATCAGGCACACAAAAGGAATGGCTTTATTCTGTCCTCAGCTATCCTTGGCAGGGTTTATAGCATTTGCTCACATACCATCATCAAGTCTATATATGTATTACCTACGGAAAACACTTTATAAGCCAAAACGGTATGACAAACTCCATTAAGACAATGTTCTCTGAGCCACCCAAAACAGTACCCAACTCCCAGACCATACCTAGTTAAGGAGTGATTCCAGTTCCAAAAGGCACTCATTAAATATTTGTAGGTTAATGATTCTTTGATTGTCCTGGTATCCATCTATTAAATAGTCTGAAATTTGCATTTTGATATAAGAGGTTGGAGTTTTTCACAGTGATGACATTCAGCTTGCCTATATTTTACAAAAATTAACTGTTATTGAGGTTCTTCTGTTTCCTCACAAAAAGTAAGAAAAGAGTAAGGGAGGGAGGGAGAGATACAAGAAGAGAGGGAGTAAAGAAAGGAAAGAAAGGACAAAAACAAAGAAGCAAAGAAATAAATTAAGAAAGAAAAGGGAAGATGTTCTTATCAAACTTGACTTCATCATTAAAAAAAATCAACATTTTGCCTAAATTGTTAGTAGCATTTCATACCAACATGCCGTCTCATTTGAGGCCTGTTTTCAAAGAAAGGTCAATAATTAATTGTTAGTGTTTCAAACTCACTATTTATCTCATCCATTCTTTTCACTATTGATTTCAGAAATAATCCAGTGTCAGGAGAAATTGTAGAAAGGCACAGTTCTCAAATGAGTATAAATATGCAAGGCACATTCCCATTTCAAAAAGTGATTATGGTGGATTCTGCCATTTCTGCCCTAACACACCTCTGAGGATCCACTTCCAACACTGAGTCCTGATAATTGGAGGTAACTTCCACTTGTCAAACTTTTCCAGAAAGTGAAGAGAACCCCAAGTGGCACTGACATGACCTGGTCTCATAGAACAGGGTGACTTGCTTTGGGAAGGTGACCCAACACTTGCTTTCTTGACACTCATCTTTTGCAGGAATTTCTTAGGGTGAACTGAACACCTAAGTATTTGAAATCTGTTCAATCAGTGAGTTGGAAAGAAAATTGAACTTGTTGCTGCAAGGTGGATGTTTACAACCAGATGACTCTTCTGAAGATACCCAATTATACTGAGACTTGGGGTCCTCACCTGCCAACTTAAGGACCAGAACTAATCTCTCTCTCTCTCTTCCCTCCAGCCCTCTCTATGGAGAATGGTGTGGCTAGGGAGGAGGAAGAAAGAAGAAAGGGCACACACTCAGGTGCCATAGGGACTGAGCACCTCCCATGCTGTCATTTTTTTCCTTCTCAGTCATTCATCTTTCACCAACCAGGTGAAACAGGAAATGTACACACTTTGGTATATAATTAGAATCTAGTTACTTTTGCTGTGGATCTCAATTATGTTTTCATGAGGTCCTCAGTCATAATAAAACTGTGTTCCTTTCAGGGGAAGGATGGAATTGGAAATACCTCTAAAATGAATATTTTAGGAGAATTTCCCAGAATACTGATGAATTTGTGATATAGATTTGTCTTGTCGTGACCAATAATATGTACTAGAAAGACCCATCAAGGACTAGGGCAGACTGCTACAACTTAGATGAGACATGCCTGGGCCTCTGGAACCACTGAAACCTAGAACCTTACTAAAGGCAGAGGGCTAGGCAGATTCAAAAGACAAAGGCAGGGTGTGGTGAGACAGGGGGTTAACAGAGAGAGGGGCAGCAGAGCAAAGAATAAAAGTTAGAGACAAAGAGACAACAAAAGGAAGTGGGCATTTTATTGATTAAGAAAGAAAAAAGGAAGTGCTTATTATATCTTTATTTATGAAATCCTATTTTTACTTATAGACTTTTCATTTTTCTAGCCACAAACAAAACTATGCTCCACCTCCTGTCTCACTGCCCCAGTGAAGCAGTCCCTTGTTTTGTTCATTGTTTGTGAGAGATACCAAAGGTTTCACAGATAGTGAGATTTTCTATCAGACCCAAAAGATGGTGTTTCCCTGCTTCTTTGCAACTGGACAGAGACATGTAATTGCTTTGCCAATGGAATGTGAGTAAAAATAATGTGTATTGCTTTGGGTCAAAAACCATTAAATGACAGGCATATTTTTGCAGGATTATTTCCTTCTGCCAATGTGACCAGTCAGTCCTAACACTGGAGGCTCCAATAGCTCACTCTAAACTGAGATAACCTGGAGCAGAGCCCAAGCTCTCCACAGTGGACATACATCCTGAGCATGAAATAAAGCTTTATTGTTTTGTGCCATTAAGACTTGGGGGTACTTCTTATTGCACCATGTTATTAGCATAACCTGATGGGCCCATTGTTTTACTGGTTATGATTAGGTGAAGGCTATCAGATACTACTGTTTGTGGCACAATTTTGTAAAACATAAAATTTCTAATTAATGTGCAGATAAATAAACAATATGTTGTTAAAGATTGGGTGCTGTTCACAAAGAGTTTTTTTTTTTAAAAAGATTTATTTATTTATGCATACAGAACTGGGGTACAGGCCAGAGATGCGGAGAGTGAGAGAATTCACCAGGGATAGAGTGGGGAGCAGAACAGGCAGACTGACGAAGTACACTGCTGAGGGGAGCAGCGGGCGGGTCAGGAGAGGTCTGCCACGCCATGTGGATCTCCTCAGGAGCAGGTGAGTGTCGAACTCGTAAGGAAGTGGCTTAAGCTTCTTTTGCAGTGCATTAACCCTCTGCGCCACCAGGGAGGGCCCACAAAGAGTTTTTATGATTTTCTGCAACTGGAATTCACTAATTGCAATTCTAAAAGGAATTTTCATCAGTAAAGAAATGCTGGTTGGAGAAAAAGAAATACTTTTGCCTTCATCATAGATACTTTATAGAGATTACCATTAGTGAATAATCTTTGAGTACACAACACCTGTAAACTTGTCAGAAATAGACAATAGAAAAATAAAATTGTTGTTGTCATGATTATTTTATCATCACCAACACCCTGCAGCTAAGTGCTCAATGATTTTTACCACCAAATAAAATTTAGCCAGTTCAAAGCAGGTTTATAAACATAATAGCCCTATGAAGTTAAATCTGTAGAAAGAGCTAGATTGAGGTGATGGGCATATTTAGATAAAAAGATTAAATATTTGAGAATAATGTAAAAAAAAATTACCTAACTTTTCCTGAATAAAGGCTTAGCCAGCTATTAACATCTTTAAAGTAAAACTATAATTTATAATGTCACAAATTTACAGCATAGTTTGCATAGTCTCGAAAGCATGACCTATCTTTATGTTTTCAGTCAGTAACAACTCACACAGTCTTCACTCAATCTTCAATCTATTGCCTGTGTTCTGGAAATATCCTCGCTGAGGTTTAATATTTATAAGTTCCTTAATTTCTCATAAATCTTCTCAAATTGAATTTCTGCCTAATAGAAGAATTAATGCCTCTGTGTAGACAACAAACAACTTGGATTAGAAATACTCTAGTAGGTTATTTCCCAACTACTTATCTGAAACACAAAGGAACTTGACAAGACTACTTCTGAGCAAATAAGAAAACACTGTGGTTTGATTCCTATTTCCCGTATTAATTTTTTTTTGAAATTATCAAAATGTATACTGAAAACATAGTGTCTTTGCCATAATATTTCTGGTTGCAAAATTCTAAGACAAATCATAATACATTAATAAGATAATAGCAAGGTGGAATAGTTTTCCTTCTTTCCAATCCCAGATAATAAACCCTCAACTTATTAGAAATGTATTCTTATTTAAAGCTAGTTAACTCACTTTCCTGGTCAATTTAAATAGAATCAAATATTCCTTTTTTTAAGATTTGCCAATGAAACAATTCCCCAACATTTTCTTTTTTAAAATTTTATAATGAATTTGTACAGTGAGTTAATATTTTCCTATTATAGTAAATCATGTTATTAAACATAATTGATCCTTCCTTTCAAAATGTAGGAACTCTCACAGGTTCAAGACAGAATCTTCTACACTGCCATAGGGAATAGAGAGCAAAAAATTAGAACAGCTATTCTCAACAGGACTAGGGTGATTGTCTAAAAATCGCTGTGAAGTTTTTGGGTTTTTTTTTTTTCAAACTATATATGTCTATCTCAACATTAACATTCTTAAATATGTGTGGTCTGAAGAAAATCTTCTGATGTTCCTGAGGTTCACAATGTTGTTACATTTTTTTAAGAAAAGGTTAAAAAAAGTTATTATTTTCTTAATTTGTTTTTCTTCAAGTTCACAATTTGCATATAGGAATATAACAAATTTTTGTATATTAATTTTTAGCCTGCAATTTTATTATACTCATTTCTAGATTTTTAGATGTAGATTTTTAGTGATGTTTCTAGGATTTTTATATACATGTTATTTGCATGTTCATGTGTAAGTGTACATATATAACATATATGTGTTGGTATGCATATTAATACATCACTTGTAAGTAGTTTCATTTCTTGCTTTCCATTATGGAGCCTTTATTTCCTACTGCTGTCTGATTACTCTGACTAAAATCTCTATTATAAAATTAAATAGAAAAGTTGTAAGTAGACATCTTTTTTTTAATTACTGATCTAAAGAGAGGCATTTTTGGTTTTCATCACTGAGTATGATTTTGTATAGTGTTGTTGGATACAGCTTTTATTATTTTGAGATGTTACTTCTATATACATTTTCTTAGGAATTTTTATCATAAATGTTAATTGTTTACTGTCAAATGCTTTCTCTACATATAATGATATGATAATATGATTTTTATCCTTTCTTTTGTTTATATATTGTTGAAGTCCATTTGCTAGTATTTTGTTGAGGATTTTCACATCTAATATATAGACTGAAAACCAGAAATTTTTGTTTGTATTGTTTTTATATGCATAATATCCTTGTCTGTCTTTAGTATCAGGGTAATATTGGCCTGTAGAATGTGTTAGGAGGTATTCCCTCTTCCTCACATTTTTGCACACATTTGAGTAAAACTGGACTTAGTTCTTCATTGAAGAATTGGTAGAATTAATTGTAAATTCATCTGGTCCTAGAACTTTAGGTTTTGGGAGATATTTATTACTGTTTTAATTTCCATATTTGTGATTGGTCTAATCGAAATTTCTATTTCTTTCTGGTTCAGTCTTGATAAATACATTGTTCTAAATATGATATTTCTTAAAGATCATCAAATTTATTGGCATATAGCTATTCATGATAGGTTTTCATATCTATTGCATCTAGAAATATAGAAGTAGAAATGTAATTTCTAGTCTTTCATTTACAATTCTATTTCTTATGGTTTCCATTCTTTTCTTTTTGAGTCTAGCAAAAGGTTTGTTAATTTTTCTTATATTTCTGAAGAACCAATACTTGTTTTCATTGAGCTTTGGTATTATCTTTTTTGGTTTCTATTTTATTTATTTTGACTAATGGTTATAATTTTTTCCTTCTGTTAGCCCTGTTTCAAGTAATTTATCTAAGTCTGCTGGAGTTAGATTTTTTTTTTTTTTTCTGGAGAGAGGGTTCCAGATTTTGTGTCACTGTCTCTTCACTTTGTTTAAGTTATATGTTGGACTAAACAGTTTTTTTTTTCTTAAATTTTGATCGTTGGTCTTAAAATTAAGATTATTATGACATATATACAATGGAATATTACTCAGCAACCAAAAAAGAGAAACACATGTCTTTTGCAGCAACTTGGATGGAGCTGGAAAAGATCA
>NW_004567103.1:63414032-63481479 GCF_000260355.1 Condylura cristata | reverse complement strand
AAAAAAAAATAAGATTATTATGTTGCCTAGATTCTGAGATGTCTTACTGATATCTCTGTACCTGATTGGATGACCAGAACTTTTATACCAACAAAGGTTAGCAGCCAAGGCAGTGGGCAATCAAGATATTGCTGTTAGAGAGTACCAAGGGCTTTTTTTAAAGGGCTGCAGGTACCTAAGCTGAAGAGGGATTTTGCAGTAACCCTCTCCCCATGGTCAGTTCCTCAGTCAAAGATACCCCAACCTCAAGATAGCACTAAATCCTTAGGTATGGACCTCTAGTTTACAGGTTCTACATCCAGTGGTTTTTCAGAGAAGGGTGGGGGGAGGGTCGGCAGAAACAAAGGGACCAGAGAGTTCAGGATCTCATTGTGGACAGACTGCTAGCAGAATTGCAATCATCACTGGGGGGGATCAGCATGTGTTTCTCAGTTTCTGCACATACTATCTGTAGGAGTGCTTCTTGAAGACCTCTCTTCAACCTCTGTCAGGGTTTGTAGTAAAAAAAACGAGGCACTGGTCATAATAAAGATGCTGCTGGCTATGTCCCCTTATTCTTTCACATGCAGAGCTTTCCTATGAGACACAAATTCCTGTTGACAGGTCATAACAGCTGAATATTATTCCAGTAATAGTCACTGGAAATAAGATGGCGTTCTGCATAACACAGCAGTAAGTTGTAAAGGGCTGCTTGTTATATGGGAGAAGAACACCCAAAGGTATAATTCTTCTCACTCACACCATTTTCTCTATTCAGACCAAACCCACAGACTCAAGTTTCAGCTGCCTGAATCTAAGGGCCACCAATGATAGCTCAGAGACACACCTTGGATAAGCTTTCTACCAGAAGTAACAGGGACTTTGTGAGGTCTGTAATCATCTGTAGGGGTAATGGTGTTTTACTGACTGGTCCTGGTTGCTTTTCAGATTTTTTTTTTTTCAAGATTTATTTATTTATTTGTACAGAACTGGGGTACAGGCCAGAGCTGCGGAGGGTGAGAAGATTCACCAGAGACAGAGTGGGGAGCAGAACAGGCAGATGGATGAAGTACACTGCTGAGGGGAGCAGCGGGCGGGTCAGGAGAGGTCTGCCACGCCATGTGGTCACCTCCGGGGCAGGCGGGATTTGAACTCATGCGGAAGTGGCTTTAGCTTCTCAGTGCTGTGCTTTAACCCGCTGCGCCACCAGGAAGGGCCCGCTTTTCAGATTTTTAAGAGTCTGGTGTCTGCCAGATTTTAAAATCCTCACTGTGGGAATGAACCCTACAGTCACCAACAACAACAAAAAAATGATTTCCTGCCACAGCTGTCCTTCCCTCTTAGGTCACCTGCTACAGTAGTGTTTCTAGCAAAATTATTTTTGTAATTTCCTATTTGCTCTGCAGCAGTGCTTTTCCTTGCAAAGTCAATGATCCTCCAGTCATGCTTCAGGAACTGTTGCTTTTATCTGGATTAATATATTGTTGTAAATGTGGGGAGGAGGTGAGCCAGGGGTCTTTACTTCTTATGCCATCCTGCTAGAAACCCTGGGGTTACAGCTCTGGGAGAATGGGTAACTCCTAAAATATAACAAAAAGGTGTGGTCTATTCCGCATTACTCACATTTGCATATTGAAATATTTTCTTTCTTTAAAAAATTACATGCAGGGGGAAAACTCAAATTGATTTAGAGGATTGATCCATTGAGTTCTTTTAATTTAAGGTCCTAACTGCATGGGTAGCTCTGCTTTTATATATCTATACAGGAAAACATGCTGTCCCTTTCTTACCAAATTGGGAACATTTGTGTAGAGAACTGAATCTGGAAAGTTGACTATCACCACTAAACACCTCTGTCTTCTAGTGAACTGGTTTTGCTGTAGCCTGCCAGAATGAAACAGCAGCTGATGGGCCAAGCATAAAACACAGAAAGTGAAATGGCTCTATTAAAGAGAGAGATTAAAGCACTGGGCTTTGCAAACTAGGCTAAAGTCCCAAACCGCAAGATTATCTTGATTCCTGTGATTGGGAAGGACTAATTAGAAGAGAGGATGTCATTTTATTTTCTAAGCTGCTAAGCAGCCCTCACTGATCTGAAGCCACAACACCCCCTCACTTGTTACCTAGCAACCCTTCTTTGTATATGTAAGATTACTCTATTTCTGCATTGTTATTCAATTTATTTGCCATTTTAAGTGTCCTTATCCTATTTAGGATAGCCCACCTGGTGTGACTGGCCTTAGTCTTTAAAATACAAGAGGACAGTAAATTAAGTAGATCCAAAGGTCATTCATTGTAAGGCCCATTGCCATCCAAAGAAGATTCAGCCAAACAAATGCTTAGATTTCACCTTGGTCTTTGATTTTTACCAGAGCCTTCCCCTTGGCAGCCCTAGCCAACCACCCTCGCCTAACCTAGAAATTGCTGTCATCACTTTCATCTTGATTGAAAGAATATATGCAGTACTGGTTCCTTTTAACTCAGTGGAAAATGACTATCAATTTAAACATTAACTGGTGTCCAATCTAATTCATGAAGCTAAAAATAGAATATGCTTCTGCAATTGCGGAGTTGTTCAGAAAATCACCACCCAACTAAACTTCACAATTTCACCTAAACCTTAGCAATATGTAAATAGGTAATCAGCCACATTTGGAAACGTATTTTTTAATCAGGTAGTTTAGATGCATAATCACCTCCAAATCAAACTGCCATTAGAGGCCATTAACTCTTGAAGGAAGGAAATTTAGTTGGCAGTCAGAATTCTATCAGATAGAAAGAGATAACAGTTCTACCTTTAGTTCCTGTCAACATTAGCTTGTACTTATTTGTTTTGCAGTAGCCTTTTATTCCTCCTTAAAAAGAGAATTGTGATTCTCTCCTAATGCTGGCTGAGAATTCAGAGGTTTAACAAAACAATTCAGTTACCACTTGAGTTCTTAGAAAAGGGTTATTGCATGTTTACTATTTCCATTTTCCTTTCAGTAAGTTACATGAGAATTGTTCTTAACTACAGAGTCTAAATAGCTCCAGTATCCCACACTCTAGTGCATGTTAATATACAATATCTAGTAAAAAATCCAGCATGCATACTAATGACACAATTTTCTCAAATCAGTACACAATATTGTTCATTCTAAAATAATCTTTTAATTTGAACTCACATCCCCATCAGTGCAATACCCAAATAATTCCAAACCTTTCACTGCGATTCTTTTGGGGTTTCATACAGAAAAGGAATTTAAAAGCATGTGTTGCCTATCTCCTACTGTGCTGGTTGGGGGGATAATGGCAACAGGTGGACCTAAGTCCTAGGATATGAGGCAGTGGGGTATATGGCCTGCCAAATTTAGATAACTCAATTAAAACAGACCCATTCACCCATACCAACGGGGAAAAAAAATCTTGGGAGCTAGTTGAGGGGGAGAGTATGAGCATGGGTGACAACTGCAGATTTTCTCCTCTGGGGTCATTAGCTATGTTTATATTTCTATAGTATAACTGTGTTACCAGCCAGCATGGTTATTTTTGCCTTGCCTCATCACTCAGTGCAAAAGGGCAGAGGCAAGCGCCTATAAATTCACACAGCTGCTGACTGGGAAGGCATTTGGAAAATAATTCAGTAACATGGGCCTTTATTTTGCTGAAAGAATTGTTCTTAGAGGAACATTCTTCCCCCCTAAACCAAGAGAGCACTCAGGCTCCTGCAAAACCTTCCTAGGTTAAAGCAAAGCACAATTTCTAGCTCTTGTGCCAGCCGGAGGTATGCAAAGATTTTCTCAGCAGGAAGTCACTCATAGACATCACATGAATATTTAAACAATGGGAAGCCAGCAAAAAGATTCTTTCACGCTGCAGGATGATAGTGACTTCTGAAATTATCACAATTATCATTCCATTATTGCAAAACAAATGACCTGATTTATTATGCTCTGTCTCTGCTCATCTCTGGATCTCTTCCTGATATATTACACAACCGGTTACTTAGGCATTCTACACAAACAGCATTTGTATCGACTACTTCATTAATATTTTGATTATTATAAATCTCAGGAACTCAATCCACATCCTAGGCTAGAATCAGCTCTCCCCTGGGCTCTCTCCCTGAAGAAGATGATCAGAGAATTTGAGTAAGAGAAGATGATTTTGGCAAAGGAGGTAACTCATCTGTAACTCCCTTCAGTTCAGAAATGGTTCTCATTGATATCCCATAAAGGAAAACACAATAGTTCTTGAGTTAGCAAGGAAAAACAAAGTTTACATTCAAACAATTATTTCCCCTAGTATGATTTCAGGGCTACATTGCATGTCTTAAAAACAAATAAACAAACAAACAAAAAAAAAAACTCTAGTTGTTTTTCCTTTAAGAAATAAATACATTTGTGAGGAATTACAACAGTTAAGTCATCACTAAAGTAGCAGACAAAATACTGGAAGGCCAGTCTTCCAATCTTTTTCTCTTTTAAATCCTGCAGTTACATTAGGCAGCTCCATGTGCTCTATTTAGGGAACAATCTGTAGGATAGAAAAAGTTTGTTTACCCTCTTAGCAAAACTCAGCAAAGAGTTAGTTACATCCCAACACTGACAGCTGGGCAAGAGGGGAATTTGGGCACCAAAAAAAAAAAAAAAACAAAAAAACCAATAACCCATTTAGCAAAAGCAGATCATGGCAACAGGCATGTTGTAATGAGACAATTGTTGAGCTGTATGTAAAATTCCCTCTTCTTCCACTGGAACGTTATCACAAGTTAAAATGGTTGAAAAAGGGCATACTTGTAATATACTAGTGACTTTAAATGGGCTCATGTATCAGGCTAAAGGTTAAAAAGGAAACCAAAACATTTTTCACGTGCTATGAAATGACGTGCATATGATTTTAAGCTTTACCTGTCCAGTAACAACTGGCCCTTTCCACATCTGGATCTAATATTTTCATATTGGTAGGGAGGGTCTGGTCCTACCATCTGTTCTCAAGGTGAGTCTAAAATATGTTGCTCAGATACCAATGAAGGTTTTGGATGATTATCTTAGCAACACCACTCCCATTTCTTTCATTGTTACTTCCCCCCACTAAATCTTCCCTAAAAAAACAAATAAAAATCATGAAACAAGTGTAAAATTATCAGGATTCCAAAAGTAACTGACCTTGTGGGACCTTGTGAAGTTTCCATTACAGTAGTTATTAAATTCTTGAACATTATATAAATGTGGAACAAGACATAGTCCTGACCCTCAAGGAAATAAGACAATTGGATAAATACAGAAATGAAGAAAAATCAAGATAATACATTTGAAAGAAATCACTGTGTTCAATTAGTTGAATATAAATTTTCTGCGTATCTATTGGAGAACTTTACAACTATATCCAGCAAAGGAAGGGACCAATTAAATAGATTTAGAAAGATAGTAATAATTCCTAGCCTTCTTCCAGCTTCAATCCCAGAAATGAACATAGAAGTGTCTAGAAAATGGAGGGCATCTGACAACTTGGTATGTTTTCACTGTAGTAAATCATAATAGTTGGGGCAGGACGCTGGTGAAGTAACTGTTCAGACAAAGGCATGAAAGAAGACCAACAACTTGACCTAATCTAAAGGGAAACACTGCCTGTCACTTTTACATTCTCTGCATGGGAGGAAACATACTCATTTCACTAATATGATGCTGAGCAATATCAAAAATTAGCCACCACCACCCCCCCCTAATTCAAACAGATATATTTTATTGAAAGTAATAACATTTCAGAGGAGCACATTTGTTAGCCTTTGCATCAGGAATGGTACACAAGTAAGATCACGAATAAAAAGTGAAAAAAGAAACTTCTGCAATACAGCAGTAGTATTTGATAAAACATCTACTCTGGGTTATTTTTCTAACTAGAATTCAAACTTTTTTTTTTCCTAACCTCTGTTTCATATTCTATTCTATTCTACTACAAACTCCTTGAGAGATTGATCTAGCTTTTTTTTTTTGTTTGTTTGCCTGTGAAATGCTCAGTATTCTATTATAATCTCCTATTGTCTAAATCAGACATATCTCTTACCACAAAACAAGTTGTAATTGGTCTTTGGCTCCACCACTGGAACAATGCAAGGAGAGATTTTGGCAGACATCATTTAACATTCTCCCATTATACTTTCCAAGATGTTAGTTTCTTTCTTTCTTTCTTTCTTTCTTTTTTTTAAAGATTTATTTATTTATTCATACAGAACTGGGGTACAGGCCAGAGATGTGGAGGGTGAGAGGATTCACCAGAGACAGAGTGTGGTACAGAACAGGCAGATCGATGAAGTACACTGCTGAGGGGAGCAGCGGGCGGGTCAGGAGAGGTCTGGCTCGCCATGTGGTCACCTCCGGGGCAGGCGGGGATCGAACTCATGCGGAGGTGGCTTAAGCTTCTTTGTGCTGTGCTTTAGCCCGCTGCACCACCAGGGAGGGCCCTTTCTTTTTTTTTTATTTCCTTGGATACAGAGGATTTCTTTTTAATTAGGTGTAAAGATACTTTCCTGTACATCTTGAAATTCTTTAGCTCACTTATAAGTCAATATCAATGCTAAGGAAGTATTTCTACCATCTTTTTCTAAGTCAAAACCTAGAGACAAGAATTGGCACTATGCTATGGACCAATGTCTCCAGCTACTTAAATTTCCCTATACAAATAGCAATAAATCTTAGTTGATAGGAATATTTTCAAAGAGCTTGAAAAATATAAATTATGATAATCATGTCAGCAATATGTGAAAAATGCCAAAGGTTGTATTGATATGGTACTATCAGGTTAATATCTTATGGGTTAATTGCTCTTTACCTTATGTGTTTGCTCTTTGATTTTGGACATCCAAGGAGGTGTTTTATTTGTTTTGTTTTTAGAAAGTCTTGGAGTCACTCCAGACCTAGTGAGTCAGAATTTCAGAGAGTTGTGAGTGCTTGGGAAAATTTTTAAAGCCCCACCAGGGATTCTGAGGCCCAAATAAAGCTGTAATCGATGGGTGTACTTTGCCTTTCAGAAAGCAAATCTTTTACAATAAGAGAAACAAAGTCCCATCTTTTGAAGGTTCTAAGCAAGGGGATAGAGGAAGAGTTAAGTGCTTATGGCAAAAATATCATCACAACACAAGTGATCTAAAATTGTTTTGCACATCTCTATAAAGACCATTTGAACATGCCCACTTATTGCCTCTATTTTATTATCATTTTAAATAAGAACTCCCTATGTCCTTTCCAACCTTGATCATTCATATGACTCAACAGAATGCTTCTACTCCAGGCATATCATCTATTTTATAAAGCAGTGTTTTGGGTCGACAATTTGTTCAAGAATTTCACCTTGCAGATAGGTTAAACTGGCAGAGAACAGAAGAACAGAAGAATATAAAACTGTCAAGTGGATTCACATTAAATTGATGAGTTCCCAGAACAAAAAGTCTATTGCACCCCTCACAATTTCCCATTCATATTAAATAAACTTTAAAGAAGAAAAATCCAGAAATAAGAAAAACAAATTTCCAAAATATATGACTACAGGGTATTTTACTGAGTTATGCTATAAACAGCATCACAACCATTGGGGAAAAAATAATGCTCTCTGCTACCACTAATGTGGGAATATGTCAGCTCTTTAATTTGACATTGGTGTGTAATATGTCTATGACAAAGTAATCACCTTGCTAATAAACAAAGAAAAGCATCTTCTACATGCTGGGTACTAGATTAAGCATTTGGCCAGTATTAGTTCATTTACTTAATGCTCACAGAAACTCTATGATATACTTATTACTAATATCCCTACTTTCCAAATGACAAAAACGAGGCATATAAAGGTTAAGTAACATACCAAAGACACTATAATTAGCAATGGGAGATCAAGGATGCAATCAAGGTAGTCTGGCCCCTGTGTCCATGAAGTTAACCCTCGTGGTCCATAGCCTTTCATCTGTTACCAATCAACTGTTATATCAGAAAAAGTTTATCTAAGCCCTCTCCCAACAACTTATTTCATTCCTTCTTTCCAACAAGTTAGGCCATTTTCTTAACACCCTTTTTTCATATCAAAGCATATGTATCTGATATTTAACTCTTTCAGTGTCTTGAGACATCCTGGTTCACAGAATCCACAGCAAATTATCAACAGATCAAAGTGGTTAACATGCTATCTCTTGAAAATAATGGGTTTCCACTTAATCACAGGTACTAATATTTAACTCAAGCAGTAGTTACTTTGGGATTCTGACACAGATACCAATGGTAAGCACTGTTAATTTAAAATGCATATCTCATTCACATACGTATTCTCAGCACCCGGCACAGTCTTAAGTCAGGACTGGAGCCTCATGCAAGATTACTGGCGCTCAGTAATAGCAGGACTGAGGGTATGTTTGGTATGGTTGTCTGCAATAATGTCTTCAATAATTGCATGTGTTTTAGAAATGTCACAAAAGCAGGCCAGGCTCTCCAACAAGCATCATGCATAGGCCAAGTTCATTCACAAAAGGCAAAGTGGTGTACCTAATATGAGTTCTCGTGACTCCTTTGGAAATTCAACTATTAAAATACCACTAAAATGGGAGATATTGACTAAGAAAACTCCCTCTCATAAAAGCAAGCTACAAATCATACAGAAGAATTTCTATAGATCGCTTCATTTTACCATATTTGTGAGGAGGAGAGAATGAAACCTCAGTTGAGAATGCCAACAAAAGGTAAGATTTGGGGAGGGGATGACTACAGACAAAGTCTTGATCATGGAGAACTGCTTAGGTGTCCCAAGTAGTGAGCCTAACTGATCATGGAATCTTGGCTCCCCAGGGAAATCTACAATTTAAGAAAGAGAAATGACTGAAAACAAAGAGGGACCTAAAATGGAAAATGACTGTGCAGCTTCACTGACTTGCCTAGAGATAGGACTATAGAAAAATCCCCATCGAGGCAGACTGTCTTGCCCAGAACAGTACAACACAATCTCATTCCACATGTTCTTCTCACATGTAACATCAGTACTCCTCCCATCAAAAGATGAGCCCATGTTCCCTCCCCTTAAATTTGAGCTGGTCTGAGAGTATGATGGAAGTGATGAAAAGTGATATCCATACTTGTGCCTGGTCTTCCTGGGGCACTTATACTTGCTGTTAAGAAGCCAATAAGCCACATGTTGAGGCCACCTATAGGTATTCCAGCCAACAGCACAGCTGAATTCCCAGCTGATAGTCAGTATTAGCCACCAGACTCATGAATGAGGAACCCTTCAAGATGGTGCCAACTCCAGCCTCACTCTCATGAGACACCCCAGAGAGAACCACCTAGATTAATTCAGCAAACCATCAGAAGCATGAGAGAATAATGATTGTTTTTCTGAGGTTATTTTAGTTTGGGGGTGATGTATTATGCAGCATGAATAGCTGAACATCTGCCTTGAAGATGGTACAGGAGGCACTACCTGTACACATGAAGATTAAAGCTGAAAGAAGAATAAGGCTTTCCTAACAATGAGAGCCAAGACAATCCAGAAACTGGGTGAGACTGAATCACAGCAATCAGAACAACTCCCTTGTCTTTCTGTAAGTTCAGAAGCTGTAAAATCTCCCCTGAGAGCATGCTGAGCCTGCCCAGAGAGAAGCCACCTCGCAGATGATTAGAATGTAAGTGGATAACGAGCCATTTGAATTATCTGCTCTAGTTCAAACACATGCTGTTGCCAATATGCTGTGGCAGCCAGCTAACATCTGAGCATCTTTAATTTAAATTGCATATACTTAACTTGAAATGGCATCTATACTGAAACTAAGGATTTACTGTACCATCATCAGATCATAGGAGAAATCATCTTTTCAGGAATTTCCTAAATTTGCCTTTTTACTACACTCTAATGTGATAACAGCTTAATGCGTGATGGCTCCCAAGTCAAATGTTTCAGAGTATAAGATATAACTCCTATTCCAATCAGATTGTTAATACACATGCTGTTTTCTGTCTATGTATGTGAATGGAATGAGTCTCAGCAGCTTGGGTCTTACTCTTTCAAAACACCAATATCATATATGTAACCTTAAACAATAGATACATTCATAAAACCAAATGGTAACTCATCAAGTTCTATCAGAGACAAATCTTCCCAGACAAAATCTCCAAAGCTGAGAAAAACATAAATCCACAAGATTTTGATGGAAATTTGAGACTGTTCTTAATTAAAATAATAAAAGTTAAATATCACATCTGTGGAGCTTAAATTCTAGGTTCAGGATAAAAACAAAAACATACACACCAATAATGTGTATGTCATATTGCAATAATTATTTAAAAACACATTGGAGATTATCATATTAAAGCCATCATCCTACATGACCTCTCCCATATTTAACATCACTGACCATCTAACACCCAACTCTAATCTCTCCCAAAACTCATTTTCCCCCAGATCTTTATAAAATACCATTTACCCTTCTTTTCTTGCCTCCTGGGAGGCAATTTTTAGAATATAGACCAACTTGATTCACATCCTTAGTTAGTCCTTCATTAGCTGCATGTCTGTTCACAAGCTAAATTATCTCACCTAGGTTTCGGCATCTGTAAATAAAGATAATAATGATATATTTCACACAAAGATATAGTGATGATTTGATTAAATAGTTCCCATAAATTACTAGGTACAGAGTAAGTACTTAGTGTTAACTATTATTTTAATGTATCTTAGTGGTTTTTAGTGTCTTCTGTTGTCTTCCTTTCCCCTGTAAGCCCCTTGAAAACTTGGAACTCCTCAGGGGTCTGTTCTCAGGTTTTGTTCACTACTTCATATACTTCATAGCATCAATCACCTGTCAGTGGTTTCCCAGCTCAGACTTTTCTTCAATACTTTATTTCTGATATATATATATTGTTCTAATGAAATCAAAACTTTGTGTGCCCAGATCTTCAGAGACGTTTATATATAGTAAAGGTCCTAGAAATTATCCATAAATGAGTCCACCGATAGACTATCAGAGATTCTAAGTCCAGAGATTCTGAGCCAGAAGTCTCTGATAGTCATGTTTTAGTAGGATAAGGTTAGAACTGAGATTTGGGGCCAGGCCCGAGATAACCTAGCAAGCTAGGCCAATCCTCCTTCTATGTGTCTTGCTACGCTGGGTTTACCCAGCCTACTACTGACTCCAGCTGTCTCCACTTAGCTGCCCTTTGCACAGATGACATGAAATGATGCCCATGCCCTCTGGCTTCTGGTTCAACTTGACTAACAGGGAGCCCTGGCAGGATACTGGAAAGAGGGAAGAGTTTAAGACCGACATATGTATTTACTTGTTCCTCGTTGTGATGTCACCTCTATTCTGATCTCATCCCTCAACTAAATATCACAGCTTTTCTCATGGCAGCACACTTCAGAGACTCCAAATCAGACTTTGAGGCCTTTGAGATCATCGGGCTGTGGGGTTCCAGGCCCCCATGTCACTCGCCTCAGGCCACATCTCTAACTTGCCTTTGAACATGGATTTTTTCCTTAACCGCTCCTCAAATGATTCAGTTTCAGTAAATCTGTCTTCTGTTGAAATTCTGACTAAAACACTTCCCTACTTAATAGCATTGCCTTTTCTTAAGAGAAAAAAAAAATTGTAAAACTGACTAAATAAAATTTTATGATAAATTCTATAAAACAACGCTAAAAAAGAGAATTTTCTTTAATCCTATCACACTGTTAGAATGCTATGTTGTTCTGATACATATTTAACACATTTGTAATTAAGATATTTATAACATTCAGATTACTTTTTTCATTTAATATTCTAAAATAAGTATTTTCCATTTTGTGAAATATTCCTTATAAACATTTATAAATCATTTTAATTACTGATTAATATTTAAGAGATATCTACCCTTTACTTACTTGTTCTCATATTGTTGAATATTTACTATGCCCCTTCAAATGACCTTTCCATTGTACACATTCACAGATATCATCACATATATAGGATGATTTCATTCCAATTCTCTATTAGCTTTACTGGAGGGCAGTTTTGTTTTTTTTTTTTTAAATTTCCCTATGTATTATGAAACAAAATCCCCAGAAATCACCCCTTTGAAATTGGCTTCCTAGTCTTGAGCAATAGAAAGTACCATGGATTCTAAGTCAGAAGTCCTTTATTTAATGCCTGTACTTTTTTTTTTTTTTTAAGATTTATTTGTTTGTGCATACAGAACTAGGGTACAGGCCAGAGACTCAGGGGCAGTGAGAGACTTCACCAGAGATGAAATGGGGAGCAGAACAGGCAGATCGAAGAAGTACACTGCTGAGGGGAGCAGTGGGCAGGTCAGGAGAGGTCTGCCACACCATGTGGTCACCTCCGGGGCGGGTGGGAATCGAACTCATGCAGAACTCATGCGGAAGTGGCTTTAGCTTCTCAGTGCTGTGCTTTAACCCACTGCGCCACCAGGGAGGGCTGCCTGAACTTTTTTATTCAGTCTCTATGACCCTGAGGACTTCCTTGAAGAGGTTAAACAGTTGATTTTTTAATGCCCCATAAGTCTAATAAGCCCCTCAAATTATTCAGAGTAGGGTCACATTAAGGAGATCCTGAGTTTTAGTTTGGCAGGATGAGGCCTTTGAGATTATCTGGTTGGCAATGTGTTCTCCCCATTTTCTTAATCATCACTCTGGATACTCCCCATCTTACAATTGAAGAAGCAGAGGCTCATGAAAACCCTGTAACTTGCTAAGTCACAAACAGAATGTCGCTTATGGAGCTAGCACTCTGCTTGGGCCTGGCAACCCCTGGTTTAGTAGTGTTTCAGTTCGAAAACCATTTAAATATCTGAAGACTTGATATAGCTCCTTCACCTGCAAGATCTTTTTTTTTTTTTTTCACCTTTCAATTACTTAACCTTCCTGGCCATGCTTTCACATCAGATGATATCACTGATTCCCAAGACTGCAGGAGAAATACTAATAGAAACGGTTCAAAAGTCCTTAATAAAAATTGGAAATGAGGGGTGACTGTACACACCATGTTTTCTAGTACCCAAATAACTTGGGGATAGAGGAAATGCATTTGAGATCAAAATGGAAAAAATGAGTGAAAGCTAAAAAAAAATCAACAAAATCTGTGTGAACATTGAATTCACACTAATATATGGTGGCACCTCAAACCCATCACAGTCCAGTTCAGCAGACACTCTGAATCATCAGTAGCAGTCTGATAATTATGCCATTCATACAGCTTTTCAGAGGAACTGTCTCATACATTATCTCATTTTCTTCTCACAACAACCCCTTGAAATAATTACAGCAAGATTTCCCACTGAACAGATAAAGAAACAAAGAGACCGAGAAGTAAGATGACCTGCCCTTGATCACATTTCTTTATGTAGGACTTGCTTATCCTAAAAAGAAATTAGACAAAATGGATGAATACCTTAATTTCAGACCATCTTCCAATCAGGAAGGGTCTTTAGAGCACAACCAGCTGGTTAGAATCTGGAGTCTTTGCCAAATGAAGTTTGAAGTCCCACATGTTTAAGTAGAGAGAGTCTGTAACTATTTTTTCTAGTTTTCTTGGTTGCCAAAATATCAATAAAATACAAAGAGTATATTCTTCTAAGAATTTACTCCTCAATTCCTTTAAGTGGAAGCCCAAATAAATTGTGAAGCAAGTCTCTCTATCACTTGCTCCTAGTAATTAGATAAGTTACAGGTCAATGTATGCAACAAAGTATTAGTAAAGTGCAATAGTAGAAAAAATATACAGATGGTACCTCTTCACTTTGTTGAGCCAGTATTGGAACTAGAAGGACTTAAAGATCACTGCATTCAATCTCTTCACCTCAGTTTCTGCATTCTCTGTTTCTCCACTTATTCCCTCATCCTCATACCCTGATATCCACGGTGTCCTATTATCCTTACATATTCTGTGTTTACTCCTAAGACTAATTTCATAAAAACAAAAATCCTGCCAGTCTGTAAAAAATAACACATTATTCCCCTGTTATAGTCAGTCCAACAGCATTATCTCTTCTTGAGAATAGCCTCCTAGTCTGTTTGATGAATCATGACTATACCACATAATTTTCTCCTTTCAAATCTTCAACTTCCCAGACTCTCTTGTATATGACTAATTCTGCCCACATGAGTAGTGGAGGGCCTTCTGTTAAGAATGAATTCCATTGGCTTTCAATATTTGCTTCCCTGGCTTTGACATGGTATAACAACTTAATGTTTGACATTGCAACTACCATTTTTGCAACCACAAGATCACCATCATCAAGATATAAAGCCAATTGTCACGAAGATGATAATTCAGAAAGGTGAGAAAGGCTTTACAGTCTCTTAGAGCAGGTAAATCAAGCTTCAGGTGACTTAACTTCTAAATCTTATAAGCAATAAATATCCTTTCCCTGAAACCATAAAGATATGGGGGTATTAATCCTTTTTTTAGAAAGATGTATTTATTCATACAATAGTGGGGTGTAGGCCACAGGTGTGGGGGGTGTGGTGAGAAAATTCACCATAGACAGAGCAGGGAAGAGAACAGACAGATCCACTGAAATACACTGCTGAGGGGAGCAGCAGGCAACACAGGAAAGGTCCACTGCACCATATGGGTGGCTCCCCAGCTGGGGACTGAACTCACCACAGTGGCTGGTGCTAGCTAGATAGTGCTTAGACTTAATCCCTGTGCCACCTGGGAGGCCCAAGTGTTTTTGTTTTTATAGCCACATACATACCACTGATATTTGCCATAATCTTCAAAGGCTCAACCCAAAATGTTGTCTATGACATCACTATGGGTCCCTGTAAAACTGTAGCAGAAGAGATATTTCTTGAGTAAAGATGTCATCTTAGTGACAACCACAAGCTACCCTTACTCCTTTCAGTACTGACAAGATTTAATTTGTTTTTTTGTTTGTTTGTTTTTAAAGATTTATTTATTTGTGCATACAGTACTGGGGTACAGGCCAGAGAGGCAAGGGCAGTGAGAGGATTCACCAGAGAGAGTGAGGAGCAGAACAGGCAGATCAATGAAGTACACTGCCGAGGGGAGCAGTGGGCAGGTCAGGAGAGGTCTGCCATGCCATGTGGATCACCTCTGGGGCAGGTGGGGATCGAACTCACGTGGAAGTGGCTTTAGTTTCTTAGTGCAGTGCTTTAACCCGCTGAGCCACCAGGGAGGGCCAGGTTTAATTTGTTTTTAAAATAGGAGACAAATATCCATTAGAGACAGTTGTCTTTGTGATAATTAATTTGAAAGAAGTAAAATAAGTAAAGTCTTCCTCTTAACCTTCAAAGGCCAAATATTTCCCTAAAATAAAGATGTTTATTTCTAATACAAATCTTATGAAAAAATTGAAGGGGTCCATCCCACCACAGATACCAATGTCACCACCACATCAAAAGGCCTGTGCCTTATTCATCAAACACCAACAAGTCCAGAGAGGCTAAAATAACACATTATTTTTCATTAATTTATTTCAGTCTTTTCAGCATCTAGATTGCAACTGCTTGCTGAATTTTCAAGTGCAAGATGGAAATCTCCTTTTGATTAATAGTTCTCTGTCTTTGTGGAAAAGTTATGTAAAATACCATGTTCCTACAAAGAAGTTAAGTCTTAGAGAATAATTTCAAAATGTTGGAAGAACCTATTCAAAGTTTTTTTCAGTTGTGACCCAAAACAGTAATTTGTAACAGTCTGAGTGGAGGCTTGCATGGTTTTAAGAATACATATTCCATGTTCATTTTTTAAATGAATGTGTCCTCCTTCAGCATTCTGGTAGCACTTTTCATAGAATGTGGATCATTATCTATCTCTAATTACAGTAATACAAGTGCAGTTTTCATATTTCCCTGTAGAGAGTAAAAACTGTGTCTTTTAAGTCTATTTGGACCTATCAGTACTCACACTGAAGTCTTATGTTATTTAAATTGATTAGATACTATTTCCTTTACATCACACATTTATATTTACCACACAGAGCATGGCTAAAAGCCTGAACACAACTGCCCATAACAAATGGAGAGAGTATTTTCTAAATAAATTTTCATCATTCCTAAATTTGATATTGAGGTCAAATGTCTCTCTTATTAAAAAAAATTATCACAGATACAACTGTTCAGGGGCTCAAGTTTTACAACCCCGTGCCCCCAAAAAAAGTGGTTTCAGATTTAGATTCCTTTGCAAATCTGTAATTTAGGAGTTATGATAGTCGTGTGACCTTTGCACATTTACCCAGCTGTTTCATAGCCTCCTCATTAAATTCATTCCCTGACTCCATCAGTCTCTCCTTCTTTGTTGTTTTCTCTTCCTGCAGACTCAAACTTCATCCTTTACCAACTATATCATCTACATTCTTACCACCTTTGTCACATGCCTTTCCTCCTACCTGGAATACCACGAAGTCAAGTCCCTACTCCATGGTAGAGACTGAGAGCATTCTGCAGTCAGTTCAGTTTTTGTTTCCCTTTGTTGGAATCATTCCTTTTGACCTAGAACTTGAGCTTTTATCTTTCCTCAAGTCCTCAGAACATGTGTCTATTTTCCTGCAATGGCTTAAAGACAAATCGGATGTGCCTCTTTGTTATCCTCAAATACAAACATAACCATCTATTGTGTTTTCCTTTGTAAAAGGGCCAGGTTTTCTGGTCTCTTTTTCAGTCCACATACGACTATGACAGACAGTTCACCTGCCAGACACTGATTATTTAACCTTAAAGTAGAAGAAAAGCACTTGGACAGGAACCATAGGCTACATTCCAGTTGTGTGACATATTTGCCGTAATCTGGGCATACCCCCTATTCACATACAATGTAATGAAATTATTACTTCAGGAGTGAATGTTTGGCTCTGGAAATGATATGGAGAAAAGATTCAAAATGCCTGGTCTCCATTGTATGATAATCAGTGAAGCAAATCTCAAAAAGTACCCAATAACTTCTAAACATTCCACTATTAATTTGAGGAAGTGGGTCATCTAAATTGCCACTTTAAAAAGCAGAACTAGCTAATACTGAGAATATTTATTAAAATCCTAGCCAACACCACAAAGAAAGAAAAATACAAGAAAGAAGGTCTCTGACTTTAAGTAATTACAAATTATTTGACGAGATGATGAATGTTTAAGGAAAATTTAAATGAGGACAAAATATTCTGCTTCAATTTTTTGTAACTTTCACCTCTGGTACCACCTTGTAGCTAGTCTATGGGCACCAGTAGATTTTATTCTCTAAGGCAACCCCTTGTTCCATTTTGGGAGAAAATCACACATTATCTAACTTGTTCTTCAAGCAGACATTCTGGACCTTAATCAGAAATTCAGTTCAAATGTGACGATGAGCAGCCCTACTCTCATTTAGTATATTTAGTATTGGACAAGAAACTATTTTTTATCTGCAAGATTTTCAGCCTTTCCACTTTCCCGAATGTATCTTGTACAATAGGCTTAGGTCTCCTCAGAGGAAAAAAAATGACAGTTTCTAGACAGGCTCAGAGGAAAAGCAAAGACAGATTTTGCAGCCTTGGAAGATCAGTGGATTACTCTGAACCTGTGTTTCCTACTCTTGTATTTTGGGAATTTATTATTTTGTGTTTTCTTCAGGATACATGGACAATACTTGACTTTTATACAGAAAACTGCTAACTCCATTTCTCTGTGAGTTTAAAAATCCCTTTCTTTCATTCTAATCCTTCTTTCATTTTGAATACTATAAACAAAATTAAATGAAGTTATATAAACAACAACAAAATGCTCCAGCTATAACAGAAAGACCCAATCCATCTCAGTAGATAAGATCTCATAAATGATTCATCGTCATTGCTTTAACCTAGAGCCTTTTGTATTTTGCACATCTAAGTGAATAACCATTAGTAAGCTTTATGCATTGTACTGTGTAAATTATCTTGACTCTGTCATAATCTAGGGAGTAACAAGCACTGATATTTTGGGGGGGGGTTAGGTAGGAGGACATTTATTTTAGTTATTTCTATGCTGAATCTCTTATCCAGGGAAGAATACAAGTTATCAAACAGGACCAATTTGACCCTAAACCTGATCTAGGCGTTTCCTTTAACATTTACAAATGGAACATAAGACTTTTATAAAACTTTTATAAATAAAATAAATTTTCATTCCATACACCTTATAAATATTTTACATGTTTGACAGGAGACTTAATTGTAATAAATGTTTAAAACATAGGCCCCAAGGAAATATTTGAGCATTCAAACACAATTCTCTGTACCCTTAGAAATATATCTGAAACTAAAAATTCTATTAATCTGTGGAGGAAAAAACACAAAACAGGACTTCTAATGCAGTCTTGCCTTTATTCAGCAGTTGAATAAATCAATTATCTCCAAATAACTCCAGGCTTTAATTCAGCTATCCAAAGTAGTGAATAAGCCTCTGTTAAGGAAGGTATTTCCCCCCATGGCTGCATTGTGAGGCAGAGTGTCAAATTCCAAGGATACTATACTAAGAGTGTCACATAGGGTGAAGGAAATAAGAGAGGACATGGTCAAGAAGATGCAAATTTGGGGGCAGGCGGTGGTGGTGAGCACCCAGACAGAACAGGAGAGGTCAGGAGGGAAGACTTTGGCTGCAATTTCTCCCCATGTGCTAACACTATCAGGCATTTCCACACACTGTTGGCAACAATGCCCATGCCCCAGGCCTCACCACTTCCATCAAAACATACCTCTCTCTCATCTGCTTCCTCTGGCTCAGCTAAACTGGGGCTAGCTACTCATTAACCAGTTCATACCGGTGGTGAGTGGCTGCTGATTCTAATGTATTAGACCTCAGAAATGATCTCCTTGCTTCTTGGCATTCACTCTATCCATGGAAATGAGGAAAAGAGGGGAAGATGTCTTTGAAGTCTCCCCAATGATTCCAACAGAGGACTACTAATGCCACATCATCTAAACAACATATTCTGGCATCACATTATTTGCCTTTCAAATAAGACTATGTTGGACATGGACAGAAGGTAACCCAGGTCAGTGTAATTTCCTCTTAAACTCATAAAGATTATGTGTGTGTGCTTATATAACATACATATTTGGAAATGTATATATATATATATATTTAAGTACACACACACATACACACACATATATATATGCATAAATTCATACATATATATACACACACACATATAAAACATAAGATCAATATAAATACGACTAGACTAAATAACAAAAATAAATTATCAAGAAGAGAAAAGAAAAATTATCTAGAAAATAAAAGAAATAAGGATCTGTGACCTATCTTGCAACAAGTGAAAAAAGGTTTGAAGAGCTTTAACAATGCAGACAGCAAGAGGAAAAACACAAAAAATATAAAGCAGGTTGACTTTGTCCCAGTTCTGATCTGTGTTGATAAATAAAAGTAGTTAATTAGCATGAGTTGATCCTCAACAGTATACCACCCTGTGAGTCATTTTATGATGTTTTAAACAAGCAAGGTCATTAATTTAAGACAACACAAACCAAATATATAATTTAGACCTGTGCCTACCACACATAGTTTGAGGTTCCTCTGTACCACCTTTGAAAGAACTGACCCCTTCGCATAATTGATCTAGAAAGGGAAGAAACACTGTGGGTCAGGACAGAGTCCAAGGTGAAGAAAGAAATATGACAAGCATTATGCACTCATCCCTTTCTCTCTTTCGTTTCCTCAGTTTGGTGCACTATAGGCCCTGATGCCCTGACCCTTCTCTGCTCCTCACTTGGAGCACTGGTAGACAGAGGCGCCACTCTCTGCCTGAGTAATCACAATGCAAAACTTTGTTATGGGCAGAATTTAGAGAAATGGTTTAGGTCTGGTTTGAAAGCTTACCACATAATAACAGTCACGAACAAGTTCACTGACACTGTGGCAGGACAGTTAAGTCACACCCTGGAATTCAGACCTACATTCAATTCCCAGTTAAAGCCATTCATTAGAAACTTTAGGTCTCAGTTTTCACACCCATAAAATTAATGCAATAATAGTATCTACCCCACCAGTCTGAGAAAAAATAAGATAATGATCCTTAAGCATTTAGTCCAAGGCTGTGCTGATATATGCTAATGCTTTCCTAAGTCCTGATTTTTGCTATTAATATTGTTCTAATATTATTACAATAGAAGCAGCAGACCTTCAAAAGAATATATACCTTGACTGTCTAGAAGGTGGTGGAAAACTGACTAATGACTCCATTAGTACAATTGCTTTGATCCAAGCAAAATTAACTAAGACAAAGGCCAACAGGCAAAGTGATCAATAAAACAAAAAGACTAAGAACTTTATCATTGATATCACCAGAGACCAGGTTTCAGGATAGTCTTTAAGACAGGTAGGTAGAAAACACCATCTGTGAAAAATGTCTTCAATATTTCTTTGAAATCAGTATGGTTTGTACTTAAAATTGCTTTGAAAGATATTATTTAGAGAGACTGAATAAAGGGTTTATGGAATCCTTCTGTATTATTTCTTACAAGTCCATATGAATATATAATAACTTCAAAACAAACTTCATCATTTCAAAACACTTATAAGAACATGACATCATAGAATGTTTAATTCAAAAGAGATCTATGAGACAAACTATATGACACAACCTTCTTTGATGGACTGAAAAACTGAGAAGGAGAGAGATCGACATTTTAGCTCCACTCAGAGCTGGTTGATTCTACTACATACGTCAGTATGTACTGTGTGCCTTGCTATTCGCTCAGCACCCTGACAAAACCAAGAAGTTGTATGTTGACTTCTTAGTTAATTTTTTAACTATTAATTTACACATAAGAGAAGGATAGTACACAAGTACATAATTACTTTAAACCATTATGAATTTGTATTATTATCTGGTTATTGTATGTGGTATGCATGTAGTAACTCCCTAGAGCTATAATAACAAAGTCTCGCAAACAAAATGAAGTAAGAGAGATTTACTGCTTCACAGTTCTGGAGGCTAGAAATCTGAAATCAAGGTATCAGTGGGGGCCCTGCAGACTCTGAAACCTGTAAGGGAGTTTCCTAGCCCCAAGTATTCTTTGGGTAACACTTCACTCCTGTTGTTCACATGGCATTCTTCCTGTGAGTTTTACATAATCTTCCCTCCACGATTGTGTCTATGTTCACTTTCCCCTTTTTAAAGATCTCAATATAATCTGGTGACATCTATAAAGACCCTATTTCCAAGCAAAGTAATGTACTGAGTCAGTAGGAATTTGAACTTCAGCATATTTTGTGGGGCAAACACAATTCAACCCATAACAAAGTACAAAGTAGGTGCATAACACATTATCTGATTACAACCAAATATGGGAAAGAACCTCACTGACTTTCCTTAGTGTTTTCAAACCAAGGACTCACAGGCACCAAATCATGAAGACATGGAACAGGTTACTGGATCCATAGGATATAACATAGTTTGGAGAGAATGTAATATACAGAAGAAAGAGTGATGGCTGAAAGCTAGGAAAGCACCTTTCATGAAGGTCTGGGATAAAGGCTTGGGCATCACCACAGGTGACTAGCAAGATATTGTTCCAGAGCTGTTTCATGAAGTCAAGATGAAAGCCAAAGAAAAATAATGCCCGACCAAGGCCTCATTGTCCTTCAGATCATGGCATAATCACATCATTTCCATTCAGTCTGTATTCTTGGGAGCAAGAATAACATTAAATACAAAATATTTCATGGGCATAAACTATAGCAGAGAGTGAACAATCACTGGAAATTTTCTGGGGGGGTCAATATATATTTTTAATTATTGCAGTTAAAATAATAAAATAATAAGGTAATATAGTAAAAATATTACTTACTTTTTTTTATTTTTTTGCAGATCCAAGATCAGCAGTAAGCACTTGGATGCACTGTCTCATTTCAACTTCATCACAATTCTCTGAGTTGGGTACAACTGTTACTTCATTTTATAAATGAAGAAAATGAGGTCCAGAGAGTTGCCCAAGATTACATATCTAAAAAGAGGAAGAAATGAGATTCAAATCCATTCCCTAAGACCCCTAAACCCCACGTCTTATTAATTAGTCTAATATATTAATCATGGAGTTTTCTAATTATGGTTGCTTGTGCTCTAATTCTAATGTAAGTCATTCTTTTAAAGTAAATCATTGTCTTTTCATCACACGGAGGAAAATTTACAAACATGTTATTTGTGAAATTCAAATGCAGTGTGTTTGCCAATGGTCATTACCAATCTATAATCAATGTGTAAACTCTTCGCTAAACAACATATTGGAAACTATGTAAACAAGATAATTCAAGTTATGGCAAATAGTAGGCAACAGGTAGGTATAAAGACATAACATTAAGGACCAGTATACTATCCTCTATGTAGTTATGTTTCTAATATACCTATTTCTATGTAATGAACTTCCCTAGAAATCTTCCCATGGAAACCTCAGGTAACTGGGAATCATTCTTTCCTATGTGGTTCATGAAACAGTCAATCTCACTAAAAATAAATGGGAAATCGGGGCCTCCCTGGTGGTGCTGTGGGTTAAAGCACAGCACTAAGAAGCTAAAGCCATTTCAGCATGAGTTCTATCCCCGCACCGGAGGTGACCCACTTAGTGCAGCAGACCTCTCCTGATCTGCCCGCTGCCCCCCTCAGCAGTGTACTTCATCAGGCAGCCTGTTCTGCTCTCTGGTGAATCCTCTCACCACCCTTGGGGTACAGCATGTACCCCAGTTCTGTATGCATAAATAAATAAATCTTTAAAATAAATAAATAAATGGAAAATCTAGTTGGAAGTACAATTGTAAGGCAGCAGTTTACAAATAAACAATAAAATTGTTTGGGGTTTAAATACATGATTTGTATTTTATGGAATCGTATTTTTGAAAGCAAGAAGAATGATCCAATCCAGAGAATCTTAACCTCAAATTCCTAGGGCTGTAGGGAGCATAAAGCGCTCCAAACCTGCTTGTATATGTATGTCCATATTCACAGCCACATATGGGAGAGGAATCCACAGCCATCTCACAAGAAAGGTTCAAAACAGTTTATCTTTAATATGAATGAATAAATCAAGGCTCAGAGATATTAAGACACCTGCACCGTGTCACATAGCATTTGTGAAAAATATAAAATGAGAACACACTGCCTCTCAGTCTGGAGTCCCGTCTCTGACAACAAAAGTTAAACTGTAGCCTTGACGATATGAATGTAACACATAAACCACAGCACAGGTCAATATCTGTTGAAAGCAATCATGGCCTTACCAGTCTGTGTCATCCACTGACACCTCCAACAGAGCACAAGTTAAAGTAGTACGACTTTAGACCATATAGTTTAAGAAAATATTTACATACAACTAGCACTTATTTATTTACACATTAAAAGGAATTCATCCTTCAAATACTTTGGCTATATGGTATAAATAGAATGTAAAATCAACTTCCCTTCCACCCTCCGACGATCCCCCAAATCCCTTTCCCTACTGCCTGGACTGGCCACATCAGCCAGCAGCAATAACACAATCCTCCTCCCTACTGAGAACCCTGCTGCTATTTGGAATGTAATTGCCCAGCACCCCACAGAGAATGCGTTCTCTAAAACACCAGCAAAACTTGTCCATTGAGATCTCAGGCAAAGTACTCTGAAGACTAATCTAGAGGATGTTGAGGAACTATTAAAACAAGGACTTTTTTTTTTTGAGTGAAAATAGAAACCCATTAAAGACTTGACTCTCAGCTCCATTTTGATATTATTCCTGGACTAGATTTACATTTTTCAGTGCATTTTTATAACCATGGAAGTCTGAGTAGGACCCAAATATGCAACTCATCTGATTCATTGAGAATTTTACTGGCACATGACTGGGTTTTCTAATGCCACTGGCCCCAGACATGCAACTCTTTGAAGCAGCCTACACCCTAATTTTGTTTTGTTCTAAAGTCAGAGTTTGACAGCCTCTGATAATGAAGGAAAGAGAGAGCCCAAGTATCTTCTTCCTGGTTCTGCTACCTCCACTACTAATACCATGTGTTAGTTAGCCCAAGAGATTTAAACAAGCAACAAAACAGACCAACAACCTCATTCACCCTTAGGGGCTTTGCTCCAACCAGCCTTTCTAATACAACTTTAGAGTTTTACTTATCTACATGGCTGCTTTCACTTGATTCTATTGGACAAGGGTAGAGCAAGATTTATGTTTACCTCTAGCATTATCAAATACCTGTGCTTATTGCTTAGATGGTGCTAATTAACAAAAGATGATTCTGTGTGTTTATATTGTAAGTGGTAAGGAAATACATGTGCTGTTTGCTGCCATGACAGTAAGGGAATTTTGATGACATAAATGTCTCCAGAAAGATGAGTGAATTGGCCCTTTCATAGACCAGGGCTGCCAAGAAACTGAGGGAGTAGGGGTGGTGTCAGCTTCAGGGAAACAGTCTGGCCTATAAATGAAGCAAATTATTTTCCCTTACAACTGTATTTTAGAAATTGATTTTTACATTAAAATGAATGGATAGGACATTCAATTAACATGCCTCACCTTTATCTCTTTTGGTTCAAATTTACCCCTTTTTTAAAAGCTCTGGACACCACTGGAAATGAATCCAACAAATTATTTGAAAATTCCTAATCCCTTATTAGAGTCAAATCATTGTGCTTTTTCTTTCTTTCTTTTTTTTTTAACTGCAAGCATCAAAATACATTTTTAGAGGGTAGTTTAGAGGGGTAATTAAAGGAGGAGAAGAATTAATTTTTTGAAGGAAAAATGTACGTCATTTTCAAAATAACAGAAGGTCTTTATACTGCTGGGTACCAAAATTTATTTTCACGCTCACAAGGATACGACCAGATTTAGGATATTTTATCCTCGGATCAATTTTCTTGTGTTCCAGGACACATTAATTGGCTCCCATCAATTAGGAAGTCAGTCATTCACTTACAAATATATATTGAGCATCTGCAAAGCACTACACAAAACTAGAAAATTAACAGTCTTCCTCATTGAGTTGACATAGAGATCAACAATAACCAAATGAATATGGACTATTTTATAATATGTATTGTTATAAAGATTCATAAAGCATTAGGGATAAACAGTGATAGATGTCACTTACTATGGAATGATGAAGGAAATTCTCTCTGAAGAAGTGAATTTAGAGACCCGTATGTTTATAACAGCAATGCCACAGTCTGCCATCTGGGGCACAGGATGTCAGACAAAGGGAACAAACAGCAAGGACAAAGGCCCTTGGATAAGAAGACTACTTGCAAAAAGATCAAGGTAGCTGAGTCACAGGGAGCTTGGTTGGTAGGAAGGAATTCAGAAAGGCAGTCAGAGACCTAGGGGTTAGCTTTTTGTAGCCCATGTTAAAGATGGATTTAGTTCTAAATATCATTGGAAGCTGTAGGGAGTTTTGAGCAGAGAAATGACACAATCTGCTTTATAATTTAAAAGACTCTTCGAACCAATAGGACTCTCTGCCAGGTGTGTGATATTAAAATCTCTGACTTTAATCCTTCAACTTTAGTTTACACATTAAGTTGATTCCTCTACTTGTATTCATTCTTTTATTTCCAGCCCCCTCATAGATCTCACCTACATCTTTCCTTATAAATCACAACAGACTTCTATTGCTGGTATTTCTGCCTCCAGTTTGTCCAAGATCCAATCCATCTAGCAGGAGTGCCAAATTGATCTTCCAAAAATACCAACCTGTCCATTTTCCTGTTTTATAAGAGGATGCAATTTACTTACTACTGGCCATAGCATATAGCTCAAATCCCTCATTCTGTAGTCAAGAACTTCACAATTTGACCCTATCTCCACCAACCATTATAGCACATCCCCCTAAAAAAAATAAGTCAATTTCTACAACTGCCCCTAAACCAGCTTGACTTATTCTTGATTCCCAGCCATGTCCTTCCTCAAATGGGATTTATTTTTCTTTTGTATGAGCCATGTGTATGACTTACCATCTGGGATTTAATTCAAAGGGCACCCTATTCTTTGAGGTCCTACTTAATGACTCCAACTCAATGTCTATAGTGTACACACCCAGCACCACCCATTTTGTATATATTTTCATACTCCTTGAATTACTATGTGTTTGCTTCATATAATTATATGCCATCTTTGCAATAAATCTGCAAGCTCCCTGGGGCCTTGCTACTAGAACCAACTCAGTGACTTGTACACCTCTGGCAGAGAGGGAATCTTCTATCAATGCTTAAAACCACAGACCTTCTATTTCCATCTTTCTCTCATTAATGAATATGAGAATCAGGACCCATAGATATGAAGGCTTTGCCCAGAGTCACACACCACTTACTGGCAGAAAAAGAACCTAAGTTATAGGTACCCTGAAACATCACACTGACTGGATTAAATAATCAAGTCCAATAATTCGACTTATTACTTATTACCAAATTCTAACTTTCTTTTGTTTTTTAAAGAATTAGAGGCAGAGTGCGGAGCAGAACAGACAGATCGACTAAATACACTGCTGAGGAGAGCAGTGGGCGGGTCAGGAGAGGCCTGCCACACCAATGTGGATCCCCTCCGGGGCTGGGGATCAAACTCACAATGAAGCAGCTGAGGCCAGCTTGCAGTGCTACATCTTTACTGTTGCACCACCAGGGAGGGCCCCTCCAAATTCTAACCTTAATAGCTATGACATTTCTTTCTTTTAACACCATTTTTCCCCCACTACAACATGGTTGTGACATGATCAAGTGCCTTCCACCAGTGTGAAAATTACAAAGAAGAGTAAACTGCTCTGGTTGGTTTCGCACAAGGGAAAACTATTAGAGGGAATTGATGGGAAATTTGAGAATGGATGGAAAGCACACACACTTGGAGAGCAGGGAGTTAGACACCCTGTCATGGCACACTGTAGGCAGCAAAGGATTGTCATCAAGAATAAATGGGCCCAACCACTCATTTGCTCTAGGGCCTCATATTCAAAATTCAAAGACACCCACCCAAGGAGTGGTTGACAGGTCAAGTATAGGTACCAGAAGTTGAGGAAAGGAAAATCTGGATCCTTCAGCTTTCACAGTAGAAATCAGCAACCAAAAAGAAGAGTTCCACAAAAACCACGCATGAAGGAGTTTAATAATCCCAAAACAAATTTTGTACTAGCATGTAGGTGGGATGAAATTAATTAAAACAAATCTCAATATTCACCAACAGGTTATCTATAAAGACCAGAGAATCTGTCAGCAATTCAATCCCATTTCTGCTGGAATTATGGAATAGGATAGGCAGGATGAGAGGATGTGGAGATAGATGAGACAAGCACATGGGCTTGGCTGCCTTGCAAGGAGATCTACTACTTGTTTGAAATGGGTCAGGATCATTTCATCTTTGATCAAATGCCAAAGCATATGTATAATTACAGTCAATTACCCTTGATTTTTCACTCAGGGAAACTGACTCAGAGTGCTGCTATAACCAAAGAGAAGTTACATAGAATCCTCCCAAGAGATGTACTTGAATGCAAACACTCACAGTTCCCTGGTGATTTCTTAGCCCTTGAATGCTAGCAGTTCAATTAGTATAAATATGATAACAAAAGACTATCCTGGCCTACTGTAGGTCTGCATTTTAATAGGGATCATATTACATTATCTCTTAAGGGAAATCACATAAAGTCAGTATTTTTTCAAACTTTTAGGCAGGATGACTGATAATTAGAGGATGCAAGCTAAAATTTGAGCTATCTATTCAGTTCCAAAGGTTTTGTGCTTTCAAGCATGTTACTGAAAAACAAAATTCCAAGACCTCATATAAACAGAATATTTGGATGCAAATCCTTGTCCTAGCAGCTGAAGACATAAAGCTTTGAGCAAATCATATTAATTTCCCTGTGTCTCAGTAGCTGCATCTGGAAAATGGGAGTAACTAATAACCACTACTCACTCTCTCTCATAAAGCTGTTAGGAGGAACACATGACATGTGAAAGGGCCTTAAAAACTGTAACTGCAAACCTATAAAATGCTATTCAAATAAATCTTAGTAATTACCATTATTATGATGTGTAAGACAACTGGAGGCAAGCAGAATGCAGGCTCAGACACAGAAAATATCCTGGCTGGGCTGTGAAATGCTTGTGAGGAAGGAAAGACAGCCCAGGATGTAACTTTGCTCTGACCAACTCTACTTTTGTATGAGAGGAGCCAAACTATCTTGAAAGACTGTTCCCACTAGGATTTGAAATGAGGATATCATTTTGCAGCTTTCTTGCTGTTACAGATGTGAATGAAATAAAATCAGTAAATTTAAAAACAATCTTGTTACTCTTGATAGATTGGTTTGCTGTCAACATTTTGGAACTGCAGAGGAGGCAAGGTTACTTTGGTATAACTTTAAAACTATCAGAAAAGTGAGAGTAAAATTAGATTTGTTCCATTTTACAACTATAGGTAGTGGTAAATTGTGCTGCTGGATGAAGGCGGAGGCATGTGACAACTCTAATATTACAAATGAATGTCTTTATGAGCACTGAGAGTTTGTGAGAGAATGATTTTTCTCCTGTTTGGTAGGATTATAAAAAAAACTGATGTATTACAGATCTGAGCCAAAAGAGAAAAGTGGAATCAACACCAATATAATAACCACTCGACAGAAGTACAGATGCAAGAAAAGATCCATTTGTTTTAATTTAAAGATGTTTCTGTTTGAAGGAGATGTGCAAAAAGGAGCACCAAAACTGACGCTTATGTAGAATTACTACCAATTTATACTTCACCAGTCTTCCTCTTTATTGGAGTTATGAGTCATGATCATAACATAAGTATTTATTTATAAATATTGCACAATATGCATTTAAATACACCCATATAACACCAAAAGCCGCATCTGTAACCATTCATCCTTCCCTTCAATTATAATGAAGAAATGTCCCTTCTCTTTTCATGGGCCAAGATTTACACACAGCCCCTGGATCTCAAACCCTCCCGCCCTCACAAACCCTATCAACACGTCCCTCTTTCTGCAGTACACATTAACTTTCAAGTTCCTCTCCATCATTACTCAAATATGTTTTAGTATCTTACTTGGGAGCCTGGGGAAAATCTGGAACCCACGTCATCTTTCAGCTGCTGCCCTCTCCCTGTAAGACCCTTGTAGAGTCAAGAGTCTCAAGGTTGATCTGAGATCTTTTACTCTCATGAACCCTGAGTCCACTCTGATCAGATATTCGCTCCCATTAATAACCATCTTCTTGCTAAAAATTATCCACACTATTGGTTGAATGGGATTTTCTCATCGCTGTCATTCTGAATGTCTTAGCAGCATTGAAGATGAGGCCATGGCTTTTCTCTTTTGTTTGGTTTTTCTCCCTGACTATTCCTTAATCCTTTTTGCTAACTCTCTCCTCTTCCACATGATATTAAGTGCCCTAGATTCTTTCTTCTTCTCATATTAGAGTCTCTCTCTAGCTAATCTCATTTATTCCTATTGCTTTAAATCTATGAAATGACTCCCAACGTTATATTTACAACAGAGCCTTGAAAAATTCTGAACTGTGTATCTAATGAACTACTTAGTATTTTCCCTTTGGTTGTTCATCTCAAAATAGTCAAAACTCAACTTCTGATAATCTTCTCCATGCATATTGGCTGTTCTTTCCACACACTCTACCTCACCCCCTGACTTCATACTCATTTACCTTGCTAATAATCCTGGATTTTACCTTGACTTGAGAGGCCCATCTAGTTTTCAGGCCCTATCTCCAAAATATACTTTGCTTTTATCAACTAACAAAGAAGTTCAAATTATTCACACCCTTCACTTGGGTAGCCACAAAGAACTTGTAGTTGAGCTTCTGCTTCATCTCAGATACTCTCTCTAGATGGTGGATATAATCTATCAAATCTCTTGTCATGCCACACTCCCACTTAAATACTTTCTGTTGTTAAATTGTGCATTGGTGCAATACTGGTGGCACAGCCAGTTAAAGTATAGCACTGAAAAGCTAAAGCCACTTCAGCATGAGTTCGATCCCCGCCACAGAGGTGACCCACATAGCACAGCAGAACTCTCCAGACCCGCCCACTGTTTCCTACAGGAGTGTACTTAGTGGATCTGCCTGTTCGGCACCCCACTCTGTCTCTGGTGAATCCTCTCACCACCCCTGCACCTCTTGCCTGTACCCCTGTTCTGAATGCATAAATAAATAAATATTTTTAAAAAATTGTACATGGGATAAAATCTTCAAATTTGGGGGAGGGTGGTCTTATATATTCCAGTGAACACTACATCATTAACCTCACCTTAAGTCATTCTTACCCCAGTGTCCCTTCCTTTGCTCCAGTTACTGGTTCATTCAGGACTTTCACATATGTGATCCAAATCCTGAAAATTATTCACCAAGCTTACTTCTACTCATCCTTTAAGTAGTTAGAACAAACTCACATTCTTAGGAAAGACTTCTCTACATGCCCAAAAGCTAAGTGTGAGTCCACATTATTTTTCCCACTGCACCCTTCTCATTTCCTTCATAGCATGTAAGACTTTGCCACCATGAATTTGGGAAAATGTTTGTACATATCTCTCTGCACTTGTCTCTTTATTTGAAATGAATAGGCATCATGCTTTGTTCACTATTGTATCCTCATTGCCTATACAGGAGTTCAATCAGGATATGTTGAACCTATGAATGAAGTGAAGTAGATGTTCAAGGACTATTCTCCATTCATTTAACACTACACCTGATATCTCAGTCCTAACTGCTTTTTAAGGACTTTTGACAATGTTGAAGTCCTGGAAGAAAAGCTATTGACATGAAAGAATACCATGAAATGAATCACAAAAATGAAATAATATAACGCTCAATTTTTTTTTTTGATAGCAGGCATTAGAGTCTTTATTTTTTATTTTAAATATTTATTTGTTTGTTTCTACATCATTCTTCATTTTGTGCATTTTTTTTCAAATCCACCACTGTGAACTTCCCACCACCAATTCACCCATGTGCCATCACCGAACTCCTGTGTGCTCTTCCCACACCAGTTTTGATCCTATTGCCTTCTCTACCCCCACCACCCCATAAAATGTCTCCAGTTTATCATTGCTCTATTTACAATAGGGAATATGTGGAATCAACAGAAATGCCCAAAACTAGATGAGTGGATTAAGAAGATGTGGTACATATGCACAGTGGAATATTACTCAGCGATCAAAAAGATAAACTCATGCCTTTTGCAGCAACATGGATAGAGCTGAAAGCGATCACACTTAGTAAAATAAGACAGAAAGAAAACTAAAAATACCGATGATTTCATTCTTAACAGGAGCGTAAGGAATCAAGAAAAAAAAAGCAACTATAATAAAGTAGAAATGAGAAATAGTGATCAACTGTAAACCAGTGCTCAAATTTTTACAAAACACACTTTCTACTGACCATAGTTTCACTCAATGCTTATATAGCTATATAAAAATCACATTTAATGTAAGAAATGAGTGTATTACTTTTCTATTTTGATATGACATGGGGTATAGCTTTCAAATTTAAAAGGGCATTGGAGTTACATAATTCTTAAAATGTTCCTGGAATCACCATACCACTGAACATCCAAAGCAAGAGAACTAAAAAAATAACATTTATTTTACTGATACTTTATCAAACAGATAAATACCTTAAAATGTTTCAGATTCAATTCTTCATTTTTTCTTTGAGGATGCATTTTCTTTTCTTAAGAGGATGCATGTAAACCTTGACTCTAACTTAGTATGAAATGAGAAATATTATTGTTATATGCATATAATCAGAGAAAGGAAATGGTCTTTGGCAAAGTCAGTGTACTTTTAATAAAATATCAAAATAATTTTTTTCTCTTTTCTTTGTGGAAGCATCATTGTTTAGCAACACTTTATATGCTTTAGGGTAACAGAGGCACAACTCCTCAGATGTATGTTACCCCACCACACCATCAAAATACCTATAGTCCTTTACCATAGACCATTGGGGTTCCATCCCCCTTTGTTCCATTCCCACTCTCCCATTTTTAGTAGCCTCAATTCTGCAGTCAACCATGCAAGATTTGTTTTGGTTTAGTTTTGTCAGTTCCTTTGTTCTGTTTCTTTATATTCCACGTATGAGCTAAATCATCCATTATTTGTCATTTTCCTTCTAACTTATTTCACCAGTTCTATCCATGTTGTTGCAAATGGCAAATGCTTATCTTCTCTATTTTTATAGCTGAATAGTATTTCAGCTATATTCTGTTTCTTTATATTCCACATATGAGCTAAATCATCCATTATTTGTCTGTTTCTTTATATTCCACATATGAGCTAAATCATCCATTGACACAAGCTATGCAACATCCATCGTCTGACAGATTCCGGGTGGATCGGGATAAGCTCTGAAAAATCACTGTCCACTGCTAACTTATGTTATGACCTCCCTTTTTTGTATAAACATAATATCAAAATATTCTGAGCAACATTCAGTTTACAACTGGATTGTCTTAGCCACACAGGCGGCTGCCTGGTTCAGGCAAGCTGCCCCAGGAGGAGAAATTCCTCTGTCTCCTAGACAAAAGGCAAGCCCCAGGAGAAATAAGACCCCAGGACATAAAAAACTCCTGGGAAGCTTCCTTGGTTTCTTTGAATAAAAAATAAATTTCAGATAAGGCTCCCAGGGCATAAGGACTCATGGACAAATTTTAACCTTGACTACACAGGTGTCGTTTGATATACAACTGTACAACTTTCTCTTAATTTACTCCTTTTTAAAACAAACACTAACTACTCTCTGCTAGCCTCAAATTACCCATTAGCTCTTCCTTAGACAATCACTGATAACACTGCTAACACAATTTACTACTATCCCAAGACTCTTAACAACATTTTTCTAACAAGCTCACCCTTTTCCAGACCCCTCTTCCTTTGATGATAACTAGACAGCTGTATATATAACTGTCACAAAAACGTATAATTTAGCATACCATAAATTGTAAACAGAAGAATGCTTTTTCCCTTGTCCTTGATAATGTTTTATAGAGATATCTCATTAACTTACCCTATGCATTATTACAATTAACTACTTGCTACACAGTATAAATAAAGACCTGCTGAAGGAAAAGCAGGAAGACTTGCACTCTATCCTGACTCCCGTGTCTTCCTCGCATCTGTTCCCCTCTCCCCTTTTTGGAATATCCACTCGCCTACGCCTTCCCATCTTAGGGTCCTGCCTGTGCTGCCTCCAGACACCTCAAAAGTTGGAGCTAGTCTCCGACAATCCATTATTTGTCATTTTCCTTCTAACTTATTTCACCTGTTCTATCCATGTTGTTGCAAATGGCAAATGCTTATCTTCTCTATTTTTATAGCTGAATAGTATTTCACCATTATTTATACCACATCTTCTTGATCCATGCTATGTCATTGCACACTTAGGTTGTTTCCATAATTTGACTACTGTAAATAGTTCTGCAAGGAACATAGGATCTCTCTTGAGATCTCATCTTTCCATGTGTGATATAATTTTTCTGCCCATTTTGCTAGTTGAGGCCTCCCTATTTTCTTATTTTTGTAAGTATCTCTAGCAGAAACTTAAGGAGCTAAATCATTTTACTTTCCTACAAATGGTGCTGTAGTTTTGTTTGATTTCATTGATACATTCATGTATTTGTTTATCTATTTTCTTTTGCCTTTGCAGGCTTCAGATCTGTTTTGTAGTTGCTGAATCAGCAGGGTAGGGAGGGGTTTGGAAGATGTTAATGAGGATAAGATGGGGTGGGGCCAGTTTGAGATTTTGGCACCTTTAATATCTTTCCTCTCTGGGATTTGGGATGAGAAATTGGCGGCCTGTGTGCTCTCAATACACCTCACAAGGTAAGCACCTATTTCCTGTGTATGCAGATCGAAATGCCTGCTCTACTGTATGGTGGACCCAGCCTGTGTGGTGCACGCCTCCTTCTCTACAAGGCTTTCCCCATTTTCATGGGAGTATGTCTTCCTACAGACTCTGCCACCCTCTCCCCAGGGTTTCTGGCTATGCTGACAGCCCTGCCACTAGGGTCTCCTACTCTAGACTATATCCCTGGTTTCTGTCTCCACCCACATCCTGTTTAATACAGGACAAATCTCGTCGGTGTCAATCCTGCTGATGTCTACACTGGTCTCACTTGTCCAAGGGATAATCAATCCCATTCTTTTTGGAGAGGTTAACTGTCCAAACAGCGTCCCTCTGGATCACTGCTTCCAAGAACTGCAGCCAGAAGGGACCAAGCTTTGCAGTTGCCTCTGCCGGGGCCTGTCACGTCTGCTCCCCTTGGCAGGGCCCATTCCACTTCTTGCCAGGACCTACTGGGTCTGGGCTGCTTCCAGCACTTCCCCCAGGGCTTCCTGGGGTCTGTGGAGCCCTACTTTAGCAGGCTTGCTTCCCAGTTTTATCCTGGGTTCACAGAGGTCTCTTTCTAGTTCCTGTCTTAGGGCTCACTCACTCAAATGCATTTTTAGATTCTATTATGAAGATGATTTAAGCTCAAATGAAGTCTTAGAAAAACAAATTCATGCAGCACTAACTTACCCTTACTGATATTTTATATTTCTAAATTAATATATTTGCTTTGATAAGAACATTAACTTATAAATTCTAAAGGATTTTTTTTTACTGTTTTCAACTTTGAAGTGTGTTTTTTTTTTAGTTTGTTTGACATAACTTGAATATTTAATATTGGACATTGAACCCAAAATGGCAATTATTTTACCAAAGCTACTGGTATGTCAGAGACAATATGAAGAATTATCTTGGTTTGCAGTGTGGTTAGTAAAAAATCATAGAATAATTTCAACTGATTACATTACTTCATTTAAACTTCCTTACCATATTGTAGATGAGAAAACTGAGATCCAAAAAGTGATAGAACCCAAGAATCTAATCCCAGAAGCCATGCTCCTAACTACTCCATTAGCCCTTTAAGGTACATTAGGTGAGGCTATTGCCTCAATGTTTGTGTCATCTCCAAAATTCACATGCTGAAACCTAAATTCTAATCGGATGGTATTTGGAGATGAGACTATGGGGGAGTAATTACACCATGAGGGCAGAATCCTCATGAGTGGAATTAGATTGTATACGATTAGATCCAGTAAATCTCTTATTAAAAAGAGATCCCAGGCCCTCCCTGGTGGTGCAATGGGTAAAACACTGCATGATGAAGCTCTCTGAAGCCACTATAGCATGAGATCCTAGGCCAGGGAGGTGACACACATGGTGTGGCAGACCCCTCCTGACCTGCCTGCTGCTCCCCTCAGCAGAGTATTTCAGTCAATCTGCTTACTCTGTTCCCCACTCTGTTTTGGTGAATCCTCTCACCTCCCACATCGCTGGCCTGTACCCCAGTTCTTCTATGCATAAATAAATAAATAAATCTTGAAAAAGAAAGAAAAAGAGATTCCACAGAGCTTCCTTGTCCTTCTGCCATGTATGGACAAGTGAAAAATGATTGTCTATAACCCAGGAAACAACCTCTCAGCAGACACAGAATCTACCAGGCTTAGATCTTAGACTTCTCAGCATCCAGAACCATGATAAATAATATTTGTTGTCTGTAAGTCACACGGTCTTTGGTATTTCTGCATTAGTAACCTGAACAGACGAAGTCAGTGATTTTTAAAAGTAATACCATAGTAAAGTCCCTAAAATGGTGTTTTGCATTACTCAATGTTAGCTCTTCTCCTGTAGTCTCTTTTACAAGAGTGTGAAATACACCATTTGTAGAATTCCAGCTCTTCACTACTACAGAATGAATGTATTTGAAATTATAAAATTTTCTTACAGGAAGTTTATCTGCTGATAGCTACATGATGAGCAGAGTGTTTCCCTGGTTTTTGGCTAACAACATATGGTAACAACTTGCAAATTCCAGCCTGAGATAGCCCTGCTTTCAGTTGCTTGGAAAAACAAATGTCATGTGAATAAGATTAATGTGGGCCTTCTAAACTGAGAAATTTTATTTTAGTGATTTTTTTTAACATAATAAAGTCATTTCATTAATACATCCTTTCACCTACTATATCTCTACCCTCCCATGCTACATAATTATATTAAATTACTAAGTTCACATTGTTTCAGATTTTTTTTTTAAAAAGATTTAAAATAACTTAAATGGAAAATATTATTTTATCCAATAGTAGAGAAATAGTTTTGCTACCTTGGAGTATACTGTGTAAAGAAAAGGAAACAACCTTCATGCTCACTTGAGAAAAATCTTTCATAAATCTTTAAAAAAATTTATCATCTCATTATACTTTCAATGTAATATAAGTTTTGGCATTCTTATAAAGCACTTATATGAGAAAATAAGGTACTTGTATATTCATAATTTGCAAATAGTTAATTTCTGGTGCCTCACAAAAAGATATTAAGTGCTACTTCTTTAAAATCAAATCTAGGACCTCCCTGGCAGCTCAAGGGTTCAAGGGCAGCACTATGAATCTACCTGCAGCCACTGAAGCATGAGTGAGATCCCTGGCCAGGGAGCTGACCCACATGGCCTGGCAGACCTCTCCTGTCTCTCTCACTGCTCCCCTCAGGAGTGTATTTTAGCTGATCTGCCTGTTCTGCTCCCCACTCTGTCTCTGGTGCAACCCCCCTCTCTCACCACCACCCCTACTTGCCTTGGTCCCCATTCTGGTCTACTCTTTTATACATTTATATATATTTTATACATTTATGCTTTTATATACATAAATAGAATAAATATTTAAAATATAAGTCAAATTAAATCCACCTATAATCTCTGCTTATACTAATTAACAGAAGCAAACAGTGAGTAGATAGAGAGTATCAATCATAGTTTTCTGGACTCCAGAATCACTTTCTAAAGATGACTTCTGCAAGTGTTAATATCCATATAAAAGAAAGTTCATGATGTTCATGATTTATTTATTGTCATAATTATCCTTCATCCAATGATTTTATTGCCCTCCCTGCCCCCACCCACCCCAGTTACTTAAAACTGCTCTGGAGTCTATTCCACATTACCTATTACCATGTGGAGTTAGGCTGGTCAGCCAGACAGACAAAAATGCACAACAAGGCTTCTTTGTTTTCATACCGACACCAGCTCTGCCAAGTACCGCTAGATATGTATCGCTCTTAGTGATCATCCCAGGTCTCCATACTCGTAGAAATAAATAGTCACATCTACTCGACCTGTATTCAGGGTCTGCGAAAGCTGTTCCAATGAAGGAACACATTGATTATCAAATTCTCTAGGTTCTCTAAGCTCTCTACCCATAACAAGTTAGGGCCTCAATAGCCAATGTCCGGGGACTATAATAACCTACTTACTGAATTGCAATTTAATGTAATGAGAACAGGCCATTTCAATATATTGGCTAGATCTTTTACAAAAGTATAGCTGAACATTTCTCCTATGTCTCTCAGATACAATTAAAAAAAATTCTTCTGATCCTAGCATTAAGAAATTTGTCCTCTTTAGCTAATGAATACACTTCCATATGTTAGACAAAAGAGAACTACCTAAATTCTCATGTTTGCTTTTTACTTTGGCAGCTTGGAGTCAAAAGAATCAAACTTATTATTCAATTTCATCGCTAACACAGTGGGGAGTTGATGTTATAATTATTTCCCGTTCTCTCTGAATAAAATGTTTCTTTCTACCACTCTAGAAGACAATAGCACAGCTTTATCAGTCACACCTTTTCACTACAACCATAACACATTGACCCACAAGGGAAGAAAATGTCAGAAAAAGGGCTCTCCCTGGTGACACAACAGGTTAAAGCACCACATTATGAGTCTCTTCGAAGGCACTGCAGCATGAGTTCCATTCCCTGCCAGGGAGCTGACCCACATGGCATGGCAGACCTCTTCTGACCCACAAAACTGTTGCCCTCAGCAGTGTACTTTGTCAATCTGCCTGTTCTGCTCCCCATTCTGTCTCTGATGAATCTTCTCACCCACCACACCTCTGACCTGCAGAGATTTTTAAATAAATAAGATTTTTAAATAAGTCTTTAAAAAAAAGTCAGAAAAAATGGACTTTATATTAAGCAAGGATATCACCTTGAAAGAAAAACACATTCTCATTTTCACACATTTATAAAAAAAAAAAGTGAGAAATGTTATCCTGAGTCCACACCTTATGCATCCTTTTGTTCTCTCTCTTACCTTACTTCAGTCAAGGATCATTGACTTAAATCAAATGCTGGCAAATATTCTGTAAAGGGCCAGAGAGCAAATATCTGGGCCTTGCAGGTCATAGAGTCTCTGGTACATCTACTCAACTCTGCCACTGTCTCATGGAAGCAATCATAGACCTACATGAACAAATTAATGTTGCTCTGCACTGATAAAACTTTACTGAAAAAAACACATCATGGTTAAATTGGGCTATGGGCTGTCACTGGCTGTCCCCTGATCTAACTAGTTTCTAATCCTGACTTTTAATAATTGTTCTGATTTTTTCATTTTTTATTTCCCTACATTGTTTTTCATTGTTGTACAATATTTGATTTATCCCCTCATTTGTAATCTCCACTGATTTTTTTCACATTTCATGTGATAACCCACTTACATAGTTTTACTGAATAGTTTTAGAATAGAAGTAAATTATAAATAGAGACTAAAAAAAAAAAAAAAGAAAGAAAGAAAATCAATTCAGGGACTCTAAAGTGTAAGCAACCAAATTGCAATCCACTTAAGTTGGGAGGAGATTTCTGCTTTCCAGAAATTGACACCCTGCTATTGAAGAAAAGATGACTCCTCAAATAACACAAGTGCTGAAGAAGAGTTGCAAATAATATTGTGGGAGAGAGATCACAAGGTCCTTTCTGATCCTTCCTAGAAGCAGGAAGACATCCTAGCAGAACCGATGGATCCAGGAGGGATTTCACCAGGTGGAGATTAAAGGAAAGGGCATGCCTGACAGAGTGGCAGTGTGGCTTAATCAAATGTTAAATGACTGGGATTGTGCAGAGAAATTCTGCAGTTAACTGTTATATATGGCAGTCACAAGAAGAATTAAGAAGTCATAATGATAAGGTTTGTCAAAGACATAAGGTTAATAAGTTTAAATTTTTAGGAGGTTGTAGGGAAACACTGAAGGTTTTTGAACAGGAAAATATATATATTTTAATCTATATTGACTATCAAAATTCACCTGTCAGCAGTATGTTAAAGAGCAAAACATAAACATAAAATCTTCAGAGGAATGTAGTAGAGATATCCTTCCCTCCTTTTGCGTTTATGCAAATCACCCACAGGGCTTTCCCAAACTGCATAATATCAAAGATTTGGTTATAGCTTCTATTGGAAATTGCTCCCTACACCCCGCCCTCATTCACAATCAATAATTGAGAATCATTTCTCTGCAAGCCTTTGTTGCATTGTGCTATGTGCCTTAGGTGTGTCAAGATAAAATATAAAAGTTGGAAAACCCTACCAAGACAGCCGTAGTAAAAACCCAGCCAACATGGAAAAAGAAGGTAAAATGTGGTGATTGAGAATAGTAAGAGTGGGAGAGAGGGATGAGATTTAAGAGATTTTGCCCAAATAGCACATGAAATAGCGCTTCCCACATGGAAAATTCACTCTGAAGTATCTGGGACTTGATACATAAACAAGAACTGTAGGGTGTCAGAAGGAGCACAGTTCAGGAGAAAAGGTGAGCTGAGTACAGTATGAGTGTTGAGCAGGTGGTGCAGGTGAAGAGCAAGCCGTAGACTGGGCATGTGAACCGGGAGCCTGAAGGATTTGGGGCTGTAAGTAGAAGTGGAGCATTGACCAAAGAGAGGTGGTAGTTATCACCACTGTTTTTAGTTCAGTTCACTGAGAAATTGTGTTCAGACCAAAGCAAACACCTGAAGACCACTCATACTTTGGTTTGGCACAAGAAAAAAAAAGTGTCAAGAAACAGAGGAGTGAAAAAAATGAACTTTTTCAGAAGCAAAGAGTTAGAGGGGAAAGAACTGAAGGGGGAGGGAGGGAACAGTCCAAAAGTTAAGGAGCAGAGAAACAAGCCTTGGGATTGATGAAAGATGTCACAGTTCACCTTTGGGAGAACAGATGGGCTGTAGAAAAACACAAGCTGAAAGGGATAGAGGAGTGAGCTGGGTGAGGAATTGCAAGTAGCAACTGTAAATCCTCTTGAGAAATTTGGGAGTGGTTTGTTTCTGAGATACTATAAATAACAGGAATGCAGGAAGCAGGAAGTCGGGAGATGAAAAGGACATCACAGTAACAGGAGAGGAGTTTGCAATGGATAGTATTGGGATTAACGAAAACCAGTTTATGATCAGTCCATGGTGTAACATGTAGGCCTTGAGCTGTTTGTCACCCAGAAGATGGTGGGTTCTGGCCTTCAGTAATGGGATAGCTGGCCAGCAGTCACATCATAAAGTAGTTACAGAGTCCCTGAGTGCAAACCCCATGCACTTTGCCTTAGATACAATATTTTAAACAAATGAGTCTTACCTTGTTGAGAAGATAAAAGTCTCAGGGAGAAAACACCACTTTTGGTATGCATGTGAAAAAGGAATTGTGAAAATATTGAGATAATTTAAATAATGATTTCAGATTATGCATAAATGATCAGACCATTCATTTTAGGAAAGGGAATATGACGACTACATTAGAATTTGTACCTGATTAAGCAGTGTTTTGGGAGTTAGCTCTAATAATTTCAGGAGAGGGAGACCAGTCTCATAATTGGCAATCACCTACCAATTAACCACAGGATACATAGGCCAGCTCATCTTAGGAGTTGATCAGATTTCTGGTAGTGCTAGCCATTTCTCCCAAATTTGATTCACTCAATTCAGTTTCATATAAGCTCACATTTTCAACCTAATGACAAAAAAAATAAATTTTACATCATGATGGGTAGGGCATAGAAAGAAAGATGTCATCAACCATCACTCAGACATACCTTCCTATCTTTCCTTGTGAGATCCCTATATTTTTTTTAAGATTTATTTATTTGTGCATACAGAACTGGGGTACAGACCAGAGGCTCAGGGTCGGCGAGAGGCTTCACCAGAGACAGAGTGGGGAGCAGAACAGGCAGATCAACGAAGTACACTGCTGAGGGGAGCAGTGGTCGGGTCAGGAGAGGTCTGCCTCACCATTTGGTCACCTCCGGGGCAGGCGGGGATCGAACTCATGTGGAAGTGGCTTTAGCTTCTCAGTGCTGTGTTTTAACCCACTGTGCCACCATGGAGGGCCGAGATCCCTATATTTTTGTGACATTTCTTGATCAGAACTGAGCTTAACAGTGCCATCAAAGTTATGGTAGGTAACACAGACACAAGAGTAATGGATATTTTTATGTATTTCTACTCAGATGCTATTTTCCAACAGCACATGATCCATGAGGTACTTGAGAAAGAAATTTTGGGGATGCTGAGAATTTTGCTTTCTCTCAGGATGAATAAACTACTGCTACTTCTCACTGGTCAGGAAAGAAAGAACTTTTTTCAGTCTTCTCCACATTGTCTCACAAAGTTGAGCTGCACTAAACAGTCTAGGCAATGTTGGCTGTAGACCTAACTTCAGAGTTCCAATTTTCCCAGCAAAAGACTTTAATTATTTTCTGGATTGAGTCCCCTGGATGGGGAAGCTGCTGTATCTTCCCGTCCCATGAGGCCCAAACCTAGAGGATGCTGCCATGTTCCCCACCACTAGTTTGGAGTTCATTGCATGAAGAAGCAATGACAGTGAGTGATATGTTGGGCATTACAGATGGTATGTAACATAGAGTCTTTCTGCCTTATATTCCTTTAAGATTCCTCTGTTCCACCATACACCAGAGACATTTTTGGGGGGTGGAGTGGGGAATGGGATCAGAAACGGGGGGAGGGAAGTGCACGGGATTATGGTGATGGCACATGAGTGACTTGGTGATGAAAAACCCACGGGGATTACAATTGAGATGGGGGGAAAATGTACAAAATGATGTTAAAATAAACTGCTATAAAAAAATTTTAAAAAATAAATAAAAAGATTCCTCTGTTCCAAAACACATCCTCTGGCACTGCTGTTTTCACTCTAATACAAATTATCTACTTGTAGGTCAGATCATTTAAAGCTTCCAAAGGATGCTCCTAACAATATAAATATAGTCTCTTAACATCTCCATTCATTTCAGATCCTTTCTCTGAGAAGAAATAACACCACACTCAACAGCTCATGACCTCAGCAGTGCTGGATATCAGCCATATATCCTTGCTGGTCCTTTGGGAGGGCCAAGAGCCTTATAGTGACCATCATGGGGCTATTTATATTATCTGGCTTCAGGGGATAAAGCAGTAATATGATGACCACACAGCAACCACCCAAAGACCACCCAGCTAGTGGCTCAGGATCAGAGCTCCTCCACATATGCCCTCTAACAGCCTCATGGACCACTCGTCCATCTTCTTAGAAATCATGGGAAATTCTGGGAGAGAATTTCCATGATCGAATCATTAACAAACAGTCTACATACAGTTCTGTCTCTTGGATGCTTCTAATCCTTGCTGAATTGATTCTTGGTTCTGAAATAAAACAGAAGCTGATACCCAGTCTTTCACCCCAGTATCTCTTGAATCCATCACTTCATGGAAAAATTTTGAGCTTCTGCAGAGTGAAAATAGCATAATTTCAGAAAAAAAGAAAACAACAGATTGTCATCCATATTTGCTGAAAATATTTTCCCCAAAGAGTTAATATTTATATTACATAAAACTCACATAAAATGATAAGAAAAAAATATCTAACGACTGCCACTTATCATCAATTTAGCTTTGGGTATGAAATTTAATGTCTTAAAGACTTGGTTTTCTAACCTGTAAGATGCAAGTAGGAATCCCCACCTTCTTGAGGTGCAGCATAAATCAAATGAAATGCATTTAAAGTGCCAGGTTCCTCTTTTTGCCCCTGGTGCACTCCAATATTAAAATGAGGAAAACACAGGAAAAGTAATTTTATTCTGGAGGAGATATAGCCAGGAAATATTATTACTAACTGCTGAACTACTTCCCCCTTCTCCCCCCCCCCCACATGCTGATTGAGATACACCTTACATTGATTACAGAGAAAAAGTTAAGGGGAAAAAATTATAATGTTTACCATTGTTTATAAGGACTGGATTTCTCTGCTAGCATAGCCACAAACGGGGAAGCCCATTTGGAAGCCCATTTTACAATAGTCTTAAAGACACAAAGTGCTCATCTCCTTTGCACCAATATTCCTTATCCTAGAGAATTCTTCTATGGAAACAGCCCATCAGAAGAACAAATATTTTCACTGCCACAGATTCATTATAATGAAAAGATATAGAAACAATTTTGTGGATAACATCAGATAAATATGGAATTTATATAAGGGAAAAAGCAAGGGATGCTAAATCACTTCTGTTTTGTTTTTATGATTTTATGTGTGCATGTAAACAAGGAGTGGGGGGAGTGAACAAATGTTAGTGACTATTAGTATCTGAAGTAAGTGTTGTATTGAGGTGATTCTTGCTTCACTTTGATTTCATGTATTATTGTTCTAGTATTACTTGTACAATTAGTAATTCTTCTTCTAAAATATAGGGGCTCTCCCTGATGGCGCAACAGGTTAAAGCATGGCATTATGTAACTCTCTGAAGCCACTGCAGCAGGAGCTCGATCCCTAGTCAGGGAGCTGACCCACATGACATGGCAGACCTCTCCTGACCCTACCCACTGCTACCCTCAGCAGTGTGCTTTGTCAATCTGCCTGTTCTGCTCCCCACTCTGTCTCTGGAGAATCCTCTCACCTACCACACCTCTGGCCTGTCCCCAAGTTCTGTATACATAAATAAAATAAAATCTTTAAAATAATAATAATAATAATAACATCACTCCCACTTTCACTGCCTTTCCACCACTTCAGCTCTTGATTTGATCAGGTACTTAGAGATCACTTCTTGATATCTCTTCTCTCACTGTTTCTTCCCCTATACAATCACTTACTAGGTACTTTCTCATTTGTTCCATTTGCCACATTTAAAATAAATTTTTGGCTTTATAAAAGTCTCAGATCCGGGCCCTCCCTGGTGGCGCAGCGGGTTAAAACACAGCACTAAGAAGCTTAAGTAACTTCCACATGAATTCGATCCCCGCCTGCCCTGGAGGAGATCCACATGGCGAGGCAGACCTCTCCTGACCCGCCCGCTGCTCCCCTCAGCAGAGTACTTAGTCGATCTGCCTGTTCTGCACCCCACTCTGTCTCTGATGAATCCTCTCACCCTCCGCATCTCTGGCCTGTACCCCAGTTCTGTATGCATAAATAAATAAATCTTTAAAAAAAAAAATCTCAGATCCACCCATTGAGGAACGTATAACAAGGATCTTCATTATTCAGACAAGGAATGTGAGGCTTAATGTCCCTTTCTAAAATTTGGAAGTCCGCTGTGCTCCAGGATCTTAAGTAGAACTTATATTTATCCAACCTAAATTTAAATACATATTGTAGCTTATAAAAATTGTTAGTTTTAACTAAAAGTAAGTATATAGAGTTTATCTTGTCATTTCTATAGAGACAAAAATAGAGGCCTACTTCAGGCTAACGGCCAGAGAGTTTCCATAGATTATTACTATCCCCTGAATCCATAATCTTCGCAATCTTTCTTACTCAGCCATCTGTACAGTACAATCAAAGAGAAAATGGCAGATAATTTTTGGCACACTTCTAAATGAGTGTGTTAGTATTTCATAAATATTCACTGGTAGATTTCATGACTCCTATTCAGACCCAGGGCAAGAACCATAAAGTTAGTTTTCAAAGCCCTGAACTTCATGTTTCTTCATTTCTCTGCTCACTTTTCCCCACCAATTTTGTTCTATTTCAAGCTTTGCCAATACTCATTATATACATGCTCTAGTCCTTAACCCATAGCTAGAAATAGTATTATGTATATTTAAAAGATATATGAAACTTATAAGTGTTCATGTGTGACTTCTTTTGCAATTGCTATCACTTGAACTGGAAAGTTCAAGTCAATGAAAGAAATCCCAAATTGTGAAATGTTAGGTTCCCAAGTATCAGTCACTAAAGAAAGAAATAGCTAGAGAGAAGAAGCACTCAATAAATCCTTTGATTGATAGTTGAAATGAGTGTCTTTATCGACAAAAGACACAATAAATGTGCTATCAGATGCATGCATTAAATCACTTTTTCAAACCACAAACATACTGCCCACTCCATTTTGGGTATCTTGAATGTAAATTGTTGTATATTAGTTTTTTTTCACCTGCTAGAACATTCATTCTTAAATTAAAAAGAAAAAAGGTGCACTAGGAAGCTTTCTATTATAAGATATAGACAAATCAAACTGATAGATTTAAAATTATCCTTGATTATATAATATCAGTGGAAGAAAATTATAGCAATGCAAACACTGTGATGCAACAATTGAAAACAGCCTTAATACATAAAAAAGGATGTTTGCCAAAGTCATTAAGGTCTCTAGACTGATTAAATTTGACATCTGTCTAACTTATGAGGACTGATCTTAAGGAATTCAACTCATTTTTCTTTACCCATTGTTGCTCCAGTTGGACACTGTTAATAGTTTTAATAATGTCAGAATAGATAAGAGGAATTGGCCTTTCACCTTCAGCTACAGGATTTCCTAGTATGTAGATTCAGGTGGTTAAAATTTAAAAAAAAAAAAAGTGCTTTTATAATTTGCTCCCTCTGAAGAAATTTTTTCTTGAGTTCAGTTTTGAACCTTAATTGGAAATACAGAGTTTGACCAAGGGAGTAGCCAACTGCATATGTAAAATATATTTTTTTGATTCAAGAGGTTCACCTGACCAGAATGGCATTCACGTTTTTAGCAGAGAATGAGCTGGTCAAGGTGTCTTTCAGTTACCTTGAGACAACAATCTGCTTAACAACATGGGCAGTAATTGAACATCATGCTACACTAGAAGAACAATCCATATCAATGGATTAAACCAGCATTCCTCCCAGGGGGCCCAAGCATGAAGCAGACATCCCTGTTATGCACAGCCAGCAGAAACCACATACACTGAAGCTTTTCCACTAACTTCTTGGTGTGAGAGACACAGAGAAGCTGTTAATGTGCCCAAGCACATATTAACATCTACAGTGTCTAAATTCTGTAAACAGGGTCTCAGAGCTCCACAGTCCATACTGGGGCCTCCCCCCCGCAATATCCCCAAAACTTTAACTCAGGAGGCAAATCCTGGAATAAGACCAGGATCAACTTGAAATTGAAAAACATTTCTAGAAATACTTTCTATATCAAATTTATCAGAGTACACTATCAGTAGTCTTTTTTTCTCTCAGAGTAAGGGACATTGAACTACATGTAAATTATATGAAAGTCAGATGAATAGATAATCAAAGATGATCTGGAAATATAAAGTGATATGTAAGAATAGCTTCTCTCATAAAATTCCAATTATATTAGGACATTTCATTTAGTGACCCTGCAGAAAGCTAAATGTCACAATATAAAATGTTTCTAAATTTCTCTAAACCAGGCACATCTAATTAGTAATCTGAATTTGCCTGCAGATATAAAAGCAAATCTACATTGAGCCTGCTTTCACAGCGCCATAGGATCTGATCTTTGTTTTCCTCTCCAGCCTCACCTCTCTTTTCTCTTTCCCTGGTTGGGATTCCAGGCTCTGCTTTCCCTGCTAAATGCACTAAGCCAGCCTCGTTGGATACCACCACAGAGCTGTGACAGGTTAGGAGCACAAGTACTCACACTCCAGTACTCTTGCTTTTATTTGCCTGGTTCTGCCTACTCATCCTTCAAAATGCATTCCTCAGTAAGCCCTCCCAGACCTGCATGCATTTCCACTTCTTTTGTAATTCCCATCATGTCCCATGCAAACTCCTGTGTATCTCTTCTGTTTATGGCAGTCATAAAGTTAACTCCTAAGTCCACCCTCTAGATTATATTTTAATAAATGTTTTTATTACAGCTACTCAGTCCCAAGTACAAGTACACATGTCTAGCTCACACTGAGGGCTCAAAAACTGTTGCACGAATGGATGGATGGAGGAATAAATAATTAAACAATCTTGATCTTTTTACCTATAATTTTCATTTCTTCTTAGTTATTTAAACCTCTCCTGTCACATAGACAAACAGGTTAGAGTATTAGACATGCAGAAAACATTAAAACAGTGTAAACAGTAGATTTCTAAAACTGAATTGTGATGGTTGCATAGTTTGATTTTGTAAATTTAGTGAAAATCACTGAATTGCAGAGGGAATTCTATAGTGTACAAGTTATACTTCCTAACAGCCTTCCAAAAAAAAAATGAATAGAGAAGTAAATGTTTGTTTTTTTTTTTACAAAAAGTAAATAAAAGTAAATAATAAGAGCCGATTCAAAATGGAAAATCATTTAAAAAGTGATATGATTGGGGAGAAAAGTAATATTAGAAATTCATCACTGAGTTTTTGTTGCTGTTAGTGAATTTGTTTTTTATTTGGACTAGATATTGCTAGGAACTTTGCATTAACCCTTTGTCATGAGAATATGAGAGTTTACACACTGAGAGTGGCCAACTTCCATATTGGCCAAAAAGGAGTCACCCAATTTCAGACTGTAATTTGGGGTTTGAAAAAAGAAAAAAAAATTAATTTTATTAATGCCACTTTTATTCAATTAATGAATTGAGTTCTAACTAATTCATTTAACTCTATAAAATGCGTTGTCAGTAAATTTAAAATGATACGTTTTTGCAATGAAATTTTATTAACTTAGTTTTGGTAGTTTGCTTTCTAAGCAACTAAAGTGTTATCTGTTTTTAATCAGCTTTACTGCTTCTTAATTTGCATTTAAGTTTTCTGAAGGGTGTGCCAGGTCTTGTCTGCTGGTTGCAAATTAAGTGATTTCTTCATATGGTCTCTAACATGTAAGTTATATGAAAGTATCCTTGTTTTCTATTTAAGTTATTTAGTATCTTACATTCAGAAGGGTTCTGTTTTAAACCGATACACTTTTATAAATAACACTAAGTACTTTAATCTACCAAAACCATGTTCAAAATTACTTTCCAACCTTTTTTTTTTTTATGACATGCCACCTTTTCTGACAGAATTTATTATTAAGAAAGGAAATAACACCACCACAATAACTTCAGACCTTTCTTCTTTGTAGAGATAGCCTGGGGTACAAATTCAACTCTCAAATAATTCTTTTCATTACCTGCCTGTTAAAACATAGAATAAAAGTTAAAGACAATGAATTCCTGTTGAAAACATCAAAGTGAAATATACTCCTTGACAGACATTTAATAAAATCAGATATGAAGAACAGGAAGGCTGAGTTGTTATAAACATCAGTTGGCATGTCTTACAGTTCTTGGTGGTCTAAGATCACCGCTTTAAATTTCAAAGGAATTGAATAAAGACAGCTTCACACTTGCTCTCAAGTCTTCATATCTGAAAGAATCCTTTTACAGATCTACAATGGTCCAATTTGATATTTATTACAGTGTTGTCATGGTCTTGAAAGAAATTCGTGATTTACATTTGTAGCCACATTTCCACGAGTCTTTTTTATTGAGTGGGGGAAGGAAGTGTGGGGCATGTAGATCATTCACAGCTGTCCTTGTCAAGCAGTTGCTTTTTATTTGTGACCATTGCTGAGTTCAACACTACCCTGGCATTTCCATACTTGTTATTGGTAGGTTTTTGTTGTTGCTGCTGTACTGATAAAAAACATGCATTGCATTCTTTCTAAACTATGTGTCACTTTGTTGTGATTGTTATTTCTGGCAATTTAATAGACTGTGAACAGGAAAGCTTTGAAATGACTGTCCTCTGTCCTTTGGCATAAACCAATTACCAGGATTTAAACTTACCTGACAAAAACTGCAGTGACAGATTTGAGAACAAAGCGGTATTAAATTGTTATTTTTGAATAGTTAACCTTTCCTGTTTTCTATAACTAGATGTTTTCAAGTACAGTATATGATCATGAAAATAGCATCAGTTTTTCATATTTTCTTTGATAAAAAAAAATGTGTCTTTCAGATTTTCCTGTGCCCTTCAGTGGTGAGAAATATCATACATCTATTTAAATTAACTATCTACAATTGTTACAATAGAGAGGTATATGAAAATTTCAGAGTCAAGATTGATTCCTATAAATAGAATTTGACTCTTGAGGAAGCATGTGAAAAATTTTAACTCAAGCTTTCTTTAAGGGAAAAACTAAAAGTAGAAATATTTTTTCTCAACTTAAAACCATATCTGAGAAGTATCCAAAGGAGGGTTAGAATGTTATTCTCCCAGGTTTTCCTACAAAAGAGTGTTTTGTTAGCTGTGAATGATTATAATTCATGATGCACCTATAGAAGAATTCTATGTTCTACTTAGTAGCAAGAGAACAGAGACAAAACCTAGTCTGTGCTCATCAGCCAAAATGTCAGAAGCAGCTCCTGCGCAATTTGACACAATAACAAAAGTAGCCAAATTCCTCCCCAATCACATATTGCACAAAAGTTGACATCACTTCCCCAAACCATGAAAGCACTGAAACACTAAAAGATATGTCTGGCTAATAGGATATGAAGTAAAATAATGAAAAGCACTTTTCTTTGGTTATTCTCAAACAGGTCATAAATATTTACATCCCATTATAAAACACCTCAACAGCTCAGTGAGATCGAATGCAATAGCACTTAATACAGTATAACTCCAAATACTTTACAATTCCAAGGGACTTTATAACTATACCTTATAGAGTTTACCATAGCAGGAACCTGTGAGTTGACTGGTTAATGTTCTTTGTTTAAAAAACATGCAAAAGAAACACTATATGCATTATATGGAGAGTATGTATTAAAATAACATCTATATTTTCTATATAGTTTTATCCAAAAGGTATGTGAGCCCTCAAGGAATCAAACAAAGGGACTAGGTTTATTTTCTGGGGGTTATTACATTACTTATTCTCACATCGTATAAAAAGCACCTTGTTTCATGAAACTTAAAAAGTACATTATGGCTCACCATCCATTTTCTTGTTATTTTCCCTACTTGATCATCATAACAATCCTTTGAGGTAAGCACAAGGAAATGGAAAGAAAAGAGTGCAGGAGGGAGAGCTTGGATATCCATTGCATACCTCCTACGTAGCAAACACCACATAGAGGTGAACCTACGCATTGGTTGTATTATGAAAGTTTCAATGGTCATGTCTCCATTTATATATTACAGATAAGTCTCAGAAAGATTGTCTTGATCAATGTCATAATAGTACAAAACTGGCAGACTGGGATTAACCCCATGTTTATTCCAAAGAGAAAACTGTCCTTTCCCTCTATTTAAGTAAAAACAATATTGATTCATAAATAATCCTGAGATTGTGGTCCTTTTAATATCTGTTTTGTTAACATGGGTCTAGGCAGTTTAGGACCCATTAAGATGCAATGGAGGAGACAAAATGAGAGTAACCTCACACATATCAGCACCATTTTTAGCTAATTTAAATATAAAGTTTGCATTTTATGATTTCTTTTAAAAACAACCTTTTACTAAATAAGCGTATACAAGAATTAGATAGAGATACCTAAAAATTAATACTTAAAACCAACAAATCTTGACCTAGTGTTTATCAGTCTGAAGTGCCCACCTGCCAAGAAACCTATAAACCTAGTAATAAGATTTGAGGAAACTACTTTTAATATTATAAGAGCAGTTAATTTCAGCGTAATGAATTAACTTTTTAAAAAATGATACTTGTGATTGAATGTTTGGTGAACTTCTGCTTTAGAGAAAGTAAATATATGATTTATAGCTCAAGAAGTTAGAACATCAATTACATAGGTTTTTGATAACACAAAAGGATAAAGAGATTAACACTTTAAGGAAGTTAATTTGAAAGATCAACATGATTCAATACAGAATCTAAAGTGAGAGAAGTTGGAAGATTTTCTTTTTTCTTTTTAAAACAGTTGTACTGACATGCAGTAAACTGCTCTTACTTGAAGCATAAATGGGGTAAGTCTTGAAAAATGTATATTGTAAGAGCAACACCACAATCAGAGAATGGATCTATCCTTCACCCTTCAGAGTTTCTTCGTGGATCTTTATAAATCTTCTACTTGGCCCAAAATCCCACCTTCTATCTCTCTGGCTACTCACTAAACACTTAAAGTAACCTAAACCATGTAGTTCTATTAGTTGTGAAAACTGACAACTAGAGAGTCTTCTGACATTGGCCCAGAGGTAACATTTGGCATTAGTGGGAACCTGCACGTGTGCTCTCTTACTTCCACTCACTTGTCTAAGGACTGATGGAAATTTTCCCTATTGGAGAATTAATGAGGCTTCTAACAGTGCTGGTTAGCTATAAGTGAGACTGATGAATTTGTAGTAATAGCACCAACAGTAAATACCACTTGACAGGAAGTTGATGAGTATCAGAAGCCATACATGAAGAACATGGTAAAAGTCATTATTAAGGTTTCACAGATCTTCCACCAAACTTTCTGACAATAATCAAAGAAAGCTTTGCCAGGTTAATGCTGTTCATTCTCTGAACTTGACTTCTAAATGAAATGTCATGATTTGAGAGACTTCAAAACATTTTTGAAGTGTTTCCCTTTTAGAAAAGAAGGAAATTCAAATTTTTCAACTACTATGTGCTAATCTGATTTAACATTCATGATATTTAATATTGTAATAATTCAGAGGAGATTGTTGAGTTTTTAACTTAAAGTAATTTTTCTGCTGTTATTGTGTCTTGGCACCAGTTGTGGTGTTGTAAAGCAGTCACTGACTGAGGAGGCCTTTTAACTGCTGAAAGAGCATCACTAACTGTCACTGCCGTCTTATCTGTGAGGCCTCTCACCCATTCCAGCTGGATGGGACTGCTCTATATACAATTTCATCGATCATGTGACAACTGGTGTCTAAATCTGTCTTCTGAGAGGTAATATGGAGTTACTAGGGGTTCAGTGAAATTAACTGAGCAATGGAGAAAGCTGGAAAAGAAAACAAATGAGTCTCCAAACCAACGGTCTCTTCCAACAAAAATTCAAAACAAGAACAGTTGGTTAGGATGCAACAACAGTGAAAATGGCCCTTTTCACATAAGGGACTCAGTAATATCCCCTGTAAAATGAACATAATTAAAAGTTAAACAGATAAACTATATCCCCAGCTCCCACTTCTTGACTCCTTAACACCCTTTACTGTTTATCTTTTGATGTTATGATATTGAAAACTAGGACTGGTATATCTGGATGAGATTTTGGGTCAGGATCAGAAATATCAAACCATTGCATAGTTTTTCCCTGAGGATATTACGTTAATAGTATCCTTTGCATTAATTTCTCATGCATGTTTTTCTGCATAAAGTTCAATGGCTTATTTTTTAAGATCATGAAATAGTTGGCGACTCTTGGCTATTTTCTGCTATTACCATATGGTCTGGTTATAAGATTTACATTTTATACTTCAAAATATTTCCTGCACTGAAAGAGATGCATTGGGGGAGCTATAGGATGAGAGATTTAGAAGTTCTTAATATAATGCAAAAAACTATTCCCCTTTCTGCCTTACAAAATACATCTAGTACCCCCTGAACAAGGAAATCCAAGAGGATTGATTGGTCTTACTATTTTTTCAATTTGGGTAACTATACTTATTCCCAATTCCTAGTTCTTCATCTTATAAGTTTCTCAGCTTCACATATTTACTCAATATTTATCACTTTTGCTTCTATCTTGTTATCTTCATTGAAAAGTTTCCACTTTGAGTATGGTTAAGTTCTGGTCATGAAAATAATAATGGGTTCCACATTCACTATGCGTGGTTTTCTTCTAAATGAAGTGAAAGTGCACCGCATCACCACATTGCTTTCTTTCCAAAGAACATCTATATGGTTTCCCCAAATAACAACTACATGGTTTCCATGACAATCTCCTCCTCCTCCCATTTATGTGGCTTTACTCTGAATGCTAATCAAATAATAACCTTAGACATCATACTTAAGACAAATCACTCTCTCCCTCCTCTCAATTTTACTACATAATTTTCTATACCAAACATTTTAGAATAAATTGAAAATGTTCTCCCTCTTGCTTTGCTTGGAATAACCATTGGTCTCCACAGGCAGTCTTTGTGTACTTCTTACCAAGAGGAAAGTTGGAGAAGGCACTTTATTTACACAACCAGAGACAGAGTCATAGTAGGGTAGATAACTGAACCTCCATTATACAAATGTCAAAAATGAAGATCCCAGAAAATGGTTTCTCAAGATAAACAATTATAAAGAGAAGAATTTGGGATCTAGAACTCAGATTTCCTAAATATTCTCACCATTATAGTCTTCATTCCATTACAGTAGATATCTTCACATTCTCTTTGCAGACTATCTTTGTAAAATTCAGTGCTTTGACTTAGAACAGCTCAGTAGAATAGAGCTGAACGCACAAATGTTTTTCAGGTAAGTTTTAATTTTAATAATTTCACTGAATTTTAAGAAATTATTAAAACCCTTAAAATGACCAGATGCCTCTGCCTCATCCACCACAGTAGGATAAAAGGATCCTATGAATTATCTTTGAGAAGCAAAAGAATCTTCCTCTGTCTGTTGTTTAGAAAGACAGGGTGACAATGAGCTAAGAACCATTGAGCCCTCTCTTCCAACCCAGAGTCAGTCTTCCCTACAAATAAGCTGAAGCCCAGCACAAATTCTTGGAACTGTTTCACACATGCTACCTCTCAGTTAAAGGTGCTGCTTTCAACTCAAGAACTGAGATAAAAACGTTCCTCCTAGTGTAAGTGGCTGAGAATATTCCCTCTTTCATCCCAGAGGTACCAAGTAGATGGAAATTTATAACAAGAAGAAGCTATATAATGAGCATCTACGGCCTCTGTTTATCTCAACCCCATAGATTAAATTCACTAAGATGGTGACTATAAATGTCTAACCTTGACCTCTGGGAGCATGACTCAACATTTATGCTATTTCATTATTCTCCATGGAATAAGATAGCTTCCATGTGGTTTGGAGGACTTTTTATTAATTTATAAGAAATGTAGGCAGCCTAGGATCAATACCATGAAATCAAGAGCCACTGGGAGACAATAATCAACAAAGGAAGAATGAAGTTTTTGGCCTAGCAGCAACAAATTAACAAAATTCCAAGAAAGTTTTACTTATCCTAAAAAAGTAAAAACTCTCAGGATTCTTATGCCACTTAGCCACCTCCCTCTTCTTGAGAGTTCCATCTTAACAGTGTGATACTCCTACAGAAATTATCACATGGCTGTTCTGACTCTATCACTATTCTCAAATAAGGCCAAAAGACTATTAAAACATGGCTGTGGCCTAATTCACTCTTAATTGACAACCAAGGAAAAGTCAATGATCACAAAAATGTGCCCTAAGATCTAGAAAAATCACTTGACATGTACTACATCTTTGGTAGTTTAGATGTACAGTTTTGTTCTTTAAAAAACCAAACAAACAAACAAACAAAAAAAGACAATGGCCATGAATGTGATAGCTTTCTATTGTCCTTGAGTTTCTTGCTGAAAGAACCCTTTAAGTGTTCTTGAAACGGTTATATGAGCAGCAGACACAACAGCATCTTTTCAGCCCCAATTACAATTGTTCTAAAAATTTGATGAGTAGAAAGCATAGGGCAGATTTTAAGTCAATAGTGGTCCTTCAATTTCTAAAGTTCTTTCAGAGTACAAACTATGTTGCTTGTACTCTTTTGGCATGGTTTTGCTCATTTGCAGGAAAACCATATTTTGCACCACATCCTCACATATTGATATGTTGAGGAAATAAACAGCAAACATCACTTCCCGTCCATCTGCTAAGCTTGTTAGAAAGATGAACACCCAGTGTTCAGATGTTTTTTACTCAGGTTTGAAATTCCATGCTCAGAATAATTTGCTTTTACTTTTTAAGACACATTTTAATCTAATAAGGGGAAATTCTGCTCCTTTGTGAAAAACAAATGATACCAATAAAGTGGAAAAAAACAGGCACATTGGACATGATCAGGATACATCTACAATTGAATTTCTGTTGACACTCTAGAAACATAAGCAACAATTTTGACAAAAGGCAGTTTTCTCTGATTTTTTATACACAAGACTAGCAGATACTGCTCATAGAGTGATAATGTAATGTAATCTGAAGTGCCAGATGAAATACTAAAAAAAAAAAAAAAACAGGTCACACACTTAATCATTTCTCACAAACTGTTTTTCAAAGATCTTTATACTCATGGATTAGTACTCAGTATTACACAAGTTTCCTTGGTTGTGAATATTTTTAAAGTGTGAAGCAAAGCAATAAAAGTCAATTGAACAAGCAAAAACCTGGCAGTCACAGTGCCCACTGGAAACTGTGCCAAACACTCTTGTGTAAAAGGCAATGAGAACGGAAGGTGCATGCCTCCCTAGCTTTGTCCCTTCTAGGATCTCTGCTTCCTCTTCTATTTGGAATTTCAACTCTTCAGGAAAAGTTTGCCCTGCTCTCTTATTTATGATTTACTCTTCACTCAGAAAGTAGACCTAGAGCTTAGCAAATTAAACGTCAGTGGGAGCAACAGCAGTAATGAAGCTTCATTACAACTAAGAACTTCTAACTTATACCTAAAATAGACCTTTGGGGTCCTATACAACTTATTTTTTAAATTAATAGCATCACGTGTCTGTAATATGAATAACTCAACTGAATGAGTACAACCTCACTTGTTACTTACAAATTCAATATATCAAACTTCAGCAAGGGGCAGTAGTTCCTAGAAGTGCCCAAATGACTCTACAGGAGTTATAGTAAGAGTCTAATGAAGAAAAAACTTACAAGAAAATAAAGATTTCCTTAGAAGAAAGAATTTCAAAAGGTGTGTATAACCCATACATCTCAAATTGTAGCATGCACTCAAGTGATTTAGGAATCTTGTTATAGTTAGAATGCAGGTTCTAATTCAGAGGGTTCAAGGTAGAGGCACAATTCGGCATTTCTAACCAGCCTCCATGTTATGCTGAGGTTGCAACTTTATATACCACATTTTGAGTAGCATATGTCTAATAATCCACCCCCCCCCCCCAGGAACTAAGACATAAAACAGGAAACTATTTATCAGCAATTATCTATTGTTGTGAGTTAAGCTACAAGGTATTGAGACAGTGAGGAAACAGGAAGTATAAGGGAAAATATATATGATGTTTACACAAAAATCTAAGCTATTTTAAATCAAGATAACTATGCTGCAAACCCACCAAGGGGTGTGCTGACCGCTACATTCGTCTGAACATAGGAGACTCAGAGACATGAGAGAATGAAGCAGAAGCCTGGGGTCTGGAGTCCTAAGTCTGTTTATTAGGACCACCCATGGGTATATATAGGGTCTATCTGTGCAGGGAAAAACAGGAAATGTACCCAACACAGTGAGTGGGGTACATGTTTGTACCAGACCTGGGGCTTCTTGTAGCTTCTACTTGAAACCAAGTAGTGGGCTACAGCTATTTGCAGGACAAAGTGCACTGTGCTCTGTTGACTTGTTTGTTGGCCTTACTGGGTAGTGTGCTCACCCATGCACAACATTAGACAGGGTGGACAGGTGTACTTGAGGTCCCGCAGAGTTAGCCAAATATGTGTTATGGAATTATGTGCAGAAAAACATGTATGAATAATAAAGGATTAGAATATAGAAATGAATATAAGAATGCTCTCTCATTTGCCTTCTGTTCTGGCTATTTAATCTCTAAATTATATAATTTACTGTCTATTCCCATGACTTCAAAGCCAGTGGTTCCCAGTTCCCCATTCTAGGCAGAGTTTTCTCTCCTATCATAAAATCTTTCTTTTCAGTTGCCACCTGATCATTTCCTCCTGGCATATAAAATCTAACTGAACTTATACCACAGATAGTTCTCATCTTCTTTCCCAGCATTCCAGAATCAGCCTTTCCTCTGTGTTTCATAGCTACAATTGAGTCACAAAACTGACCTCCCTGCCACTAGTCTCTCTCCTCTCTGGTCATAATCCATAGCTGTACTAAAAGTCTCCTCCTATCAAATACACCTAAAGATGTCATTATGCTTCTTATAAATTCAGCACCTTGAAAGCCAAAACACAAACTTCTTAGTTTGACCTAACCAATAAGGAATCTGAGAAGCTGCCATTCTACCACTTTACTTCTCTTCCCCACCCTCCAAACCACATACATGGAAAATATACTCAAGCTCCAATACTCACTTCACCAGTCACTAGCATCACACCCTCTTAGGATTCTGCCTCTGCACATTGTGCACCCTCTGCCTGGAATAATCTCCCCCTCTCTCTGCCAGGAAAATTCATTCTTTAGTTCTACACTTCATTCTACTTTCAGTGATATCTCTTCTGTTGGAATTAGGCATTCCCTCCTGTAAGACAACTATAGCTCTCACTCCATAGTTCTCTTATGCCACGTACCTAGTTGGAGAGTGCCATTAGCATTTGGTTTTTCCTCTAAAATCAAACTCATTGAGGTCACATAAAGTCTTATTCTTTTTCCCATTACCAGTGCCAGACACAGTCCCTAGATAAAGCAAACATTCAGCAAATATTTAATGAGTGACTGGGTGAACATAAAGCAAAAACTAATAATGTAAAGTTACAAAAAACTTGCACACAGAGGAAGAAATGTGTATTTCAGTGAAAAAAATGCATGCAATATGACCTTCAGAGAAGACATCATGCAGGATATGGAAGTATGAGTTAGGTATTACAGAATGCATCATTCTTAGCATTAAGGTGACCGTCCTGGTAGTGTGCACAGTATTCTTTAAAGAGAAATAAGAGATAAAGTTGATTAAGGGGCACAACAGAGTGAAGGATAGGTATCAAAATTAAGAGGAAATTGACTTGTCTGTGGTATTGTATCAAACTGTGGGTAGCATGCCATATTTATTATCAGGAATTGTTGCTAGTTTCTTAATATCCTTAGGGCAGTACAATTTCATCCTTCTGATTCTGTCTCTACATAGCTGAAATCATAATCTCTCTTTAGAGTCAACTTCATAATAGTTAAACCTTATTCAAAGTAATTCTCAGCTTTCTTCCTCAAAACAAATCACTCATAAAAATAATATCTCTTCATTGGGCCTTTTCTCCTCCGCTCTTTCTCCAACTTCTCATTCCCACTCTGAGGACATAGAATCCCATTAGTGATCTGAGTAGAGTTAAGGTTTACCCTCAGATGCTGTGTGTCCTGCTACCTTGTTGTTTACCCTGGTAGCGAAGATTAACTGTATGAAATGAAGCCCTAGTACTGCCCAACCTTCACCTTAATGCCAGGATGACCATCCTGGGGCACTCCACAGCAGCATTCTATTGGATTAACACACTGAAGAAAGCTAAAAAATTGTTAATGATACCAAAGAAAAAGGGAGTAAACCATTATCAATTGTTGCTACAGCCCTGATCATTCATTTTGGGAGTTACTTGCAACAGAAAGTAAACCCTGAAGAATATAACATATGAAACATCAAACTTAATGCATAAATAGTTGTAATACTTGGTATAAAAGGGTTTCCAGATGAAATTAAAAGACGACCTTCAGAGCATCTCTATATATTTTTTTTTTAACTTTGTTATGTAAGGGTTGGAAAAGTGCCATTTCAAAACCAAAGCAATTTTCTCTCAAAGAACTAAAAGAACTGAATTCACCTCTGGGGTAGAATATTCCTTTGATTTGGGATAACTGCTTCAAATTGACCAATGTAAAGGAAGTCCTCACCCATTGTTGTTCTTGGGTAAAACGGAAGTAAACCAAGTGCAGGTGTCTTCAACTGAGAAAATAAGTATTTGGAGTAGTTGTATGAACTGTAGGGTACAGGTTTTAGCCAAGTTTTCACACTTGTATCTTTCAGGAAATTGTTTCTTTTACTGTACTGACTTATAGCAACAACCTGCTGTTTGTTCTTGTGGCAGTATGTTTGTGAGTGTTTGTGCTTACTTGTGTGTGAGTGTGTGTGTGTTTGAATGAGTAAGTTAGGAAATAGGAAGAGGTAGTCAGTCAAGATCAGTGGACCGTAAGCTCATTTATCAGTATAAATAAGGAAAAGTTGGTGGGTACTGGGAGAGTGCCCTCCATACAAGCACAGGTGTCTCAAACCTATTCATTAAACTAAATGGGGGAACAAAGGATGGGAGTCAGAGTGCCCCCCCTCAACCCAATTAAAAACGGAATGTTGTGAACACCAACAAAATAATGCAAAGCTAAAGCAATGGGTCAAAGCTGGTTCTAGAAAGGAGACCAGGTAATGGAAGAGGCTCAGTAGACCTCAGTAATCTAGGATGCCCCGAAAGTCCCCAACCAATCACTAAGAGACACAACATGGAGACATCGCATGGCCAACCCCCACTCCTTGTCCATGATACCCATACAAACGCCTGCTTCTTGCCCCCTCAGGGGCTACCCAACTGGGACCCCCTCTCTGTTCAGAGAGATTTAGTGTCCTTATCTATTAATAAAGTTCTTGCTTTTCTGTAACTTTGGTTTCAGCATTAAATTTTTTCCTCCCAAAGATAAGTACCAAGAGTAGAGCCACAGGGAACCCCAGAACCCTGAGGCTTGATTTATCTTCTTAACCACTCAGAGGAGACAAATGGAAGATGATGAGAGAAAGAAATCACAAGTATCCAATCTTGACCTCTTAATGAAAAAGACACAGTAAAAAGAGCTAAACTGGTAAGATCTCAGATATACTTGAAGTGGACCATTGAGAGCCTCTATGTAGGAATGGTTGAAGATTGAAACCTCCAGAAAGAACAACTGTAACATAGATTTTAGAATTTAGATAATCTATTTTTCTGTTGGAATTAGATAACCTGGTCACAATCCTCGGAAGTCAATGACTTGAGTTTCTTTCCAAAAGAACAGATTTTCTCCCTGTCAGTCATCCTAGAGAAGTACCATTCCAGACCAGAAATGAGACTCAAGATGGTGAGCCCTAGTCTTGAAGGAAGGAGAAACACTCTGGTCTCTTTGTGGAGCCCATGTGTGTGAACTCCAAGGCATATATAACTTTGAGCATCCCAGAAGGGGTAAATGGGGATAGGAAGGGGTGGCTAGTAAAGCCCAAGGAAGGACTTGAGAGTTGCCCTCAAGTGGGTTTTAAGGGCAATCTCATGTAGTCACAGCTACATGCCAACATTTATTTAAAAGTAATTCTCATCCACTATCCATAGATTCAGTAAAGTCTTATGAAAATTTCCAGGTTATTTCTTACTATGCTTCTGGGGGATTGAATAGCAATTCTAGAATGTTCCGAGGAACTGACAGTGGAGGGCCAAGCAAAGAGCAGTTCTCTTCCTCCATAATCAGGGCCATCATCCAAGTCAACAGTGCCATCCAGAAAAGGTCAGTTACCTGCACTGTGAGAGTGCCTTGCCTGAACATTAATCTTGACAAGGAAGTCAAAATGGAAAAAATCAGTGCAAAAGTGAAAAATATTGGTGCAAAGGAAGAAAGTGCCCAGAGACTTATATGCACCTGTAGTTTGAGGAAACTTAGTTTCTTCATGGTCAAGTGAGGGCAAAGTTATCACAATTTGCATAATAATAAAAATGTGACCTAGTTTTAGACACACCAGCCAATGAAGGCTAGGTTTTTTGAACAAACTAGAAGGTTTAATTATTATTGTCTTGTTACAAAACTGATGTACATTCATTGTTGAAAAATTAGAAAATAAAGGTGTCAAAGAGAAAATTTTAAAAAGCCACCACTCCACCAAGAGATAACCATGTTACTTCTAGGTAGCTTTGTAATCTGTCTCCATCAGTCATGTTACCTCTGGGTTAAAAGAAATTAAAACAATTTTTTAAAAGGTTTTTTTTTTTTTTGTCTAAAGAGATTCTTGACCACATTCATAAATATTCCTTTGATTCACCTTTAAGCCAAGATGAGACTTTTATTTAAGCATGTATCCTAGTAAGGTTCCTGAATTTTTAAATGAGAATGTCAACCACCCCTATTCAGCTTTACCTTATAGCTAACCAGAAACACAGAAGACTGCATTCAGATATTTAGGAAAAAGAGTATGAACTTTAGTTATGACCTCACACCAGAATATTTTTTAAAAATTCCATTTACAGACAAATTGTTGACTGAGAAAATTTCAAGGTAAATACAAGGCAATAATTCTTCTTTATAAAATAAAATGTATCCTAATTTATTCACAGAATCACATGCTTAAAACTATATACTATTTTCTTATGTGATGTGGTGTTCTTAACATTTTCTCAGTTTATTAAGTGTTTAAAAATCCACCTATAATAGCAGCTTTTAAGCATTCTTGAAACATTTTATCATTTATTTGGATATTTAGTTTAATTCCAGTTTCTCATTATTACATTTAATTATTACATTATTACATAAAACAGCAATATGTACATCTGTACACAATCTTATATCAAGACAATTAGAGAGTGGAACCAAACAAAATTCCAGAGATGGGTCACTGCAGTGAAGGGCCCTTGTTACCCAAAACAACATATGAGAAGTGAAGAGCTCAACACAGGGGAAAAAGCTACAAGGGGGAGAAAATGAATAAGAGAAACACACTATATTCTTCTCCCAATTTTACAATAAGACAATGTTGTATTTGGCTTATGAGGTAGTGAGATGCTTATGAAAAGTGTCACCTAAATCTCTATATTGAGCATAGAAGGCAACAGCACATTTATTCTGATAAATCATATATTTTGGTCATATACTAATGATCAATCATAAAAGGATTTGCATATAATAAAGTTTACTAACACTAAAGCCAAGGTGAATAAGATCTACATTTTTGTCATTAATTCTAAAAAGTTATCACCCATTCATTTCCCAAACACTTACTGAAGACTGAAACTGTGAACAACCTATAATAGGTGTGATTATTCAATGATCCACTGTCTGCTTATACTGAATTTTTATAGTACTGTCTAGCAAGACTAGATTTCAGGTAGACATATCATGTTAGACAGCAAGAGTCCAGACTATGAAAACTTACTGTTAAAAAATCAAAACGATTACTTTATAAAACTGCCAAATTTGTGATCTGATTGGATTTAACTCATTGTTTAAAAACTCATCATTGGCCCTCCCCGGTGTCACAGTGGGTTAGAGCACAGCACTAAGAAGCTAAAGCCACTTCAGCATAAGTTCAATCTCTGCCCCAGAGGATCTCTGTCCACAGCACATGGCAGGCAGACCTCTCCTGTCCGGCCCGCTACTACCCTCAGCAGTGTACTTTGTCGATCTGCCTGTTCTGCACCCCACTCTGTCTCTCGTGAATCCTCTCACCACCCCTGCACCTTGGCCTGTACCCCACTTCTATATGCATAAATAAATAAATCTTAAAAAAAACTCATCCTTATTCAAAACTATCAGATATTATTGAGTAGAGCCAACAACAAAAATAGGTGAATCTGAATCTGGAGGGGCAGGTATAACATGTTAATAGCATAGAAAGTAAGAATAAGAAATATCATCTTTTTTACTCTTGTAAGAACTAACTTAATTCCAAGTACCTCTTTGCCTGGATAGTGGGAAATGTAACTTCCTTTTACAGTTCCAGTATTGGGCTAATATTCAGGATGTTTCAGTGTTCCAAGGCACTATGAAGTTCTTTGGGATCATTGGCCATTTGTTCAGATTTGTTAGTGTTTACACACCCTTTGTCCAAGCCTGTAGAGTATCTGTCAAACAGCCACTCCAAACTTCGAGGGTAACTTGTTGCCTGGAATTATTAAGCAAGACCAGCACTGCAGGCCTATAAGCTGTTCTTTAAAGCTTTTACCCATTTCTTTTGAGACTGTGTTTTTTACCTTAGAAAACAGTGTGAGAGCAGGAAATATGGCCTTTCTCCTGGGACCCAGAGACCTACTCTCCCCTCTGTAACACAAAATGTGCTGCTTTTGAATCTCAGAGTTCTTCATATTTCTCCAAAAGCAAGTCATTCGTCCTCAGTGGAGTTTATTAGAAACTGGCTCAGTACAAGCTTCATTCTAAAAACTATATTGTCTCATTGAATTTCACTCTCTTCACCATAGCCCTGTAATATTAGACCTTATTCCTAACTTACAGCAAAGAAAACTGAAGCTCAGAGAGGTCAAGTGACTTGTGTCAGATCACACAGCTAGTGAGCAAGCTTTGCAATATTCTTTCCCTGTTACGCTAAATCTTACATTTTTAAGTGGTTTTTTCCAGGGCACACAATCCTGTGGTCAGCAGAATATTTTAAAAAAAAAATTGTAGTATTTAGGCTCATGAGTATATAAAAATTTAGTGAGATACCATCACTGTAGTAGCAAGAGTACAGATTTTACCAGACTTGTCAAGAGAATAGAGATGTGCCAAAATGCACTATTTTAAAAAATTATTATTTAGTAAATATCTACCTAGTAGCTTCAGGATAAAAATCCTGTGTTGTTCTGAGAGAGGAGAAAAATACACCACCCATTATCAGTAGGGAGGACGCACGGGTGCCCAAATCATTCAAGGAAGTGAATAAAAACTGGGGAGAAGAAATGTTGTGAGTGACAGAGTGTAGGCTGAGCATGGACCCAGCCAGCCTCAAGTTTCCAAACCCGAGTGTAGGAGCGTGGGTAGCTAGGCAAACAGTGTGGGTGACCGCCTTTTCTCCTCCTCCCAGGGGATGAGAATGCTGGAAGCTCAGCTGTTGCAGAATGTAAACCATACAGATTGCCCAGAGTTACTAACTTGCCTAAAGCCATAAAAAATGTTTTATGAGTTATTTTTCACTTCTTTTTCTGCCAGGATCAAGTATCAGCATTGTTATATTCAGAAACATGCCACTTTCAACACACTAAAGAAGAGCTGGCCCCAACCCGGCAAGCATAAAGCAGTTGTCAGAGGCAGGAAGTCTCCCAGACTCCAGCCCCAAGCTACAGCAAAGTAAATTTGAGACATTCAACAGATTTCTAATGCACTGAGATGCCTGAACTAGCCTTCATATTTACTAGTAAAGAGACAAAGAATGTTTTGACAGAGCCAAAAAAGAGATTTCAGACAGATTTTGAATATTCAGATGAGTTTTTTTAAAACTCATCTAAAATTTGAAAAAAATCACTGCTCAGACCTAAAACTACTGCAAAGTTTTCTCCACTGCTGGGTTCTTTGGGCTCCTTTAGGGTGCACCCGCAATACCAGGCACTTTGTGCTACTATAACAAATCATTATACTCCATCTGTCTCCCACCATTTGTTGAATTCTTTACCAAAGAGAAAAATGTCAAGAGACTCCAGTTGCTTGGGTTTTAGGTTTTGACTGACTCCTACCCCATCAGGGGCCAGAATCTCCATTTTCTTTGTCTTTGACTTTTCAGGAGACCCAGAGAATGAAATCCAATACTTTTGTCTGCATCTGCTGTTAAAAGCCTTTTTTCCCTGGCCATGCCACAGCTCCCTCGAGGCTCATTAAGCACATTTACATTTGGCTCTTAAAATCCTAAATAGCCCATTTCACGCCTAGCAATGGTGTATTGATGAAAGAAGCACTCAGCGATGGCCTGTAGGATGAGATGAGGACTCTTTTGACTCCAGATATCTCCCACAAAGGATTTGTACATGCTGTTAAGGACTTAAACAGAATCAGACAAGCAATAGCCTATTGTTAGAAAGACACATGCACACAAATGCCATCATTATGGACCTTCAAATGTACCCGTTGGTAAGCAGAAAAAATGGCAAGGGTCTAAAATGCAGTGGAAATGCACAGAGGGGTGTGTGTCAATGCGAGAGAGACAGACCAGACAGAGAGACAGACAGACAGAGAGGAGAGAGAGCAGGGAAATAGAGAAAGCAAGGGAGAAGAATGATTAGAAAGGAGAACTTGAAATTGTAACTCTCAACCTTCTCCTCAGAGATGGAAGACTGAAAAACAAGAGAATTGAGTAGGGGACTAATAAAAGCATATTGATTCTGTTTGGACTGACGGAAATAAGTAAGCTATCCCTAGATCACAGCAGGCTAATGAGGGGACTGAAAAGCTTAAGTCACCATCGAAGTCAGGTGAGACACAGGGAAAAAATCATGAGAAAGTGTGGTTAAGCTCTTTTCTGTAACAGTCTTCTTTTCTACCTATATTTCAAACTTAACATCCAGAATAAAATAATATTTATTTCTGTGACTTCATATACTTGGAAGAGAGACATCTCAGTATACTATAGTCTCTATTCATTCCTAGACCCCTCATGAGACATTTAACTCCACCCTGGCTTTCTCAAAGATACACAAGAATCAGTTCTCAGTATTAGGGGTTCAGGTAGACAAGAGACATTTTATGTTTCATTTTTTACCTGTCTAGAGAAAAAATAAAATTGACAGATGCCGATGAGTAAGGTTCAAAGGCAATACAAGTTATCTGGGTAGTATAGGACATTTTACATTTATTTGCCTTCTACTATTTTTCTGTATTAAAAACTGCCAATAAAAATATTTTCATGGGTAGATAAGAGGGAAGGACTACCTACCATATCATTATCACTTCTACATCATCTGCTATATAAGTAGTACAATTAAACTTTTATATATAGTGAACTTCCCATTACAGAATAGATAAGTTCCTGAAGACAAATGCATATGTCAACCTTTTGCCAACTGAACTTTACTTTAAATGTGCCAAGAGCTTTTGCTATTTACAGAAACATTTCATGAAATCCTGCAATGAAAGTGAATAATCTAGCTTTATGTATAGAAAGCTGTAGTTAATAAGACTATAAAAGTGGGCTTTGTGTGTGTGTCTTGTAAATAATTGATTATGAAGGTGGGGTCCAGAGCACCTGGGTTGGAATCACAGGGTCACCAATTCCTATTTATATGTATGCAGACAAGTTATTTAACTCCAATGCCATCTCATCTATAAAATGGATATAAATTAGTAACTCTTACATCAGGTTGATATGGGGACTAAAGAACATCAGTTATTTAAATCACTTACGAGCTGGTGTATAATGATCAATGTTAGTTATTATCCTAGGTATTAACCTAGTATTATCACCATTACTATTACTGTTCTGGCTATGCCAGCAGTATCACAGCCCTTGGGAAGATCACAAGTCAGATTTTTTTCTTCCTACAAATAGAGGGTAAGAATTTGCGGACAAGACTAGTCTTAATCCAGTCTCTGTGCCAGCTCCAGGACTAGAGCAGAAATACAATGACATTTAAGAATGACTACTGAAAATGTTAATTAGTGACAACCACCATCTAACATTTTTGGCACCCAGCAATGTGCTAGGTACAGAGTAGAGACCAATAACATTGGTTCAGTTAGTGAATGAATGAATGAACCCACATAAATATGGGGCACTCTTTAAGGAACCTAAAAATAATATACATAGTATAGTTATATAATTAAACCCTAAGTTTATTTTTCTTAATAAGTTCATTAAGAAATTTAGGGCCTTCAAAACTTTCCTCACTAAGTGAGGAAAGGTAAAAGCATAATTGGCAAGCCCAAAACAAATGATTTTTTCAGCAGCTTTCTGTCTTGTTAAAAGGAAACTATTTGTACAGTCCTCACTAAACGCACCTCATCTATCATTCTCACAAGTCCTGTTCTCCCCAGGGTTCTCAATGTAGCTTTGCCTGTACAGATCACCACGTTGTGCTAACAGACTTGAAATGTTTGCCTACAGAGCGGGTAACCTGGTCTTTGAAACTGACATCCCCACGACACCTGCTATCAAGGGATCTCTTCAGCCGAAGCATGTGTTTGATAAAATGTGCCCCCAAATCCAATGATTCCTACAGCAACAAAGTCTTGAGCTGCTGAGTTTACAATTTCTAATTTAATTGATATGACCAAGGTTAAGCCAGGCCCTTGAAGTTGCTTTTACTGAGGCTTATAATTTTGTGCATAAGTTGGAGTGTGTGTGAGTAAATTGGTAATTGCTAGATATAACCCTCTTAGGGTGTATTTTTTATGATGTAGTCCTTGAAAACAACTGGACTCTTTAGAGAATGTTCGGGGTTCCAGAGGGTAGGGAGCAGAACTGGAGTGGGAAGAATCAGACTTGACCAGGGCCCTCCCTACAGGCAGAAAGATATGGAATACAAATAACATCTGTTAACTCACCAAATCTCTCTTCTTCCCCTCTCCATTTTACAGAGGCAAATACTGAAACTTAGAAAGTTAGAATAACCTCTTTAGAAGCAACAGTTAGATCTGATGCCAGGCTCTCACTCTGCACACCACAATGTCAGGAATAACACAGGTTAAAAGGAGAATTTAAGAGGATAGTTCAATTATATTCCATTGAGCACTAGCAGTATTAAAGTAACTTTGTACTTATTATTAACAAGAACAAATACTTATTGAGCAGTTGCTATGTGGACAATTCAAAATTAATTTTTAATTTTCTAATGGGTTGCTTGACTTTTTTTCTTATTTCTTTGTTTCTGCTCTTGATAAAAATTGTAGGTTTGTAATATACATCTTTCCTCAATGTGGGTGACCAGTGTTTTCTCTTAATTATATATATATATATATATATATATATAT
>NW_004567103.1:63269470-63413932 GCF_000260355.1 Condylura cristata | reverse complement strand
ACACACACACACACACCTTCAAATGCCCCAGATTCAGGTTAATATGTAAAAAATAGAGATAATCACAGTTGAAGTGTATTTAGATCCACTTAGCCACCTTTTCAAGGATTACCTCATTTAATGTTTATAACACTACTATCTGGGGTACAGTTGCATACCCATTTTACAGATAACAGAGTCTCAGAAGTGTCAACTCCTTTCATATGGCTAGTAAGTTGAAAGACATGCTTTTCACTTAAAATAACTCATAGCTTGTATTCCTAATTTGGATTACTCTTCTGAAGCTGCCTTAACAAAATACCTGTATCTTAAATCAACAATGATTTATTATCTTAAGTTCTGGAATTCTGAAGGCCAGAATTTTAAATTTGTCAATCCTTCTAAGAACTCTGAGGAAGAATCTGTTCCATGCCTCACTCTAAGCCTCTGGTGACAGCAGATAATTGTTGCTGTTTCTTGGCTTGTAAACATGTCACTTCAACCTCTGTTTCCATTTCACATGTCATTCTCCTGTGTGCCTATGCCCAAATTTTCCTCCTCTTCTTTGGTACCAGTCATAGTGGATTAGGGCCCATTCTAATGACTTCCTTCTGATTAAATCTGCAAAGACCCTATTTCTATGTAAGGATCCATTCAAAGGTACTGGGGATTAAAACTTTAACATGACTTTTTTTTTTTTTAATAGGGACATAGTTCAACTGATAATATACCTAATGTGCCATGGTACATCCCATAATTTCAATTTTGGAAAATATCCCTGCCAAACCTTCTCAAAGACATATTTTAACATTTTCCATTATCTTTTTTTTCATTATCTTTTATATAACAAATGAGATTATATAATCTCTATCAGCAACTAAACAATTTGAAAAAGAAAAAAAATATGAAGAACTTCTCTGGCATAAGCCATGACTATCCAAATCCTAATTTCTGTTGGAAATTAGTATCTATAGAGTCCAGAACTTCATTTGGTACCAAGTTCACCATCTGAAGCAGATTTAGCCCAAAGCTCTCATGTGATACCTGGAAGCAAGTCATATAGAATTGTAGAATATACCACCAGCAGAAAAAAATTTGGTTGAGTTCATCTACCATATCCAGTATGTGATCCATGTGAGACTCAAGGTCAACGACCAGCCCAAAGGCCTGTCGGTAATTATAGCAACAGTCAAGAGACTATGGTGTCCTGGTCTGCAACTTCAAACCCTTTCAGGAGTCAAAGAGCTGCTGGTCTGTCCTCAGACAGCCCAGAGGTGTCCCTGGTGCTTTGCTTGATTTGGGTCAGTATATTCATCCAGAGACATATACTTGTTCCAGGAAAAGCTGACTCCTCCCCAACATGCTTTCTGAAATATCTCATTTGATTAGCAAAGCTGAGCAATAGTCTAGATAGCTCAAACATCCCAAGTGCCAGTGTTTTGCTCTTGGTCCCAGGAGCCCACTTTCACTCTAGAATCCTCTACTGTAAAAGACTCCTTAACAGCACTTCCTTTCTTCCTTCCTTTCAGTTTGACAATTCAGAAATGAAAACATTTGCCAAAGGTAAGTGTAAAGTAAAAGACTCCAAAGAGAAAAATTACATAGGCTCCAACTCAGAGACTATTATTCTCTTCAATTAGACCCAGCTGGCACCATCTGACTTGCTCGGGAGGCTGAGCAGGTGAGATCCTTTTAAGATTCAAGTTCAGAGACTTCACCAAGGCTAGGCCAGTGAGAAGTAGCCTTCTCCAAGAGTGTCCACACAAAGCAGGGTGCAGACCTGCTATACTATAGCAAGTTCAGTGTCAGGCATTACAAACAATTCTCTTATCCTAGTGGCTTTTCCACCAAGAGTTTCTTTAAAGAACTCAATTATTAAAAGCTCTACTGCACATCTCATTGGAACTCTAGTAAATGGTCATTCAATAGATTTAGATAGATTTAGTGTCTATCTCTTCTGAGAAGCTAAATCACAATCCCATCCTACCATATTTCTGAATTCAATCCTGTTGGAGCCCAAATGGCAGATATATTTATGCTCAGGTAGTAAACTGGAGTATGAGATATGGGGGTGGTCAAAGTAGTTGGGATTGTAGAATATAGCAGCAGAAAAAAATTTGGTTGAGTTCATCTACCATATCCAGTATGTGATCCATGTGAGACTCAAGGTCAAAAACCAGCCCTGATTTCTGTCAGTCCTGATTTCTGACACCAACTTAGTAATCACAAACCACTTTTCCACTTGAAGAGGGTTTGATGGGTAGATGTGATGTTTAAGAACATGAAAGATGAAGTTTATCTGGCGAGGAAAATACAAATTTATTTGGTGAGGACTATACCAATTAATAAGACACAAATCATATTGAAAACATGACCTGTTTGGGGCTTGCTGTGAGTTGCTCACCCTCCTTCAATTCCCTCAATGTTCTCCCTTTGAAGAATGGCGCTAGCAGTTTTTCCTCCCCAGTGGCTGCCTCCAGGTCTCTCAAGTTGCTCTTCAGCACTGTGGCTATTCTTCCCTGAGGACATAGTGATAGGGAGCAGGTCTGTGTGGGGAAGCTGCTGTAGGAGCTGTAAGAGGAAGTAGGAGTAAAACAGTGTATAGAGCGAAAGCCAAACCTGTACTGGCCTGAGAGGCTGGTGCCAATTTAAAAAAAAAAAAAAAGTAGTGCTGCAATGAGAGGTCAAAGTTCAAGTCAACAGAGAACGATTAAAAAAAAAAAAAGGAAAAAAGGACAAGTGACAACAAAGAGGGTGTTCTGCAAGCTATACTAGAGACTATAACCAGGCTGGGCTGGTGAAATTTAGTCTACATGGTATTAGCTGCAGGTGTGAGTAAGGATATTTTGCATAGAGTGGGGCAGGGGAGGGGATTGGGATTGGGTAGGATAAGAGATTGTTTAGGTTAAAAACCAGTATGTGTGGCCCTCCCTGGTGGCGCAGCGAGTTAAAGCGCAGCACTGAGAAACTAAAGCTACTTCCGCATGAGTTCGATTCCCGCCTGCTCCGGAGGTGACCACATGGTGAGGCAGACCTCTCCTGACCCTTCCGCTGTTCCCCTCAGCAGTGTACTTTACGTTGATCTGCCTGTTCTGCTCCCCACTCTGTCTCTGGTGAAGCCTCTCACCGCCCCTGAGCCTCTGGCCTGTACCCCAGTTCTGAATGCACAAATAAATAAATCTTTAAAAACAAAAAACAAAACAAAACAAAAAAAACAGTATGTGTGAAAATATTTCCCCACTGCATCTCTTTTTCTCTGCTACTTGCTGTGTGAGGTTGCTTCTTGTCAGCAACAGGTTTCTACCATTTAAACAAAAGAATGTCTACACAGTACAGGTGTTCTACCAATGGGAATTATTATGTATTGGCCTACTTCCCAAATGGAAGAACTGCCTCCTGATGAGATATTCCTGAAGATACTCACACCCTTCAACTGGCCCTTTTTACATAAATTCAGCTAGAGCAGTTTTCTTCTCCCAGGCATTCCTGTCCATTTCTGGGGGGCTCAAGCAGTTAGAAGGAATTCTCAAGATTCTGCATCACAGCAATATACACACCTAAGTCCTAGCCCTGCTCCCTGGAAAACTCAAAATAATTTGTGTCCTATCCCTTTTCCTCATAGCAAGCTCACTCCAAGGGTAGAGACCTGTGGAATTTCCTCAGAGACATCTGAAGCTGAGGTGATCTTGGAACCTAATTTCCTAAAGGAAGTTAATTTAGAATAATGTAAACTTGGAAAACCCATGATGGAGTATTATTTTGCACACAAATGCCTCCTTAGTCCCTTATCCCAAACCCAAACTCCTTGCCATGTCCCATCTCAGAGCCTTATTCCCAAGTATATTTCTCTCAATAGAAGCATAAATGTCATTTCTCCCCCTATTTTGTCTAACATCATCCTTTCTTTTCTTTTGTGATAGGTCTCACAATCACAATTCAAGGAATCAATCACAGACTCAGTTTTTAACATCTGTAGCCTCCACCAGAAAATAAACTTAATTTCTATCTTATTTATCTTTGTATGCCCATATAATGCCTGGCTCCTTTTATTAGGTACTTAAAATGTTTTTACTGAAGTTTCTCTATATTTCTCCAGTGGATCAGCTTTAGGTTCACAGTTTATGGCTTCTAATAAATGATATTATTCCCAAGGCAATTGTTTAAATGCTCAGTTTTTAGTAGAAAGAAATGTCAACAGACATACGGATGGTGGAATTTACTCAAGACACTGTCACTTTGGACCATTTTAGTTACCACATTAGCACATTAGCACCCCCCTGGTTAGGTAACTTACAGTGTGTCCTCAACCCCTTGCTCCCCAAATCACTTGTGCCCCCCCCTTAGTATCTGGTAATACTTTCTAGTGTGTGTTTGGGCTTCAATTTTGTGGGTGCCCACAAATAGCTGGGGCTCTGGGGCATCATTTCCATCATTTCTATTTCACTGGTTTCCTTTGAACAAGACAAACCTTTCATGTTGTTCTAAATTCTAGCCCATAAAGTCTTAGCGTTTTCTATGATATTGGATTTAGTTCCTAATAGTAAAACTCCAAGTCGACTTTATTTATTACTTATAATCTGTATATAATCTGAGCTCATAAATATAGTTCTCAAACATCTCCCCTGTCATTTTCTTTAGTAAATTACCAGGCACCTCCCTCATCAATGTTCTTTCTATGCCATGCTGGCTGTCTTCCTAATATCTAGTTTATAGGCCTTTTTTCTCCTCCCCCTCAAATTTCAGTTTAAAGCTTTCTTTTTTTAAATTTTTATAATAATTTATTTTTACATATTTTTGTGCATTTTTCCATCTCAGTTGCAATCCCCCTGGGTTTCCCATCACCATAAAGCTTTCTTAATTAATTTTCTGAGTCTTCTTGCCCTTTCACTTTATTCTTTTACTCTTCCTGGTATATTTGGTGTGAGAGATCTGTCAATTTGTTTTCATTAATATTATGCATGTCCAAGAATTCTGGAAATTCCTGACCCCAATTTTACAGATGGTGGAGAAATTCACGAATCAAAAATCACAAAGGACATTGCCAGTAAAAGCCAAACAACAGAGAGGTAAAGTGTTTGTTGAGTCTTCTAGGTTCTGCCTTACATCCTAGATGCCATGAAGGAAAAATGGCAATAATGAAAATACCCAACACTACCAAACATACACCAGTGCCAACATATTTACTCATTAACCCATGTAGTGAAGTCATGGGAGATAGTGAAGTTTTCTATTAAACCGCATTAGGCCCTCTATGCAGTTTGTTCCATATCCCTTTCAGACTGATAATAAAGGCCCTAAACCCTGCTACTGTTATTCCTCTCCACTGTTATGTGAAGCACAGAGTACTATATCTTATAGCTTATGTCCAAATTTCTCCCACCAAGCTGATAAGAAGTCTTTCCCCAGAACTGCAGGCTTTAGAATTTAACTCCTTCATCTTTTTTCTCCATGTCTCTTCAATTACCAGCATTATGAATGTTTTTAACCCCTGCTATATCTTTCAGTATATTTTCTTTCTGATGATCTCCTGGATAAAACTTTCTGCCTGTACAGAAAGATTTCTTCAACCTTTCCAGAAGTCAGGTTTCAAAGCTATTTTCTTTATAATCTTTGATCTTACATTCATGTAGGAGACAATCTTCAATGCATAAAGGCTCAACATAGTCTATCAGACCCAAGAAGAATAATATCATTCCTTCAATCTATTCTCTGACACCAGTTATAAAGGCTGGGAAGTGTAGCTACAAGAAAGGTAAGAAAGAAAGGAGTGTCAGAGGGAGAGAAGACGGAAGAGAGGGAAGTGCTCAAGATTTTAAAATCACATTTCTTCTATTTCTATAATAGAAATGTCCCTAATTAGTTCTCTCCCCAACAAAGTCAATGCTCCATTTATATGTATACTTCTGTGCCAGACTACTCCTCACCCATTATTTGTTTATTATTACCTTCATTAAGGTCTACTATTATTAGATAAACCTATAGTGGAAGGAGGCCCTGTTAATTTTTCCTGCTATTTCTTCTTCAAGGGTGACTGGGCGTGGAGTAGGGAAGGGAACAGACCACTATGTGCCTCTAAAAGGGGAAATGGTTAACAGGTAGCCTGGAGACTCCCTGCTTTTTTACTACCTACGTTATTCTCCATTGTTTTTTCATCGCATAGCAGGGTTGCAGTGAATAACCAATCCATTCACCAAACATCTGTTACAAGCCTACTTTATGCCAGATACACTGTGCTCAAGTGCTATCTATAAGAATGAATATTATAGGTAAGAAAGAGCTTAAGTAAATGGGCTTTTAAAGAGTTTAGTTGCAGAATAATACCATAAACACACAACATTTAAATATAAATATTTAATTTTTAAGGACCTATTATAGAGCCTAAAACACATAGCTCCTCAATGAATTATTTTTAACGAATGAATAAATGAAGTGCTACTGCAAATATTGAGGAACAGTTCTCCTCAGACTGCTGACAAATACTACCTGCTGTAGGCAGGTTAACTGACTCACACTGATGTGTTTCTAAATACATATTATGTTTGCATGTCTTCATTTCTGTCAGGGAAATGTCTTTCCTCAGTCCAATAACATTTTTCCTATTTCAACCTGTAGCACCACCAACAGAGATCAAACCCCAATCTGTAAAAGCATCCACATCTGATAACATCATTTCCAGTTCAACATCCTCATTAATCTTCTCTGCATCCCACCATCACCATCACACACCAACCCCATGTTCAGGGTTTCATCTAAGACCTAATTGGCTCAGAGGACCTACTGGAGGAAGTTGCTAACCACTTCTTGCCTCCTTTACACACACCCTACACTTTTATCAATTAATAGTTCTTAAAGGCAAAAACAAACAAACATGTTCTAACTTCTTCTACATCTTTCTTTGTACCACTATTTCATTTTTCTTCTGGGTAACACCCCTTGGTCTTTGAGGATTCATCTCAAACATCTTCCCACTCTAGAAACTCTTCTAGAAAAACCTAAATTGTCTTGGATGATTCTTCTGTCTCCCAAAGTGTCCATGAACACACAGCATCATGAAATTCTAAGTATTTTTTTAAAACAATCTCAAAAATTATACTGTTTGAGAAGAGTATTGTCTTTTTTTCCCCACTGTTTCTCTAGTGCCCATCTCAGTGACAAGAACATGGTAGACAAGTGTGTGTATGTGTGTGTGTGTGTGTGCCCAAAGAAAAAAGTTAACGGAAGAAAAAAACAAAGAACACTTGGCTTTGGAATCTTTGTCATCCAGAGGTAGTTGGCAGGCAACGAGGAAGTTGCCAACATTGACTGAGTTCTCTCTATAAAGACTGGAGAGAAGCCAAAAGAATAGAATATTCAATCACATAAGATTCTACAGCCCACAAAGAGAAAACAGCAAGCATCCCACACAGTGGAAGTCGGGTGGTAACATATATCTGAGGAGACGTGAACCTTTCCTTATGTTACCTCATAAGGAAAACATAATAAAAAGCTTTGGAGAAACACAGGAATGGAGAAGTACAAAGTAAAAATGTGCAAATGTATTATGATGATGGTGGTGTTACTGCATTTTTCAAAGATGTTTGGTGATATAACCTTTTGGAATTATTTCCATATTTTGGGAATAAAAGGCTGGAATGTAGACCACCACCAGAATCCACCTAGAGCATCATTAAGCAATAAACCAAGTCTGAGCTACAACATCCTTCTAGCAGTATCTTTTTCCTCAGTTAATGAGCTAGTTTGGGGGAGGGAGGTCACATCGCTTGTAACAGGTAACTTTCTTGAGAAAGGTCAATAAGTCGGTCACATCTAATTTCACCTTTAAATGCTGCAGGTCTTGCAAAATGTGGCCTGAAAGATGACTAGCCTGCCCTTAGTCCATGGTTAATTAGCGGTAGAGAATCAGGATTTGAACCCCAGTCAGCTTGATTCTAAAGACCAAACTCCTTTCATTATTTTTTTGCTATTTATGCTAAGGTAGCCATAGTGTGTCTCTTTCCCAGGTTCTCTTTCCTTACCCCAAAAGCACTGACAAAGACTATGCTGGCTATCATAGTAAGGTTGACAGAGAGGAGAGTCTTAGTGTAGCATGTTGCAGCACCTTCCAAATGCATATGTGGGGACTGAGACTCCTCCTTGGACAACCCCAAATTCACTGTGCCGAGTTCTTAAAATTACTCAGCATGTGCAATCAAAAGCAAAATTTTATGGAAATCCATAGTGAGAAAAATAAAACACCTCCCATTTTCCACAAAGCTGCCTCTGTATTTATAATTTCATCAGGAAGGGCAAACTTATAGGAAGATAATGGCACCATTTATCCTCAGAAGCAGGTTTATACCTGTGACTGCATATGAGTTAAGGTTAGTTTAAACACTATAATCTCTTTTCATGCATTTTTAAAATTTTAATTTGTGTTTAAAATATTTAGATGGCTTCTTTGTACCCATGAATAAATAATCCTATATACACTTTTTTGGCCCATTTAGTATAAAATGACTGATCTATATTTTAATCCTTTCTTATAATATCCCTGAAATCACAGCTTTCTTAGGAACTGAGGAGAGGAAATGTGGGCTCTGTCCTTTGCCTTCTGTTTCTCCCCTGCCCTAGCTCCAGACCTGGGAAGAAATAAAACTTCCTTCTGGAACAGGAGTGGGAATTATCGTAGGAGCCTCCAGGAGGATGATGTCAGGGAAGGGAAGAGCTGTTTCCAGGTATCCTGTATATGGAGTCAGTTGCTGTACAGGGTTTATCACGGAGCAGTCAAAGAAACCTCACAGCACCTCTTTTCTCTAGAGCTAGTTCTAAACTGCTATAAATCATTTCCCAAGACATGTCTGTTGGAATCGTGCTGAAGGCCAAAGTGGTGCATTGTGACTGAAAGCTTAGAATGTACATGAAAGAAGAGTGAGATATGGAGAGAGGTGTTAATTTGAGGCCTGGCGCTGGCATAGAATTATTTAGAAAAGCAGTCAGAGTTCAGTGTGTAAGCCAGATTTATTTTTGCACACGATTAGCTTAGTTAACCAACATCAGATGCCTCAGAGCCAACCCTTCCCACCACCATCACCCAATCCAAAACTTGGAGCTTTGAGAATTAATAGAAATGAAAGCAATTAACTCATGAATATGGGAGAGGAACTTTCTGTTTCTTCTGAGATTATCTAAATGCAAGACAAAATAATTCTACCTGGGAAAGTGTACAATCTAGCCTGCATAGTCAGGAAGGCTGCCTGTGTTAGAAGTGTTCACAAGCATAGGTCTTGTCATGTTCACAATCTTCACCTCTCTACATTAAGATTCTTGAGTTTGGCACCCCAGGGCTATCTGTGGGGAGTCCCGTTGTTCCTAGTAGCCAAATGCCCCACTCATGAGGGTTAGCACCTTTTTAAGATGTTAGAGTTTGACAGAGAGTCAGACAATCACAAACACTAAACGCTTCCCTTAAAAGCTGACCATAGGGACTCTCCCTGGTGGCACAACGGGTTAAAGTACCGCATTATGAAGCACTTGGAAGCCACTGCAGCACCAGTTTGATCCACGCCAGGGAGCTGACCGACATGGTGTGACAGACCTCTCCTGACCCGCCCACTGCTCCCCTCAACAGTGTACTTTGTCAATATGCCTGTTCTGCCCCTATTCTGTTTCTGGTGAATCTCCTCACCCATCACACATCTGGCATGTACCCCAGTTCTGTATGCATAAATAAATAAATCTTTAAAAAAAAAAAAAAAGCTGACCATAGACCTGAGGGCAGAAGAAGAGATGGTAACAGGGCAGGGGACCTGGGGCTGGAGAGCACACTTGACTCTGCAGGGTACTGGTGGTGAGAGGACTAGGGTGACACACCTAGAGGGGAGAAATTCTATAAGGTGAAGAAGTTAACAAGGATATCAAACAATGGCCCTTCATAAATAAATAAATGGATGATCTTACAGCTTGATAATAAGGCCTAAGTTTCATATAATCAATTCTTTGATCAATACCTTTTATCAAAATAAAAGTCTTGATTAAAGCACTTAGTTTAATGATATAAAAGAGCACTTTAAGAAAACAATACATGATTAACTCCACAACAGATTATTTTTAACTCCACTACAGATTATTATCTTTCTCACTAATACTTCACTGATGGCAAACTGAAAGCAACACAAATTTATGCAGGGATATAGCAATGAAACAACTTCTATGAATCTATGACCAACAACAACAAAATTTAAACAAGGTCCTGAGGGAATGTGTCCCACATAAGTAGGAATGATAATTAAACTTGACAATATGCTTGACAACATGACAACTTTGATCTCAGGCTAATAATAGCTGGTATTTAAGTAAAATAAACATTATAGAGGCACACTGGCTTTGATAAAAATATACTGCATCTGTCATTTCTTTATATTTACGAAGAATTCTCAAATTACATATTGGGCAGATAATCTTTTTCAACTTTACAATGAAAAGTTAAGAGATACTGGAAGAAAAACTTACAATTCACATAACTGCTAAAATGAAAATACATGCAGAAGATTATACAGGCAGTTATTAAAAGAACTGGGACAAGATCCTGAGTCTCCTAATTTTCATTCACTGAGAATTAGTGCTTGTGTGTGATCAGTCCAGCTGCTTGTAGTGCTACTGCTCAGAGCTATCAAAGGGCCCCTGGGGAAATACTGAAATGAGGCTGAACAGTGTTAAAGTGATGTTTTTAAGTGAGTATAGAGACTTCCACACTAAAATTGCGCTTGACAAGAGGCAGGAGAGAATAACTGAAGGATGTAGGAATAGAGTTATGAAACCAAAATGACCCTGACAGGCCAGGACACCGACCACATTGAAAACACACTTTCTTCTGAACGGGACCATCATCCTTGGAGAGCACAGAGTTTCAGTTAATGATCCATAATCAATCTTTCATGTAGGTTTTTACTTTAAAAAACATGTGTAGAGTGCTTACTCCAAGACAGGTAGGCATTAGTGATATGCTCGTTGAATTACAGTAGTATGCTCCCTGGCATTTGGTCTCTAACAAGCCACCCCAAAACTCAGAGGCCTAAAACAATAAGCACTTACTATTCATCACAACTTCACAGGTCAGCTGGGTGTGTGTACTGACTTAAGCAAGCCTCAGTCACATAACGGTCAGCAGGGGGGTTGCTTGATTGGGCTTGTTTAAGGTGGCCTAATTCAGATGTCTGGCAGGTGACCAACTGTTGACTAAGGTAACAGAATGAAATACAGCCCTTTTATCCTACAGCAGGTAGTTGCATGGAAGGAAGAGAGCAAGAAGAGTGTGTAATGTTTCTTAAGCTCTAGTCCACAAAATTTGCACATCATCACTTCCACTGTATTCTATTAGTGTGTGTCTACTAGGATGTGTCCAGCTCAGAAACAAAAGATGACATAATAGAAACCACAGCTTAATGAGAGGAGCTGGATAGTCATGTTGCAAAGGGCATGGGAGTGTAAAGGCAAGAACAACAGGATCATTTTTGTAGCCACAAAATCAGCAGATGAGCAAGATGAGCCTCAAAAATTTGTGTGGTAATCCTACCCACAAGTTCTCGTTTATAGAACAAATCTAATCACTTTCCATAAGATAAATTCTTCAAATACTTGCATTCATTTATCATCTCTCTGGTGAGTTTTCTTTAAAGGCATTAGCTATGTCAAATTCTTTCCTACATTCATGATGCAATAAGTAAGATAGGGCTCTATCTTAATGAGAATGTTTATTTCATAAGGTTCCTGAAAGTGAAGTGGGAGAAATTATGACAAGGATATGTTGCAACTTGTTTCAGCTTAGAGATACTCTCAAAGTACACACAGCTGCCTAGCAGAATAACTGATACACATTCTATCATGTTATATATTTGTAAATAAAAGTCATTAACATCAAATATAGAGTAAAATGTATAGTAAAGTGAACCAGCAGAAGCTATAATATTATGAAAAAGTTGTCATGGAGATAAAGTAACATCAAGTGAAAGAGATTTGTATTGTTGGGAAGACAATCTGATATTGATTTGTTACCTCTACATAGGACATACTTTAAAAATGGTTAAAGTAAAGATTGTTTCACAAATTAGTAGGACTAATAAGAAATGACAGTGTGTGTTTTTATCAATCAGGAAGAATGAATAACAACACCCTGTTTTTAAGCACACTGATAGTAAGGAAACATTGAACTTCCAGCACTAAAAGAAAATAAATAAAATGTCTCTAGTAGGAAGTCCTAAGAATTGCTCTAAATAAAAAAAACAACAAAATATATACCAAAATCTCAAATGTAATGATGAATTTGTTTCAATGATATCAGTGACATTATTTGAAAGCAAATCCATCCTTAAAGCCAGATTGACTATCGGAAGGCTTATTATTAGGATTTGAAAGCATCTGCTTCAAAGAAGGGAATGAACAGTAGTTAATGATGGGGCTGGAGATTACACAGAGCCTTCCAGGAAAATGATTTTCACTGAAAATACCATCACCCAGTTTGATCACCCATGTTGTTCATCAACTCTGGCTCTGAAAAACCAGTACAAGAATTTCCAAAACTCAATCAATTTAAAATGATAGAGACATGCCACTACTGCCACTCATCTCTCAAGGCAATTTCAAAAGATAAAATTTTCAAAGCATTTTGAAAGAAAAAGCAGTCTTAGATAAGTGGGTGGCCTCTCTAGTAACTACTTTGAAGGAAGTTTTAAATATAGGTGGGGTTGATTTTCAGCTAGTAGACCCTGGGAAGACATTCCAGGGAGCACTCTGATTTAAAATTTAAATTAGGGGTCAGAAAGCTAGCACAGTTAGGCCAAATCCTGTCCTTAGACTCTTCATAAAGTACATTTTATTGGACCACATTCTTGGCAATATATATTGTCTATGATGGCTTTGTCTACAGGGCAGAGTGGAATACTTGAGACAGAGACTGAATGGCCTACAAAGCCTAAAATACGTATTAACTCATAACTTACAGAAGTTTGTTCACTCCTGATTTAGAGTATTCCAGGGCATAAATTTAGTGATGTTTGTAAGTTTTCAACCATCTTTTTTATTCATTGATTGTCTACTTTATTTATCTATCTACATTATTGTTTCAGGTTTTTATTTTGAAATCATTGCATTAAAAAAATAAAGCAGTGGGGCCCTTCCCGGTAGTGCAGAGGGTTGGAGCCCTGCACTGCAAAGTTAAGCCAAGCTATGGCAGCTTCAGTGAGAGTTCGATCCCCATCCCAGAGGTGATCCACATGGTGTGGCAGACCTCTCCTGACCTGCTCACTGCTCCCCTGAATAGTGTACTATGTCGATCTGCCTGTTCTGTTCCCCACTCTGTTTCTGATGAATCCTCTTGCCACCCCTGCACCTCTGGCTGTACCCCATTTCTGTATGCATAAATAAATCTTTAAAAAATAATAAAACAGAGATCCAGAAAACTACGCAAACACCTATATAGTGCAGTGAATTATTAAAAGACAAAAGCTTTTGTACCACCACACAGCTCAAGAAATAGTATATTGCCAGCCATCCCAGACACACTTTTATGTCTCTTTTCTCCAAATATATAACCAATATCCTAACTTTTATGGTAACACTTGACGTGCGTTTTATAGGCTTATCACTCAAATGTGCCTCTATGGACACTAATTTTTATCTGACTCGTTTTTTAAAATTGGAGATATATCTTTAAGTCACTTTAATCAACCATCACACCTTTTCCTTTTTTTCACAATTTAACTGTTGGAGGCTCCAGGTCATTCAAGCCAGAAAATTTCCCACGGTCTGAGCTTTCTTCCTACATAATCATGGTGCAATTCAGCATGCTGCTCTGCCCTAAGTATTTTCAGCAAATTAGAAGCCAGATCCAGAGGCTTGTTCAGACTTCTTCGAATTATTTTTCTTATATAATTTTCATATGCACACACTTCAGAAAGCAAACGGAGTTAAATATACAATTTCAAGAAGCATTAAAAAATCTTGACAACTAATAAAAATGTAGAACTACAGCCTCATAAGTCCTCCCCTCCTTTTAATTTGTCCTCACAAAATCTTTTAGGGTGGAGGCAGTGCTTTTTGGGGCCCAGTTTTACAAATGAGGAAGAGCAGGCAAAGAAGGTAATGGGCTTGTCCCACACGGGTCAGATGGTCAGTGAGGGAGGCAGGCCAGCAGCTATCCTGCTGCCATCCAGACATCTGTGTCCACTCCACAGACCCACAGTCTTCCTGCTTGCCTCCTGGTCTGGTGATTTATTAAACTTTTCTTTTTTTTGATTCTCTGAAAAAATTTCACATCTCAATACATTTATTAAAAGATTAGTGTTATGGGCCCTCCCTGGTGGCACAGCAGGTTAAAGCACAGCACTAGGAAGCTAAAGCCCCTTCAGCATGAGTTCGATCCCCTCCTGCCCTGGAGGTGACCACATGGCGCAGCAGACCTCTCCTGACCTGCCCACTGCTCCCCTCAGAACAGCTGGCCTGTTCTGCTCCCCCCTCTGTCTCTGGTGAAGCCTCTCACCACTCCTGCACCTCTGGCCTGTACCCCAGTTCTGTATGAATAAATAAATTAAAAAAAAAAAAAGATTAGTGTTATTTTTTTCTTTTGCCAGTTTATTTTTCAGAATAAAACATATATTTTTTATATCACTCTTCATTTTGTGCATTTTTTTTTAATCTCAGCTATAATCCCCATGGACTTTCCACCACCGATTCATCCATGTGCTATCACCATAGTCCTGTGCACTCTTCCCACTACAGTTTTGATACTATTCCCCTCTCCATCCCTGTAAAATGTCTCTGGTTTATAGCTGTTCATTGTATTTCATTTTTTCTTTACTCCAATTGCCGTTTTTTCCCCTGGTCCCTTATACTTCTACTATGAGTGAAACCATCCGGTATTTTCCCTTTGCTTTCTGGCTTATTTCACTGGGCATGATCCCTTCCAGCTCCACCCAAGTTGCTGCAAAAGGCATGAGTTTACCTTTTGTGATTGCTGAGTAATATCTTATTGTGTATCTGCAACACATCTTCTTGATCCAGTCATCTATTTTTGGGCATTTAAAGTGACTCCACATCTTCCCTATTTCCAAATACAGCAGCAATAGACATGGGGGTGCAGGTATCCTTCTGAGTCACTGTTTTTGTGCCATTTGGGTAAATACCTAGGAATGGGTTGCTGGGTCATATGGAAGCTCCAATTTTAGCAGTTTGAGAAACCTCCAAACAGCTTTTCATAGTGGTAATACCACTTTGCATTCCCACCAGCAGTGTAGGAGAGTTCCTTTTTCTCCACATCCTTGCCAACATTTATTGTTGCTAGTTGTTTTAAGATGTGCCATTTTCACTAATATAAGATGACATCTCATTGTGGTTTTAATTTGCATTTCCTTAATACAAGTGATGTTGAATATTTTTTTCATGTGCCTGTTGGCCATCTGCATTTCCTCTTTGGAGAAGTCTCTTTAGCTCTTCTGCTCATTTTCTGTGGGGCCTTTCACTTTATTTTTCTTGAGTTTAAACAGCTCTTTGTATATCTTTGTGATCAGTCACTTGTCATTAGTACTGTGTACAAAAATTTTCTCCCAATCAGTAGAGTGTCTCTTTGTTTTGTGTAATGTCTCTTTTGCTGTACAGAAGCTCTTTAATTTGATGTAGTCCCAGCTGTTTATCCTTTCCCTCCTTGCTTTGGGTGATGTATCTTTAAAGATGTTACTGAGGTATATGTCATGTAGTGTTTCACCCACCTTTTTCTTCTAGATATTGTATGGTTTGGGTCTTATGTCTAGTTCTTTAATCCACTTTAAGTTGTTTTTTGTGCATGGTGCAAGGTAGTAATCTAGAGTCACTGTTTTGCACATGGTAGCCCAGTTTCCCCAGCACCATTTGTTGAACAAACTTTCTTTGTTACATTTCATGTTCTTTGCTCCTATGTCAAAGATTAGCTGGGTTTATATCTGGATTTTCTATTTGAATCCACTGGTCTGTATGTCTATTCTTGTTCAGGTACCATGCAGTTTTGATTACTATGGCTTTGTAGTACAGTTTGAAATCTGGCAGTGTGAGGCCCCCATCTTTTTCATTTGAGTCAGGAGAGTTTTGGCTATTTGAGGTTTTTTTGTAGTTCCATATAAATCTCATCAATATGTGTTCTATTTCTTTGAAGAATGTCTTTGAGATTTTTATTGGAATATTGTTAAATCGGTATTATCACTTTTGGTAGAATGGCCGTTTTAATGAAGTTAATTCTGATCCATGAGCAGGGGATGTCTTTCCATTTCTTTGTTTCTTCTTGTATTTCTTTTGATGATATTTCATAATTTTCTTTGTATAGGTCTTTTACCTCTTTTGTTAGGTTTATTTGATTTTTTTTCTGTGTTTCAACTGTAAATGGGATTTTCTTTTTTTATTTTCACTTCTTCAAATTGGTTGTGGTTAGGAAGGCTACTGACATTTTGTGTTGATTTTATATCCTGCTACCTTACTAAACTGGTTGTTATGATTAGTTTTGCTATGGAGTTTTTAGGGTATTCCATGTAAATCATCATATTGTCTGCAAATAAAGATAGTTTTACTTCTTCTTTCCCTATTTAGATGCCTTGTATGTCTTTTCCTGCCTTATTTCTCTGGCTAGGACTTCCAGTATTATGCTGAAAAACAGTGGTGATAGTGGATATCCTTGCCTTGTTCCTGATCTTAAAGGAAGGGCTTTCAGCTTTACTCCATTGAGGCTTTTATCAGGTTGAAGTATGTTCCTTCTATTCCAAAGATTCCGAGGCCTTAAGCAAAAATGGGTGTTGAACTTTGTTGAATGTCTTCACTGCACCTATTGATATTTTTTTTTTTTATTTTTCTGTCAGTTGATGTGGTAGGTTATGTAAATTGATTTTTGGATGTTGAGCCATCCTTGTGTCCCTGGAATAAAACCAACTTGGTTGTTGTGCATTATTCTTTTAATACATTGTTGGATTCTGTTTACTAAGATTTTTTTTAAGATTTATTTATTTATTTATTTATTTATGCATACAGAACTGGGGTATAGGCCAGAGGTGCAGGGGTGGTGAGAAGATTCGCCAGAGACAGAGTGGGGAGCAGAACAGGCCAAAGTATACTGCTGAGGGGAGCAGCGGGTGGGTCAGGAGAGGTCTGCTGCACCATGTGGTCACCGCAAGGGCAGGTGGGGATCGAACTCATGCTGAAGTGGCTTTAGCTTCTTAGTGTTGTGCTTTAGCCCACTGTGCCACCAAGGAGGGCCCCTGTTTACTAAGATTTTATTGAGTATTTAATGCATCCGTGTTCATTAGGGAGATTGTTCTGAAGTTTTCTTTTTTTGTATTTGTCTTTGTTAGGTTTTGGTATTAGTATGATGTTAGCTTTGTAGAAAGTATTTGGTAGTTTTCCTTCTTTCTAGATTGTTTGAATGAGTTTGTGCAGAATAGGCACTAGTTCATTTCTGAATGTTTGGTAAAATTCATTTGTAAATCCATCTGGTCCTGGGCTTTTGTTCTCGGGGAGGGTTTTAGCTATAGCTTCAATTTCACTGCTTGTAACTGACCTGTTTAGTTGTTCTATTTCTTCTTTAGCTTTGGATGATTGTAGAGAGTAGGAGTGTCCATCTCTTCTAGATTGTTGAACTTGTTTGCATATAGCTGTTCATAGTATTCTCTGATTATTCTTTTCTGCTGTATCTGTTGTGATTTCTTTTCTTTCATTTATGAATCTGTTTATTTGTGTTTTCTCCTGTTTTCTTTGTGAGTCTGTCTATGGAATTGTCTGTCTTGTTTACTTTTTCAAAGAACCAACTTTTGGTTTCGTTGATTTTTTGGATTGTTTTCCTAACTTCTATTACATTTATTTCACTTTGACTTTTATTATTTCCTGTCTTCCACTGTCTTTTGTTTTATTTTGTTGTTGTTTAAAGTGGGAGATTAAACTATTTGAGCTGTGTCTTGTTTCTTTATTTGAGCCTGTATTGCTATACATTTTCCTCTTATAACTGCTTTTAATGTGCCCCATAAGTCATTCTCATTGTCATTGTCCTCATTGTCATTCTTCTCAAGGTTTTTTTTGTTTTTGTTTTTGTTTTTTTAAATTTCTTCCTTGATCTCCTCATTGATTCAATCATCCTCCAGTACAGTGGGTTTGAATCTCCATGAGGTAGATGTGTTTCTTGCCTTCTTCACATGGTTTATTTCTAATTTTATTCCTTCATGGTCAGAGAAGATAGTTGGTATGATTTCAATCTCAGTGTATCTACTGATATTTGTTTTGTGTCCCAGTATATGGCCAATCCTTGAGAATGATCCATGTGGATTTGAAAAAAATATGTACTCACATTTTGGGGTGTGCACTGTTCTAAAGATGAATGTTAGACCCATGAGGTCTAGGTCCTTGTTTAGAGCTTTAGTGTCCTTGATTATTTTTTGTCTGTTGATCTGTCCATTGTTGAGAGTGGTGTATTGAAGTCTCCTACTACGTATGTATTTTCTCTAATATACGTTTTCATAGATGACAACAGTTTCCTGATATATTGTGGTGCTCCTTCATTTGGTGTATATATGTTGATGAGGGTCATGTCTTGCTGTAATGTTCCCTTAATCACAATGTACTGGCCATTGTATCCCTTTTAACCTTTTTAAGATTGAATTCTATTTTATCTTATATAAGAATAGCTGTCCCTGCCTTCTTTTTTTGATTCATTTGCTTGTGGGATTGTTTTCCATCCTTTTACTTTCAGTTTATTTTTATTCTTGGTAGTTAAATGTGTTTCCTGGAGACAACCAAAGGATGGGTTCTGTTTGTTAATCCAGGCTGCAACTCCATGCCTTTTTATTGATGAGTTTGAACTGTTTACATTAAGAGTTAGTATTGATACACTGACACCTGTACTTGACATTTTGTTTGTCTTTTTGTGCTTTTATTCCTTGTTTTGATCTGTTCTTGTTCATCCCTCTGTTGGCTTAAGGACTTCCTGTAGTACTTTTTGGCATGAGGGCTTCATCGTGACAAAATTATGGAGTTTCTGTTTGTCTAAGAATGTCCTTATTCTTTCTTCAAAGAGGAAGGAGAGCTTCGCAGGATAAGATATTCTTGGTTATGACTTTATGTATTGGATTTTGTTGAATATGTCCCTTCACTCTCTTCTTGCCTGGAAGAAGTCTGATGTCAGCCTGATTGGTTTTCCTTTATAGGTTATTTGTTTCTTCCCACTTGTCAATCTCATTGTTTTTTCCTTGTCTTGGATTCTTGGGAGCTTTATTATTATATGTCTTGCTCTATTTCTCCTTTCATCATGGTAGTTGGGTGTCCTTCTTGCTTCTTATATGTCTATTTTCATCTCCTTCTTCATACTTGGGAAGTTCTCTTCAATTATCTCTGTGAATATTTTCGTGGTGCCTTGGCCTTTATCCTCACCTTCTGGAAGATCTATAACTCTGACAATTCCTTTCCTCATGGAGTCAGATAGTTTTTGGTGTTTGCTCATTCTTTTTCTCTTTCACTTCTCTTTCTTTTCTGTTTTGATTCCCTTTATTTCTGTGTCTTTGAGGGTGTTGATTTGTTCTTCCATTTTCTCTATTCTGTTTTCACTACTTTTCTCAGAATTCTTTATTTCTTCCAGTAGTCTTTTAACCTCCTGTATTCCATTTGTTTCCTTTTTTAAGGTTTCATTTTCATTTTTCAGTTCATTATTTGTCTCATATTTTTTTCCTTTTCATCTTTATGTCCATTAATCATGGTGATTCTAAAATCTCTGACAGGCTGAGTAGTTCTTCTATATCTTTGTTGATTTCTGATCATTGTTGATAACTGATCTTTTTGTGGTGAAATTTTCCCCTATGGTCTCGGTTGAATACTTGTGTCTTTTCTTCACCTCATCATTTGTTTCCTAATGCTTTCTATGTGTTGAGACACTGTGTTGCTAGTATTGGCCAGCATTTCTTCTGGGTGCTCTCACTGGGTGGCTGAGTACTGGTATTCAGACCCAGTCAAGGACTAATGCACCAATTCTCCACAAAGGTGATGGTGTTGTGAGTATGGTGGTGAGTTTGAGTGCCATATCTAGTGACTCCCTGCCTCTGTATTTCCACTTTCTAAGGGGGGGGGGAGATTCATAGCTTGTCATTGTGATTGGGGGATGCACGTTCTTGTTGGTTGTGGTAGTTCTTCTGTTACCTGATTTGTTAGGGGGCTTATGTTCCTGTTGGCAGGGGTGCTCCCACCCCTGGCCTGGTTTCCAATTTGGATGAGGTACTATGCGCTAGTAGTGGTGGCTCTTCCACTGCCCAACTTCTAGTTATGACCAGCTGCTGTGTGCTGTCCATTACTGCAGGGTATCCCTGCCTATTCCAGCAAGCTGCAACTTCACCCTCCGCTGGGAGCTGAGTATAGGCTGTCACACCCTACCCAGCACCCAAAGTCCCAGGGAGCCAAAGTGCAGGGCTCCCTGTTTACAGCAGCCCCACCTGTTTCAGCATCATGGCCACACCCAGACCCCAAGGTCCTGGGGAGCCAAAGTGTAGGGCTCCTTGTTCACAGCAAAGTCACACCTGTTTCAGCACCAGTAGCCACACCCTGTAGCACTTCCGGCTAATGGCTGGGAGCTGAGCACAGGCTGTCACACCCTGCCTGGCACCCAAGATCCTGGTGCCCCTTTCATGGCAGAGTACCGCCTGTTTCAGCAGCAGAGATGACCCCTGGCCAAGGTTAATGGCAGGTATTGTATACTGGCCACCACTCCCTGCGTGGCTTCTACTACCTGATAATTGCCTCTCAAAGCAGGAGTACTATGGCCCTGCCTCCCGCAGTGTCAGGGGAATGGGTGTTCCCATAGGCTGTGGCTTGGCCCCTTCCCTGCCCACAATGGTAGCAGAAGGCTGAATTTTATCGTTAGCACAGGTCTCACCCCTGTGGATCTGTAGTAGTCCTGCTTCCCTCCACACAAATCAACATGCTAACCTTCATTTCTATCTATGGGGTTTTCAGATGTTTCAGCTTTTCCCAGTTTTTTTCATGTTTGTTTCTTCCCCTTTTCTTTCCTTGGTCAAGGTGTTCCAGTTTTGCAGTTGGGGGAATGGAGACTGGATCCTGGTCGATATCTCCCATCCGTTTCCTTTTCTGTTGCTTTCACCTTCTTCCTGTTTCCCTTGGGTTGCTAATCCTGTTCAAAACATTTAGCTGTTAGCTGGAGTTTGCTGTAGTTTCTCCCTTATTTACTTTAACCAAGAGAGAACTTCATCCCAGTTATTCTTCATGGCCATGTTAGTGATGTCATCAGTCAGATTAGTGTGATTTTATCTAACTCTTCACATCTAGTTTGAAAGCCCAATTTCTCCTTTGCTCTGGATTTGCAAGAATTTCTTTTTGTTCAGAGCTGCAACCTCTTGGTACTGCCACTTGTCAGAAACCCTTTGCAGTATCGTATCAGCATTCCTCTCACTAAGCTTTAGTAAGTGCTGAGCAGCAACAAAATTCACTACCTGGTTTTGAACAAGTAATTTAATCATCTCTGAGCCTCCATGTCATCTGTGTATCTTACAGCAAGCAGCCAGGCCCAGCAAAATAGAACGTTAAAGGGAATTCACCTCTGCCTTAGACTTGTTCTTCTTACTCACATGGTAAAAGGTGCCAGAACTTTGAATAAACTTTGCTGTGTTCTATTAAAAATAAAAAGTGGCAGTGACAACTACGTTCCCCAGCAGCTAATCCAGTCTCTGGCCCCTTGCAGCAGGAGGGATGATGGGGTTCACTCCATGTTCTTGGGAGCACCACTAAGGGCACCAAGGCCTGAAGCACCAGGTGGCATGCAAGATAGCGGCAGGGCAGGCTGCAGGCTCTTCTCCTCCACTCCCTCAGAGGTAGAGGCAGCCAGATAAGGCCAACAATTCCTAAAGGAAAAACAGATGTTCACAGAAGAGGGCAGTCCCAGTGAGCTGTTGAAAGGGCCAGGCAGGTAGCCCACACCCCTACAGCATGAGGTGAAACTTATTAAACATTTTTAAGGTACTACAGTTTAGCACTCACATAGGACTAGTTACTATACCAGGTGCTAAGAATATAGACAGATGTGGTCCCTGTCTTCAAGTAACATTATAATCTGTAACAGAAATTATATATACATAAACATATATATATATATGTATACATATATACATATATATATATATTTGCTATTCACATAATTATTTGATCACCTATGTGTTATATGCAATAAAACAAAAATACAGGATGTTTTGGAGTGGTTAATATGGTTAAGAACTCCATTTGGGATAATGGATGGGGGAAAATGTTATTTAAACTGAGAGATTACAGGAGGATATAAGATGTAGATAGGTTAGGAGGAGAAAAGGGTGGTAAGGGAAGTCAAAGAGACTTCAAATTCTAGGCAGAAGGAAGTTTCCTGAAATGAGTAAGAGGGAGGGATAAGTCTTCAGGGAACAATGTGGTACAGTGGAAAGCGGAAGCAGACAGGGGAGCTAGGCTACTAGATTAAGCTCCATAGGTTCTGTCCCTTACAAGTTGCCTGACCTTAAGCAGACAATTTAATTTGTGCCATCTGTAAAAGAAAAATACTTAAGATAATAATAACCTGACAGGATTATTATCAGATTTAAAGGAATTATAGGCAGTATTCAATATAGGATGGTTGAAGCTTAAGAGTTTTTGAAGCTTACAGCAGTGCAAAAGTAGTCCTACACATGCACATTCAATAGAAATCATACTTTCAAGTTTGATTTTTTTCCCAGGTTAGTGATGCATGGTATGAGACTCTATTATGGTGCTGGGAACTGTACTGTGTTGCCAGCATTTGAGGGATTTGTGTTTCACATTTATGCATTCCATCATGTCTACAAAATGTCCATTTGATTTCTAGCTCCTGGTGAGGAGAAGAGATGAAACTCAAGTTAATTGCCCAGCATGAAGTCATGGAGACAGAAGAGCTTTTCAATGAGAATCTGATTGAAGTGAAAGAAAAAAGAAGTAAAGAGATTTAGGCAAAGGAAGAGGAAGTATACCCTAGGTGCCAAGAATGTTCACAGCAAGAAAGTGGCAAAGTTGTTTGTTGATATCAATGACTCCCATATTAAAAAAAAAAGAAGATGCCATTATAAGAGCTTCACATGACCTGACAGATAGACATAGCTTGCTATATATATATATGTGTGTGTATATATATATATATATATAGCATATATATATATATTGCTATATATGTATATAACAATATATATATGCCTATATATAGCTATGTATATAGCAATATATATATGCCTATGTATAGCTATGTATATAGCAATATATATATGCATACATATAGCTATATTGCAAAGAAGGAAAAGAAAAAAAAAGTAGTCAAAACTTGATCTCTTCCTGAAGAACATTCTGTCAAACAATCAACAAATGTTCATGACCCCCATGTTTTCAACCAACTATTCTTGTGCCTATCAAAATAAAGAGACAGATTGATGATCCTATCAGTGTAGCATCCACATCAATTAATTTTAGTTCAGTGCTTCCAATATTTTCAGGTCCATAGTGCTGTCATCTGTATATGTTAATGGTGAGAACCCATCAAACCATCATTTTTCACTTTCAGTATTCAATTAGTTATATGACATATTCAACAACTTATAACATAGACTTCGTGTTAGGTGAGTTTACCTAACCCCAGGCTAATAAAAGTGTTCTGAGCACATTTTTGGTGAAGGTGAGTTATGATATTTGTAAGTAATGTGTATTAAATACATTTCCAGTTTAATGACATTTTCAACATATCATGGGTTTATCAAGACACATCCCTTTGTAAGACAAAGATCTAACACTAACATAAAACACCCTGGAACAATGCCTGGCATGTAGTTAGCTGTACATGATTAATAAAGTAAGGTGAATACACTGAGCAACCAGAGAAGTTGGTGGTGGTTACACTGTGATTTTGCATTTTATCCTAAGAAAAGTGGCAAATATTGAAAGTATTAAACAGGAGTTTGACAGAATCAGAAGCATTGGAAAAATAAAAGACTGATATAAAACAATGACAAAGTGAACACAAGACAGTAAATGATCTGATGATACTAATATTTCGATCTACAACAGATTTCTGAGGAAAAGTCATCTTCCATTAAGTAAATCAATGATTGGGTTGATGATATAAGTGTCCTATAAGAACCACCTCTTTCTCCACAGCTAATGAATCATTAGTGATGAATCAACTTGAATGTAGATGATTTAGATATTGAACAAGATCAATAATTGAAATATGATGCTTATGTCCTTACTAGAGTTATTTATATAAATGTCCCAAACCCAAGTTAGATCAAAACCCCTTTCAGAGCAAGGATTGAGTCTTGTCTTTGTAATCCAGGCTTTATCTTTGCTCAACATATGAACTCATGAAATTTTTATTATAATGGGTTGAATAATTCTGTGATATTTGATTTCAGAACCTTCTTCATTCCTGCTACTCCATGCTAGGAGAATAGTCTACAGAATGCTCATTCAGAATATTCAATCACCTTTCAAGGTTGCTGTCATGCTGGTAGACTTAATTATTAAGTCCCAAATAATTACACCAAATAATATAAATTTCTAATAGGAGCTGCTACTTGGAGAAGTTCTAGACTTGTAATAGATTATCAGGCTGGCTCATTGACACATTACGGTCACCTAGAAGCCTGTAGAGAAATAATCTCCCATTTTGGTAAACCGCTGTGCTGAGCATAACTGCAAAATGAGGAACATTTTCTTTATTAGCTCAATACCTTCCATAGCTTCCAAAAGAGTTGTTTAAATAGCAGTAGTTGGTCTCATTATCTGGGGACCTCACAAGGAGTCAACACAAGAGATCATGTGTTGACCATCCTCATGGGGCTCAAACACAGCAAGAAATCCCTTTCATGTGTGATGTAGAATAGGATTCATTGTTCCAAGGGTCAGATTTGACTTCTTTTTATCACTACCTGCTGGGTGATGTTGGCAATAGGCCTCATCTCTTTCTGCTTCAAGTTTATCATATTTAAAATAGTGCTCATAACTAAACCTACCTCATAGAGTCATAGATGATATAAGAAAATAAACTGGTTTGCCCAAGTACAGGCACAGAAGTAAGAACTCAGTTAACATAAGCTGCTATTACCTTTCCAGAATTTTTGAAGCAATGAAGTTTTAAAGCCGCTCAAGTTTTGCACTGTCCCAAATTCTGAAAACAAATAGTGTTAATTCACTTTAATTTTAAAAGTGCCACACATTTTTAAGAGGAGTGGGAGGGTACTGTGAAGTCAAAAGATCTGGTGTTTGCAATTCCAAAAAATGTTGGAAATCATAGCCTAGAAGTAGACTATTTCAGTCTGATCCTGCTGTCCCAAACAGACACTACAGAAATTGTCCTTCAGTTACCCTTCAACAATTGACCTGGGGGCGGGGGGTCCACAGAGAAGGAACACTCTTCCAAAGGAAGATAAACACATTATAGAAGAAGAAATTCCAGAAAAGGAACATGGATACCATAGGTGACACTTTGATCAGCAGAACCTTAAACTTAGTTTTCCTAATAGCCTATCTTTCAATGTAAACAATACATACCACAAGGGATAGGGGATGATCAACCTAACAAGCACACACATTAGTAGTATAGTTTCTCTCTCTCTCTCACACACACACATGCACACACACACAAACACACACAACATATAAGAATATAAGATAAAATCTTACTGTCTACTATAATTGGAAACATATTCAGCTTTTGGAACCATGGACAGCAACAAGTCCTATAAAAGCTATCATACAAGAACTTTTACTTGCATGCAATCTTTAATAAATTAACTCTTTTTGTTCTTATTCATAAAGGCATGAATGTGGCCACTGACTCATGGAACAGTCACTGCCTTTTGATTAAAGATAAATTCACTTCTGGTCAAGCTAGAAAACCAGGATGTTTTAATATTTTGTAGAAGAGGCAATACTTTATTTCATAAACTTTGAGGCCTGTACAGATTCATTTTTAATGATAAAGAACCAACAGTGATTATTAGAATGGTGATTGTGTTTTTAATCTAAACACACAAAGTCACTAATCATCTTTGCTGTTATTACTTAGAAGTCAAATGAGAAAAGGTCTAAATATAGAGAAGAAATACGGACTCAAATCCTGTTGCTTCATCTTTAAATGTTCTGGAAATGTGAATACTGCAAATACTTGATAATTTCAAAATACTCTCATAATTTGATACAGTTTACATCACCAAATCAACATGAATGAGATTGTAAGACTTACTAAAACTTATTAAAGAGAGTTAAATAAACAACTGTAGTTGCAGAATGAATCAATATTAATAAAAGGGAATGGATAATTAATCATATAGTTAGGTAGTCCTAAGTATAAATTAGTCCCTTTTCCTTGTGGATGGACGCATTGGTAGATGGACTGAGTTTGATAGGCAGGGAGATAGAGAGAGAGAAGTGGGGGAGAAAGAGAGAACCACTATAGTTACTGGACAATTCAAGGAAATACATTGCTTAGCCAGTATTTTCAAAAAAGTAAGATAACTCTGTTTATCACCAAAGGGTCCAGGATAACTCTGATTCTAATAAGATTTTGGTGGACCTAACAGATTGACAAAAGTTTTAGGCAGGTTAGCGTGAAACACTGAGCTCTAAGAAGGAAAACTGTGCTTCCAACACTCCAACCACTGGCTTTCTTGGAAGTTCACTGTCAGGACTATAAGAGTCAGCTGTGAGGCAGAAGGTAGCATGTAAGTCAGAGTCTCATGTACAGTGTGCAGCCTACAATGGCAGGATACGGCAACTCTGACCTCTCCAGGTAACCTGGTGATCAGAATGAAGCTCTATAAAGAGGAAAAAATATTCCAGAAACAAAGCACGGAAAGGGTTAGCCCAGTAAGGACTCATCATGTCACTCTTTCAAAAACCATATTGCACTAAACACATTCCTAGCTTGTGTAAGAGCTGAAACAAGTAATTACCACAGGACTGCAACAATTTTGGAAATCTTCAGATTTCCCAAGTAAGATAAAACCAGAACAATTCCCTGAAATGACAGGTCATTAGACCACAGATCCTGATTCTGAGCTCAAATTTTTGTGTGATTTTAGGCAATTCCCTGAACTTCTCCTATCTCATTTACCCCTACTTTACTGAGGAACGAAGTAAATGTGAAATGTTTTGAATGTTAAAAGTGCTAAATATATATATATATAAACTATGATGATGGTGGTGGTATTATTGTGGTATGATACTAGGGAAAATCTGGGATTTGGATATGTGCTTCAATTTAATTCTTCCTACTCACTTCTGGACAATTTACTTTAATCACTCAATTTCCTCAGTCTATCAAATAGGGGATTAATATATATTATCTCACGCAATCATCTGCATACTAATTTCATGATGTAGGGTAGATTCTCTACAAAGGTGAGGTTCTTTCTCTTCCTTCCATCAATATTGTCCCTACAGGACATATATTTAATGAAAACAAATCAATTAGACATCCAGGGACCCCAGAGAAATTAGCTACAAAGAGCTGAGTCCAGCTACAGGGAAAGGAACTTCCCAGAACTTGGCTCTTCCTCATAGACTCCTTACTTAGTTGTGCTTTATATTCCAAAAGTATTTAACACAAGGAGCTCCAGGGAATGGAATGGTATCTCTGGACTGGTCTTAGACACAAAGCCATCTGGAGAACATAACTTCCAACACTCATTCCCAGTTGCATCACACCTAACCACAAAACCCAATCCAAGCTCAGTTCCTCACCACTTTCCTCACTGTTGACTTAAATTCACAGGCCTGCAATGACCTTTTAAAGCTTACAAAAGGCATCCCATCCTCTTAATCTCCTCTGGGCTGTTTCTCTAATTAGAGAACATAAACATGGAAAAGGCTGCTTAGGAGTATAGCCAAACTATGCAAATAAGTCATTTCTGCATTGTTCTGGACTATATGGCACATGTTTTCTTGGGAGCAAATTTATCTTCATAATTAGGTTTCATTTAGTCAAACCTTGAAATAAATTTCCATTCCTTGAGCATATTTCATTTGACAGCAACGGCAGGCAGTCTGGGATTAAATTTTCATTGTGAATAAACTAAAGGAAGAGTTTATGTGGCTGATCAAGAACAACACATCTTTGATACAGATCTAATGATTCAAAGCTCTAGCTCAGAAATAGCACTCACTGTCCTGCTGAACAACCACCAGTCTACTAAAAGTGTGCCTTCCTGCCTGCACATTTGGTCTTAATTCTTATCCTGGTATCATTCCCAAACATCCCATCCCCATTGAATTAAAGTTACTCCAGAAATACTTCCCATAAGATGCAGTCATTATGCTGTTCTCTGCCACCTTAGTCCAAGCCAATGAGAGATTCCTCCTTCAAACTCCTCGAGGTGGCTTATTGTTACTCAGACACATTTTCCAGCACAGAGAATGGATGAGTCTCCTGCAGTTCTGAGGTTTGGCTCTATTTGATGGTTTGACTGCCTGTGACCAAAAAAATGGCTGAATGACAGAGTGTTGAGTATTGTGAATCAACATAAGGCAACCAGACACTTCAGAAGAAGGCAGTTATGAAATATATTTAATAAATATCCACATCCAGTTGTGGTCTCTTTCTTCAGTTGTGACAGAGGAACATAAACAAATCAGCAGTGCACAATTAGCTTTCCATCCATGGAATGGAATGTCTCAAAATTTCCACTCGTGAACCACTCTTAAGATTGCCAAATCAATCCAAAGATTTGCAAGTCTGTTGTCTGAGATAGAAACACATTTATCTTTTGGTAGCCTTTTCCAATTGTCCCAATTGCATTCTCAGACTCTGAATTTGATAAGTCGTCTTTGCCCTAGTATTTGACAGAAGGCCAAATCTGCAGTTGGTCAGTTGTTTGAACTAATTGAGCAGAATAGTAGGGATGTTTCTCCAGAGCATAAGGAAACAAGCAGCCCTAACTGTACCAGCATTTATCACGAGATTTTTCCATAAATATAAAACACAAATAAGTAGAGGCAGACCTAACATGAAAATGAATTCACTAGCCATTTATCATGGGCAATTTGATACAATGTGACGTAAGTGATCTTATTTGGAAATTAATCATCGGGAGCAACAATATAAGGAAGGCAGTATAGACAGTGGCTGACTGGGATTAGACCTGGAAACAAATTTCAGTTCTATTTTCAGTTGCATGACACTAAGCAAGTTAACATTTCCTAAACCTTTCTAAAACTGTTTCCCCTTATTATGTACTTAGTGGATGCAGCACAAAGCAAGAACCCATTAAAAGTAATAACAAACCCCAAGTATCAGGATGTATGGAATTGCCTTAGTCTTAGTTTCAGAATACACTAGAGGGGTGGCAATTATTCCAACTGTTACAATGAGATACCAAAAAACCTGAGCAGGATTTATAAAGCTGGTATTCTCAAATTGCCTTGTCACCCTTTTATAAGGCTGCAAAAAATAAAGATTGGATAGAGGACTTGTTTTTGGAAATGTATACCTTAATACTGATTAGACAGATTCAAGTAGATCACCTGGTGAGCTTGTTAGAGATCTTCTGGACTCTGTGTGACATAATATATGGAAACTGGAACATACATGAGAAGTATAAAGGCCAGAACTAAAGTGACCTGTAAAAAGAATAGTGAGCTGTACCTGGAAAGTAATTGCATACCCACAGGAAGAGAATCTCAAACATGAGTCACACGAGAAAAAAGGAGAAGAGGAGGTGGAGAAATTATGGACCCTCCCCAAGACAGATAATTGTAAGCAGAACTCAAAGATAGCCCTCTAGATTACAGGCCACTGACATATATTCCTGTAGAACTCCCCTTATATATAATCACCTCATAGAATGAGACCTGTGAATCTGATATGAACTCACTCTCATGACTAGGCTATTTCTTTGAGTTTTTCAAAGGAGAGATTTCCTAAATGAGACTGGCCTAATTAGATGAGACTTTAAAAGTAGGCAGTGTCAGAGAGACACTTGCCTACTGATTTGGAAGATGAAGGCTCCATGAGTTTTCCCAGCAACCATGTGTGGTGGGAAGAGAATCCTCCTATCTCTGCTCTGGACTCTGTGTAACATAATTTATGAAAACCTCAACATACCTTATTTTCAGTTGGCTGAGACTGACTCTGAACAAAAGACCCAGATATGCCTTGATGGACCTCTACAGAAACTGAGATAATAAATTTGCATTGTATTAAATTACAAAGCCTGTGGTAACTTGTTTCACATCAATAGAAAACTAATACAAGGACTCTTTGGAGAAGTAAGGAAATCTTAGCAGAAATGTGCTGGACATAAGTCACCAGATGCCCAGAGTTGAGGAAGGAAACAGACCTTCAGTCAGAATATGTGTTACCCATGGCAAAACTCAGAGGGTAAGATCCCTAACAATGGGTTGTTGAGGGTGGGTGTTCCAAATACCCAAAGGCACTCCACAGGAGAATCAGCTTCAACTTTTACCTAGCCCATAGCACCCTAGTGCCAGCTCACAAAAAAGACCTCTCCTTTCCCCATAGCTTCCTCTCCTGCCCCAACCTTAAGCTGTCAATGCGGGGGTGAGGGAAATGCTTAATAAGCTAGGAAGAGAGAAATATAACACTGAAAAATGTCCCTTCAGCCATGTACAGCTTCTACTTGCTTAGGCCAACAGTCTTACCTTTGAGTGAGTTCCTACTTCTAATCACTACAATCAACTGGATTTAATAAAAAACAGTTGGATCTAATTTTTTCCTTTCAAACTAAAGTGACTAAAAAAAAAAATGATCTGAGAATAAGGTAAATTCTGAGCTTAGTCAGTATTTTTATCCAAGGGCAGGAGAATAACCAACTGGGCTTACAGAAACATTAAAGTAGTTCCTTTACCCATTGGAGTACATGCCAAGACCCCAAGCATGTGTTTGAAAGTTTGGGTATTACTGAACCCTTCTATGTATGATGTTGTTGTTTTTACTTGCGTACTTTGGTATAGAAGAAAATTTAATTTGTAAATTAGATACAGTAAGAGATTAATAGTAATTGCATAGAACAATTATAAAAATGTGCTGTGCTGAAAGTTATATAAATGTGATCACTCTGTCTCTCAATATCTGATTGTATGGAATATTTTAGTGTGCGGAGAACCTCAGGTAGCTAAAGTCTTGCAAAGTGAAAATACAGATATAGGGGACTACTGGACTACAACAAAAAGTTGCTTTATAGTGACACCATTCTTGTATATTTTGGACATAAGAGCTATATTTTAATGATGAGACAACACAACAAGAAAATCTTTCTGTATTATTTATAGATAGAAATATTGTACTGGAAATATGAAATAGGAAAATTATGTCCATGTTAGCTGATATAAAGTTAAAAGATAAAGATAAAGATAAAAGATAGATCTTTCATCTTTTATCTCATCTCTGTTCATAAGCTGAGCCTTGAAAGTGATATAATATAATGACTGATAATATTGATCAGGTCAAAATAAAAGATTCTGTCATTAGGTTGTGCTGAATTCTGCCTGAATGAATATCTCATACTCTTCATTCTATCTTAGTGGAGAGAGAGAATTTGTGATACCTGCTACAGCTTTGAGATACAAATTAAATGTGGAGGTAACAGTTAAGCTTGCAACTCTGCTATCCTGTTGAAGTGGAAAGGTTTCTTGCACGCTGAGGATTAAAATTCCTTCCATAGTAATTCATTATTTAGTATTTATTTATTTAATGTAGTTTCACTTGAGAGCTGTCCTACTCAAGGGCCAAAATTTACCTAAGAGTCATGGTCCTCACTCCTGAAAAGACTGCCATCTAATAGAGTTTCTTTTGTTTTTTTCATACAAATGCCCCCCTCCGAAAAAAAGTAAACATTGGTGATAAGTATGTATAAACACACTGACAGACACTCTCTCATTTTCAAAGGCATCCATGATTTGTTAAAGTGTGAGAAGGTAAAAAAATACATTTTAATTTCTACCCCTATAGAGGAAATAGTGGGGGGGGAAATGTTGGGCCACAATGAGATGGAGGAGTCTCAGTGTAAGCAAAGGAATGATGATGAGGCAAGTGGTTAAGTAGGGCTGAGGTTGACAGAGCAGGACCTTCCCAAATTCAAGGGCAGAGTACATAGTAGGCCTTTCATATGGCCAGAAAAAGGTAGGCACAGAGAATGTACTAAACTAGAAGCAAGGGGGCAACTGTGAGAATCTCAGCAGTCCTTCAATGTCTATGATTTACTCCCTATTAAGATGAAGCCTAGAGGGTTGAGCACTGGTAGGAAGGTCAGCCTCACCACATCTTCCCCTTTGGGGAAGTTTTATCTTCTATCTTCATGAATCAGAGCACACCACTGCATATTTCGAACAATGACTCATATAAGTCCCCAGCAGTAACTACACTTACTTCCACCTACATTCCCCACCTGGTATGTCTTTCTGTAATACCCTTTCATCCCAACTGAAATACTATCTTACCTTTAAGAACTAACCTACTGCCTATCATTCCATAAAGTCCACAAGCATCCTCTTGTCTCTAATCTCCTATGAGATTTAGAAGAAAACAGAAGGGAACTGACAAGCCAGGGCAGATAGCCTGCTTAGTACAAATGACAGTGTTAGATAGTTTCCATTCTCTTCCAATAATCTCTCACTGTAGAACAAACCATTTCTAAAGTTAGTGACATGAAACAAAAGCCATTTTGTTATGTTCATGAATTCTGTGTTGGGGATTTGGAAAAGGCACAGTGAGGACAGTTCTCTGTTCATCTTGTTTGGGGCCTTGACCAAGGTGACTTTTGGGGCTGGGAGTAACTAAGGAATCGAAGCTCACAAACATAGCTGAAGTAAACACACTGAAGATGGCTTCTTCACTCATATATCTATTGCCTGAGAATGGACACTAAAGAATAGCTCAACTAGGGTTCAGACAAAACTGTTACCTGTAACCACTTCAGTAAGGTGGCTTCTAGTTAATCAGAGTTTCAAGAATGAGAATTCTGGACACTTATCAATGAGACGTGAAAGTCACATTATATATTACACCTGCTTTTGGTCTAAGGAAATAAAATCTTCCCAAGCTCAAGGGGAGAATACATAGTAGACCTTCGACAATCTTAATGATAGAAGTAACAAGGAATTTGCAGTCACATTTTAACCCCACTGTAGTTGGAAGGACACATCCATCTCAAAGAAAAGTTTAAAGAGTTATTCTCTCTTACTTGTCACAAAAATGTTTAAAGAATGTTAGTATTTATCTTTCAATCACAGAGAAAGAAAATCAACATTTTAAGAAGTGAAACAAGTTAATTATTAGGTCTCATGCCTACAGAAAGAAGTTCAGGTTTGTCTGACCTCAATGGTACCAATTTACATCTAGACCATCTGCCACCCTGAGTCATGATATTGACATTTCTCTAATCCTAAACTCTTTGAGAGCACAGATTTTATCATTTGTTTCTTATTATACACACATGGCCTAAATACCTAAGTTAAGAGTGATATGTCTCGTTAGTATTTGTCAACTGATTTCCAATCCCTTCTTCTGCCAAAAGCATTGTATCTTTCATCTTACTTTCCCTCCTTATATTGCACAGGTACATGAATTTGATTGATTATAAGATTACTCCCTCTCCAGTGAAAAAGAAAAAGTATGGCAGAAAAATCAAATGCAAAAGGCAGAAACTTTCTTCTTGATAAAGAAAAAACATGAAAAAAACCACCACTCGATATTCCAACCAACATTACTGATCACTAACTATGTGACAGATACGGGAAATGAGGGATAGACTGAAGTCCCTGCCCTCATGGACTTAAGGCTGAGATGGACAAATTAATAGAAATAATATATCAGGTAATGATAAGTACATGAAGAACAATAATGCAGGACAAGGGTAATGAAAGTAACAATGTGATATTTAAGATAGAGTTAAGTCAGAGAATTTGAAAAGGTGGCAAAAGAAATGACATTAGAAAATCTGATATATAGGATCTCATAGGCCATGTTTAAAAAAAATTGAATTGTACCTTGAGTGTAATGGGTAGACATGTAAGAGTTTTAAAGCAATGGGGAGTGACATGATCTGACCTACATTTTTAAGTTGGCATGTGATACTCTAAAAATAATTGATTCTAGAAAGCCACAAAATATTAATGACAGATTTACATGGTCTTTTTGACTCTCCTCTCCTTGAAGAGGTGGATCTAATTTTTCCCCTTGAATCTGGGCTGGCTGTGAATATTTTGACCACTAGAATATAATGAAGTGATGGTCTGCCAGTTTTCCAGGCCAAGGAGTTCAAGCTTTCAGTCACCATGCTGTGGGGAAAGCCAGGTAGACTTAAGAAAGGTCCTGTGAAGAGGAGTTGATGCCCTCGGCTAAAATTATATCCAGAGCCAATTTGCCAGTCGTATCAGTGGGGCCATCTTGGAAGTGGATCCTCCACCCCCAGTCAAGCTGCCCCAGGTCACAAAGCAAAGAATAGAGACAAGCTGTCCTGCTGAGGTCTTCTGAATTCCCTACCCACAAAATTTTGAGTACTTATTTTAGTGTCATTTGCTATGTAATAATGAGTAACTAGAACAAAGGATGAGAGAGAACCAATGATGGAATTCTTCCAGTCATCAGGTAAGAGCTAATGAAGCATAGACTAGTGTCATTGAAAGAGCTCCAAGGCATCAAATAATAAACTTAGATTTTCTTACATTTTTATGTTCCTGTATATTTTAAATTAACCATTACTTCCCTCTTGACCCATACCCTTGAGTTAGCATCAAGTCTCCTCTTTAGGAAAATTAAATTTCCTAATTTGATGGAATGATTTTCAGACCTTATACTTTTCCATTCACTGTGCTACCTGTGAATGTGCTACAGATTGTTAAAGCTCTTATTGAAAAAGAAAGTGGTTTTCTAAAAGATATGCTGTAAACACCAAAGAGTGCAACAGGACCTTTTCCCTTTAATCCTGTCAATGATTGTGTTAAATGTTTAACCACTAGGCCACAGTAGTGGCTCCTGAACTGTAAGTAGCCAACTATTTGGCTTTCAAAGGGAAAAGTTAAGAAAATCATCAGCTTTCTTAATCCTTCCTTCATTGAACCTAATATTGCAGTCTTCATGCATAAAGACATTGCCACTTTTTGAGAAGCAAACTATCACTGTCTAGTGTATGGTGCTGTTGCAGGAGGAGGGCAAGATTCCTGAAGATGCACGGAGGGATCTCCTGAAACAAAGAAAGAGGAACATTAACTTCTAGGATAATTTCATTGGTCCCTATTTTGCCACTCAGAGTTCAAGAAAATGTCCATGAGTGCAGTTATTCTGTAGCAAAGCTGAATAGATTTGTCTGAGGAGTGTTCCTGTCTACTACTTTACTCTACTCTAATTGTTAAGGGGAAAGGATGTCCTAAAGGAACTCTGCAGTTTTGCGGACTTCACCCTCTACTCCAGCTTTCTGGACTCTACCCGCTACTCCAGTGATTGGAAACTACAACTCCCAGCAATACCAAGGCGAGAACTGTGAGGATCCAAGGGTGGAGTTAGGTAGGCATTCTTGGACTTTGGGGGATAAATAGGGAGCCATTATCCAATGGCTCTCTCTCGCTCGGGCAATGGCTCTTGGGACCATGTGACTGGGGGCTATCAGTTAGTTTGGTACTAGAGCTCCAAGTCAGCTGAGCCAGTAAGATATTCTACTAACCTTGTATCTCTCTCTCTCTTTCCCTGGATTGTCCTTTTCCTTTCCCCTTCTGTAAATAAACCCATTATTGACCCTTTTGTGTGTGCCTGCAGTACAACTAAAATTTAAGCGTGGGTGAGAATCCACATCAGACGGAGCAGTTCACACTGGGGGGCCCTGTAACAGTTTTTGGCATCCAACATAACCTACTAGATTAATATTTCTTATATTAGAACCCATGAACCAACTCATCAGAGACTTAAAAATATGCATTCTTGGATGCCACATTAGCCTTATTGAGTCGAATTCTCTGATAGGGCCCTGAAATCATCCTTTCTGCAAACATCCCTGAATGATTCATAATTATTTCAATGCTTGGAAACCAATATCATTGGAAACACCAGTTAAACTGTTCTCCACATAAGAGAATAAGAATAAAATGGCCAGAGGTCCCTTTAGGAAAGCAGCAAATTTTCCCAGCTGTATACATGGAAATTCCTCTCCCAGTCTTTTAAGATTTGCTGGATGCAAACAAACCCTTATCCCTCAGAACATCAAACAGTGGTTAAGCAATAGGGCTCACAATGCTCTGGTCTTTTTGTTTGGTGGGAAAGGTGTTGATAAAAGCTGCTTGGTCTCATGGGACTAAAGATAAGAAGATCAAAAGATTTGAATAATTGCTAGTCACTGTTCAACTGGCAGACAATATTATTACCTGAACTATCAACACCTCAGGGATCCCTATGATTTAGAGAACTGCAATAGAATAAAGTTCAAGAGGCAATATGAGGGTCTAGAAGTAAATAGGGACACACCATAAATGACCTTGTAATCTCTCTTGAGATATAGAATTGTGACAGAAGTTGGCCAATAATTCAACTCTCTTTTCCCACTTGCTAAAAGACTGCAGCTAAACTACATTTCCCAGTGTCCTTTTGGGTAGATGTGGTCATGTAACTAATGTCTGGCTAATGGGTATAGCTAAAAATCTGTACTCCATTTCCAGACCGGGGCCATTAAAATGTCCCATTCTATCCTTTAGTTTCTTTTTCACCTGATCCACTAGGTAGAAGTTAAAGACCACAGCAATTTAAAAATTAGTAGAATTAAAAGGAAGGAAATGAATCTCAATTTACCATATTTGAAAACTGTCTATTGAACATTCATTACACTATTGCTTGAACAAAAAATATATTTCATTCCATTAAGATGTTAAAATTTATGTATTTACTCATTACAGTAAGTACCTTTACCTTAACTAATATAGGAAATATTAAAGGACTTAAGTCAACATGAGTTCTCTCTAAAGAAAACTCACTTTGGCACTTGGCAAAAATTATACTCAAAAGGTAAACAAGAACATGAGTTGCTTATCATCTCTATTAAAGATAAAAAAAAAAGAAAGAAAGATCGAGACCAATACTAGTCACATAGCTCAAAATGACTTCAATCTGCCATTTAATTTAGTAACGTTCATAAGGGCAGGTGAGTATCTTTCAACTATTCAAGTCACATGGTTATTCTACATATTTTTTTAAATTTCAACAGTTAGTCTACCTTCCATAATAATATAGAATTTCCCTTTGACTCAAGACAGTTTTCTTCATGTAGAGATTCAGTTTTGCTCCATTTTTAAAATATTATCGGAGCAACTAGTATGGCTGCCACTACCCAAACTTTCCCTAATTCCAACTATCATCAGTTTAGAAGGACATGAGGCTGCCCAGCTAGAAGCTACGTTTTCCATCATCTCTTGCAGCTATATGTAATAATCTGACTAAATTCTCTCCAACAAAATAAGAGAAATGCTGAATGTAACCAATTTCAGCTGGAAAGAACGTGTATTAACGTAATTGATGGTGTAGCGCTCTTTCAAAGTTCCTGGCAACCAGGTGCATTCAATAAACATTAAATTACTTTCTATACCATTTTATCATTGTCTGGAGCACACAGCACATATTTAATAGAATAATTTTCTCAATGAGGAAAATGGAAATAGTGAACAAGCAACTGACATTTCTGGTTCAGATTTTTTTTTTCCCTGATTCAGATTTTAAGGTTTGCATTTGCTGCTCACTTTCCAAGCTCATCCCTGTCCCTCTAAGACAAAGAGAAATACATTGATGTATGTCTAAAGCAGACTTTTCTTTCTTAAATTTAAAAATATTTATATTCAAATTTATAAAACTAGTCAGCATAAATTATGTAATTAGAAGAAAGACAGATAAGCACAAATAATCAAAAAATGCAAAATCCTCATTTTATCCATAGTGGTACATAGTGTAACTGTATCAATTGATTCTATTTAGATGAACATATTCCTGTATTTAATTTTTTTAGTTTTACAAAAGTAAGATCATAACTGTATGCAGTTAGGTAACTTGCTTCCCTGCTTTTTCATCCCTTTATAGTCCTTTTTTTTTTTTATAAGAGCTTTATTAAAATATAATTCAGGGCCCTCCCTGGTAGTGAAACAGGTTAAAGTGCAGCACTGCAAGCAAGCCATAGCCACTTCAGTGCGAGTTTGATCGCTGCCCCAGAAGTGTTCCACATGGTGTGGCAGACCTTCCTGACTAGCCCGCTGCTCCCCTAAGCAGTGTAGTTTGTCAATCTGCCTGTTCTGCTCCCCACCCTGTCACTAGTGAATCCTCTCATTATCCCTGCATCTCTGACTTGTACCCCAGTTCTGTATATATAAATAAAGAAATCTTAAAAAAATATATAATTCATATAACATAAAAGTCATCTTCTTAGAGTGTACAAATAGTGGGTTTTAGTACATTAAAAATTAGCAATCATCAAATTGCAGAAAAATTTTGCCACTCCAAACTCAATATTCCCTCCTCTGACCAGCTACCAAGAACCACTAATCTAATTTCTGTCTCTATGTATTTATCTTTCTTGGACATTGCATGTAAATGGAATAATATAGGAAGTGACCTTTTTGTGTCTCTCTCCTTTCTCTTAACATGTTTTCAAGCTCATCCATGTTGTGGCACATATGAGTACTTTATTCCTTTTAAAGACTGAATAATACCCCCCCCTTATATCATTATATCACATTTACCTATTTATCATGTGATAGACATTTGGGTTGGGAATTTTTTTTTCTTATCAACTTTTTTTAATTAACGCAGATTTTAAAATCATGTTTAATTCCTCCAAAGTGTTCTGTTGAATAAGAACCACAGTGCTTAATCCAACTCCCTGTTCACAAACTACCTGAAATTCAACATCCTTATAGAGAAAACTTAGCAAATTCTGTCTCACTTTAGAATTGGGTAACTAGAATGGGATTGACATTTTTCTAAATGTGCAAAGGGGTGCAAATATGTGTGCAATAGTGTAATGGTGGGAGAGAAAGGGGTACTTTCTTAAACTATCCTCAATCAGGAAAAGAGATTCAGAAATATGTCACTAAAAATATCTGTAACCCTGCAAGTAAAATGAAAGTTTTGCAGAACTGAAAGTCTTTCTAAACTCTTTCAGATCTAAAGCAGCCTGAGGCAGTACTCTCCCAACACTAAACAACTGACTATAAATCACACTTGTTGGCACTACCTGCTGAAGTGCTGCCTCATGCATGGCTAAAAGCCTTTCTCAGAGCTGAGAATACATTCCAAGACAGCTATAACAATGAAGCCACATGTGAAAGTGTTTAAAAGCCCTCATCAAGACTAGTCACCCAACAACAACATTTTTTACTTGGATATGGGGAGGGGGTGTGCTAAGAAGGGAGACGTGAGATTATTCTTCGAAAGATGACAGGAGTGAGGTTTATAATCAATATTTTGAGGAAAGGTAGCACCTGTTCAACTGTCATCTCTGCAAGACCAAAGCAATCAAGTTCTTCACAGGCATTTCGCTTGTGAGCAGAGGTCTACTGTGCAACAAGAAAATGAGACAAAAGGGGGATACAACACCTCTTGAAAGAGCATTTTAAACACAGATAATGCTGCCTCCAACAGACATACAGCTTTCATTTGCAATCTGGCTTATTCATGTGATTTATTTGGGAAGTACTCAGGTTCATTCCGAGATGGGATGGCAGGAGGTTGTTAGGGTCACATTTGTATCCTGGGTATTAGTTTCCGTGGGGTGTCCACACAGGAACATGTACCCCAAGAGCATTTCTGGGACTTAAGGGTCTTAATTTAAAAAGTAAAGCCACAAAAGGAGAAAGGTTTGGCAACTGCTTTAAAGAGAGATAAAAATTATCCCTTTCTAGCTGTTTGTCTTTACAAGAATTTGCCAGACTAATTTTTTTAACCAATAAAACTATATGTGCATGCATGTGAGTGTATGTATGCATTTTCAGAGAGTTATTTTGCAAAGGGAACATGACTGGAGATTTACAACAAGAATTGGCAGCATAGACAAAATTGAGGGACCTACTTGAATCAAAGGGGAAAAAAATATCCCCAGTGGTTTTTGGCTCGCAAATACTCTGCAAAATGTCCTGGGATGGGGACCATCTGGACAAAGATATCCCCACCCTACCAAACAAAATGTGAGTTAGAAAACAGGAAAAACACACCCCCACATACAAAGCCAAGCCAAGCAGCCAAATGATTGAAGGAAGGCGAGTTTGCACAAAACATGCCGAAGTGGAGCTCTGTGGGCACCTCGGAATACAGGGATGCTCAGAATCCAGGGCTGTTCAGAATCCTGAGGGAATGTTCTCCCTGAAGAATGTCCCAGGACTGGGGAAGGACATAGGTCATGTGATACTATAAGATAGTGTGGCCAAAGGGAAAGACTGGAAATTGAGAAATTTCCATTTTCATAACCATTTTCCATGTTTTCTCTAGGCATGCAAAAATTGCCCAAAATAAAAATGATTTCCTCGGTTGCTATGAATGACAGAACAACCATTTCTTGTTACTCACTAATATGATTAAACTGCTGTAAGGTACAGAAGGGTGCAAGATTTCATCTGCTAACTCAGACAGTCAAATTATCAAACATACAAATAATCATGTAATACAATCACAAACAAAAATATTTTTCATTGACATGAGATATTATTTAATAATTTAACTAAGCATTTTTAGTTCACTGCAACAAATTTTAAATCCTCTTATTGGAGCAGGGTCCCTAAATTTATAGGTTCACTAGAAAAAATATTGAGCATTCAACATCGTAGCTAACAGTCCATGGGAAAACACAATTGTGTGTACTGTGCTGTCTCTGCTGCTTTCACAATGTTTGTCTTCCTAGTACAGTAAGATGTCAGGTTGTTCTGTTTTCACACAGAAAAATTACCAACGGTTTTATCTGGAGTGAATCTAAGCATATAAAAACATTGTTTTCCCATCAGAGTAGTTTAAGGCACTCCTCCTCATCTCATAACTGAACAACACCCCACCCTGCCCCACACCTCCAAACTCACTCCAACAGTATTTTTTTGCACTAAAACTTGGATTATCTGATAATCAACCAATCAACAGCCCATCCTTCTCCATTTGAGAAGCTAATTGGTTATGGGCTTCTATTTTCCAGAACAGCTGTCCATAACTAGTGGTCCACAGTTCTCTGCTGGTCAAAGATTTGGCAAGTATTCCTAAGTACCCTTCTAGATAGAGGCAAAGTGAAAGGTAAGTTGACTGCTGCTTGTCAAACAGAACAACCTCACAGAGACACACTGGGAATCATTAATCCACACCACAGGATAGTCTCTAGCTATTAACAGAGCTTTAAAAACAAAATCGATACATGTGGCCAGGCCAGAAACATTGTGGCACTGGTGCTAAGCATCTACTTTTTAGTAGGGAATGCGCTTCACCATCCACCCTCCACTGCTCTGTCATTTTACCTAAAATGTGTATATGCATGTGTGTGTGTCTCACTACCTGTGCCCATAAAACAGGAGATAAAAAGACAATGGTAATTTAATATTTGACTGTTTTTTACAAAAGTAAATTGAATGTAAAGATCTGTAGTGTCCTTCCTTCCTCCCTCCCTCTCTTCTTCCCTCTCCCCTTTCTTCCTCCCTCCAGTTCTCCCTCCCTCCCTCTCTCTCTTTTTTTGGGCAATGGACTACATATCTCTGGAAAGGTAGTAAAGTAACCCATTATATACAAATGTAAAAGAAGACTACTCTTGTCAAAGATGAGGTAAAGGACTCTGATTTTTGCTCCATCTCCCTCTTCAAGTACTTCTTTCTTTTGTCAGCTACATTCCAGTGTGTTCTAAGGATCCATAAAATATCTAAAAACCATTTATGTGGTAAAAAGACTACTTGCTGTCAGAAAGACACATTCCCATTAGTAGTGGACCTTAGACTGTGCCATTCTAGGAACTAGAAGGACAAGGGTGATGTAGAGACTCAGGGACAGTCTCAATAAGATTAGGGGGTTGCATATCTCCCATCTTTCAACAGAGCAGCTTCTCTTAAAAGTTCCTATATTTGGGTTATCTTTCTTTTGGTACAGAAATTGTAAAATTACTTAAATAATTTTTTTTAATACATCATTCTTCATTTCGTTCATTTTTTCATCTCAGTTGTAATCCCCAGGGCTTCCCACCACCAATTCACCCATGTTCCATCACCATAGTCCCATGTACTCTTCCCACCCTGGTTTTGATCCCATTCCCCTTTCCACCCCATAACATGTCTTTGGTTTATTGTTGTTCATTGTTTTCATTTTTACTTATTACATTTGTTTCTCCTTTTTTTGCCCCCTGACCCCTTATACACTCCTGCTATGAGTGAAACCACCCAGTGCTCTTCGTTTTCTTTCTGGCTTATTTCACTAATCAAGATCCCTTCCAGCTCCATCCATGTTGCTGCAAAAGGCATGAGTTTCTCTTTTTCATTGCTGAGTAATATTCCATTGTTTATATGTACCACATCTTTTTAATCCAGGCATCTATTTTTGGGCATTTGGGTTGATTCCACGTCTTCCCTATTGTAGACATAGCAGCACTAAACATGGGGGTTCAGGTGTTCTTTTGGATCTTAAATAGGTAAACTTTAAAACCTCTTCCAGGGGACCTCCCTGGTGGCACAGAGGGTTAAAGCGCCTCACTAAGAATTGAAAGTTACTTCCACATGAGTTCTATCCCTGCCTGCCCTGGAGGTGATCCACATGGCGTGGCAGACCTCTCCTGACCCACCCCTATTCCCCTCAGCAGTGTACTTCGTCAATCTGCCTGTTCTGCTCCCCATTCTGACTCTGGTGAATCCTCTCACTGCCCCTGCACCTTTGGCCTGTACCCCAGTTCAGTATGCACAAATAAATAAATCCTTAAAAAAATAACCTCTTCCAATCACAAAGTTCTATAGTAAGGTTTTAATTGACTTGTAGTCCATCTAATTTTTCTCTCTCTCTTTTTTAATACCTGTTTATGAAGACAGAACTGAGATACAAGCCAGAGGTACAGGGGCAGCGAGAGGATTCACCAGAGACAGAGTGGGGAGCAGATCAGGCAGACTGATGCAGTATATTGCTGAGGAGAACAGTATATTGCTGAGGGTCAAGAGAGTTCTGCCACACCACGTGGGTCAGTCTCCTGACCTGGATCGAACTCAATGCTGAAGTGATGACAGGTAGGCTAGTGCTATGCTTTAACCCGTTGTGCCATCAGGGAGTGCCCCATCTAACTTTTCTTCAGAGAAAATGCATCTTAGAGATCATAAAAGATAGTCAAGTTACTCACTTTACAGCTATAGAGTGAATGGTATTAGTTTTCCCATTACTCCTTCCCTTATTAAATTTAAAATCTAATAGTAAAAATGCCTCATTACTTGTCTTTCAGAAAAGAAAGCTTACCATGACAGTTCAGGAAGCAAGGTGCTAATTAATTCAGTTTTTAAAAATGGTTTACTACAACCATGTACACAAAACATAATCACTTTCACCACGTTAATGTTAGGAGTTTGGTCCAATTTAATTCTTTTAACTTCAATGTTGTTTCTAATCATACACATTTTAGGAACTCATCTTCTTCATAGTTCACCAAATTATAGCAAACATGAGTGGGTTGCATAATTATTACATAATGAAGAGATGATGGAACTACAGTAACTAATTTGTTACAAAAATGAATTAATCCCCAAATACTTTGCATCACCATAACGACTGTAAATGTGATTTTCAATTGTTTCATAAATTATTGAAGTTTCTATGCTTTCTTCTTAGTTATTATTAATAATAGCTGCATAATATTCTATTGTGTACATACATTCTAGTTTGTCACCTATTCAGTGACTATCTGGATTTCAGATAGTCTCTGAACCAACAAAGTATTCCTCTAATCAAAATATTTCTCAGATCACCACTGGGCCAATGATCAGCAAATTATAGGGCCTCACCTTATTTTCTTGAAGTTGGAAAATAGACATGGCAACTACAGGTGGGGTTGTGGGCAAAATGTACACTGTGCAAAAAACTTTCAGTTGACCCAGTTCTCCAAATATGGAGAAAAATCAGAAATGTTAACCTACACATTTTTTAAGCAAGGGTTACATCTCAGAGACATTGTCATATCTACATCATTCTTGATTACTTGGCTTTCCCAGGAAAATAAAAGTCAGAAATCCTACTAAAGTGATTAAATGGGGAAGTACTTTTTTAAAAGTATTTAAATTGGAAATAAACTTACACACTTTGGAGCTACATTTTTTTTTTTTAAGGATGGACTCAGGGGTGGATCTAGGAAATATATCTCACATAAAGTCACACTTCTGCTTGGTATTCTATGAACATTTGAATATTTTGAACATAGCTTTGTCATTTTCCAAAACATCAGGCTTTCAGTTATGTATATCAGAATAGATAGGTCTCAACTTTTTCATTCAACCAGAATGTGGTTTTCAGATGCAGTGGGTGGTTATTTTGATTATGTTCCACATATGTTCAGAGGGTTTTGTCAACGGGATTTAAAAATGTCACTTCTTGAAATGTTCCATTTTGTTCCCCTCTTACTGTTAGTCCTTGTCACTCTTGCTCTAAAACATGTTAAATAATTCCAACCTTCCAATGCTGTTTGCACCTTTCCAATGCTCGTAACGGGTACACGGGGCTGTATAAATACTAACGAGGAAATCAGTCTCTGAAAAGTGCTAAATAATCACATTGTTGGAGCTGTAACAGCAATACAAAGCACTTTCATTTTCACAAGTACATTTTGAATGTAATAAAATAAAGAGTGTTAGTTAAACAGAGACATTTGCACCATGGGTGGTTGTAGAACTATTCAAAGGTATTACTGACAGAGGTTAATATATGAAAGGGGCTGTTGGGAGCTGATGATTATTATTATTATTTTAAGTGGAAATATAGCATTCAAAGGAGTAGGAATGCAATCTTATGGTACTCAAGTTCTTCATATTTTAAAAAATACAAATTTGTGTATGCTTAGTATATATCATTCAATGAAGGTTCAAATGCTCCCAGCATTTCTCTAACTTCTTCCCTTTTTTCTGTAAAACCCTCCAAGTTCAATATGTCATGTTGGTAAAAACCAATTGGCATAGACAACCAGATTGAAATTAAGCTTGATTTTCAGTAGCCACAATCCTGTAAAAAGTAACGACCACTTTCACCAGAACTCACGTGTCATTAAGAGAATGGAATCTTATTTTTTGTCTCCACCTATGAAACCTACTATTGGGACTCTGAAGATGTGAATTCCTTTATAATCATCACCAACCACCTGGAAGCATATCTAACACTGAATATTCTCTTCTGGACTTTTTCCACATCCCTTCTGAAAAGCTCCACATTACAATATGACAATAACTAATGTCTCTGAAAATTTTATTGACTCATGCATGCAGTCAGAGAGCAAAAGAGATACATATGATCAAAGCAGTAGTTATATTTCCAGAATTGTTCTAAATCTCTTTGAAATATTTCTTTTTACTCTTCCCAACCCCTAGCCTCATGTTTTAGATGAGAAAACTTTAAAGATACATTGAATCCCTTAAATATCTTGGGCCACTATGAATGATCTTCACTGAAAAATATTTCATCAAGTATTATTTTAAAATACCCTTCTTGCCAATGTCATTGAATAATTGTTGCCTCTGATCTGTAATGGATGCCTCTATTCATTTTTTGTAGTGCTAACTAACTCCAAAGTCTTTGAATGACAATGCTGTCTGAGAACCCAAAATTTTGTATTAAATTGTAAAAGAAAAATACTCTCCCCACAAAGAGCCATAGTTCTGAAACTCACAGAGCTTACAAATATACCTAGGTATGCATTAATCAGCAAGACACCCTCAATAGCCTTTGTTGCGTTTGTAGCTCCTCCACCTCATTATAAAAATTTAAAATTTTGCTAAGCTATTAGCTCACCACTCCCTAGGAAAACATCAAAGCATACTGACCGAAACATCAAATGCAATCACACCTTTGCCACTCTTTAGCCCTTTCATATGCAACCATTTACTTAGTTTCCCTAAGCTTCAGCTTCCTCATTTACAAAATAGAATAATGGTGTTTATAGCATTACTATAAGGATTTAATAAGATGCAAGATACTTGTGAATATTTATTTCATAACTTTACTCAAAAAAAAAGCCAAAAAATAGGCTTAGTTGCTTTTTTTATTAGCTTTCCCCCTACCAATCCATATCATTTGTTCAGTGATAGACACTCACCCAGAACTAAATGAATATACCCTCTACCCATGTCACATAATTGAATCCATCTGTACTGAATAATCTTTCCTTGGTTGTTCTGGTAACTTAGAATATTTTCAAATTATTTCTTGTTTGAACTTCTCACCTGAACTTTATGTTTTCGTAGGAAAATAATTATATACTATATATATTTCTGTTAGAGTGAATAATTTGGGGGAGAAAATCAACTTATAGAACACCTATTAAGTGTAAAGCACTCTGCACATTATAAATCAATCAACAAGTTTCACTGAGTGCTTGCTGTCTATATACAAGTATAAAAATTGTCCATCGATCCAAATGTTTACCTTAGGTGGAATTATCTTTTTACAGTTTGTTCTTTTTTTTTTTTTTTGTTAACTCATGTTAGAAATAATGGAATCATTCTTGTTTTAGGTTTATAGAGCCAGCAAATCTTCCTGTTTGAATAACTGTAAACATCTTTACAATGTGAATAGGAAGTTCAAACTCTGTTAGAAAACACTTATGTACAATAAACACAAAGTAATAAAGATATCACAATTTCAGTACAAGTCTGGAGGGAGCCTGAGAATCCCACAATCATATAATGTTATCGTTTCAAAATACTTTTAATGAACATCTGTAGGAATTGACTTATAATGCCTTTTTTCAAAAGATTTGCAACATGACATGAATTCCCCATTCAAGTGAACCTCACGTTAACATCCAATTTAAACTGTTACAAAAATGACATTATTGCCCAACATCTGTTTTATCATCTGATGATTCTGTTATAAGATTATGATGGCAAAGTTATTCTGCAGAAGTCAAGAGAGACTCTGATGCTGCCATCATTCTTAGATTACTCTCCGATTACTATCACATCAGGCACGTAACTGGGAAGGTAGAGCATCATCTACAGAGGACACCATAGGATGTAACTGTAGCCCATTCTCAGGTTCTATGCAGGCTCTACCTTATCATCTTCAAAAAAAAAATGACTAAATATTTGTCTAGCAGTATAGTTGATGCTATGGTCAGAATTTTTTTTCCCTCCAAAATCTTAAGTTGAAATCTAATGTCCGATGTAATGAGATTATGACTTGAGGCATTCAGACTAAATTTATCAAAAATTTCCAGTCCCGGCCCTCCCTGGTGGTGCAGCTGGTTAAAGCACTGCACTAAGAAGCTAAAGCCACTTCCGCATGAGTTTGATTCGCCTGCCCTGGAGGTGACCACATGGTGTGGCAGACCTCCCTTGACCGGGCCCCCTGCTCCCTCAGCAGTGTACTTCTTTGATCTGCCTGTTCTGCTCCCCACTCTGTCTCTGGTGAAGCCTCTCACCGCCCCTAAGCCTGTGGCCTGTCCCCCAGTTCTGTGTGCACAAATAATAAATAAATGTTTAAAAAAAATTGCCAGTCCCATACCACATAAAATAGGCATTCAAAGACAGGTGGAAAAAAATAGTGATTTATGCATACCTGAAAATTTTCATGGTGGCACTAAATATTACACATACATTAGCTCATATGAATTTTTGGAAGTAATGCTATGTGGTCAAAAGAGTAGATTAAATGAACTTTTTAGAAGATACAAAGCTTAATATAAACTTTATCCAGCATGAATGAAAAAAAAACAGGAGAAATTTTAAGGCTACATGAACACACTAAAATCACTATTCTTAGACAGTAGAGTCACTCAACTAGATGGACATATTTTTCACATCACTTGCAATTCCAAAATTCAGTCTATTCAGTTACTACATGGAGAGAAAATCTCTAGCACAGTGTCTAAGATAGTGCAGAACTGCAATAAATGATAACTGTAATATTTCTATGCTATTTTATGTAAAATAAGAAAAGGAGCAGCAATTTTTTTTTTATGTTACTGATTTCCCAAATCTTGTCCCCACTTTTCCAGAGGGAAGAGATTATCTCTTTATTCACTGTTGTAGCTGTATTGTCTAGAAGGCACCTAACAGGCACTCAATATTAGCTGTTAGCCAACTAACTGACTTTTCCCAGTGTTCTCCTCCCCACCTCCTGCTCCTGTCCTCCTCTAACATCCAAAAGAAGGTAGGGTCTGGGTACCTAAAAGGAGGAGGTCTTAAAGCTTGGGACTGCATACTCTAACTTGGGTTGTTTCATTTTTTTTTTTTTTCCTTAGCTCTAAGTCATCTGTAAAAGCATTAAAGATTAATGTACTAATGCACTATTAAGACTTGGCTGTTCATTATGCTAAATAATGATTTGTTTGGAATTTGTAAAAAAAAAAATAATTTCTTCAAACTTCACAGAGGTCCCATCTAAATCAATAAGATTGCTCTTGGAATCATTCAGCGTAGGAGGAGATTCAGATGGGAAAAACTTTTAAAATACAAATCAATAGAGGTATCCCATAAAAAGATTGAAAAGTAGTATCAGTTAAAAAAAAACATATTAGATTCTTATTTTATTTTCTGAAATGAAAATTGAATTAAGCATGGTGTATTGAATCACTTCAAAGAGTCATCAATCTTCAGGTTAGAAAAATATTACGTTCAGAATGCCATATTGGCAGGTTTATAAATTAGCCGGTTTAGCTCAATCATTTCAGAAAATATAAGATCCGATCCTCTGATCTCTGAAGAGGTAAGCTGCTCCAGAATAAAAACAGCATATACATACATTGTTATTCACACATTTTTACACAGATATACACACACATCGATGAAAAAAAAACATATATTTTACCTATATTCTATTAAAAATCCAGGACGGCCAAAAAGCTTTTGAAAGATCAAAGCTGTATGCTAGATGCTATTTAGTGTGATTTTACTTCCTACTTTCCTCACTGAATAAATTATTTAATAAAGTATTTTCATCTACAAATATCATGTTCCCATATTAGCAATACTGAAATAATGTTAAAAACAATAGTGGGATGGTGTTAGAACTCTTAAATACATACACACGCGCACACACACACACACAAACACTGATTAAGCTTGAACAACATATAGACTAGAGATTATTTTTAATGTTATATATGCACAGGAGGTGTATAAAATTTCTAGCCAAAAGAGAGATTATATTCTAATAGGGATAGGCTGATTTTTTTAAGTTACTTCAATGAGAAAGCCATGGAAACAATTAGGTTCTTAACAGTCTGTTATAAGGAGGTAGGAGTAGGATTTTTATATTGTTAAAATGAATTATGTATATTCTTTATTGAACCAAATTTTCACTACTCTTAGTAAAATAGAATGTAATTCTAAAGGAATTGTTTTTGTACTTCTGAACATAAATGTAGGGAGCAAATTATAAGTAAGAGTTAAGTAAAATGGGGGCTATACCATCATTATTTACAAAGAACTTGCTGACAATAGCGATATATATATATATTTTTTTTTTTTTTAATTGAAGGTCAGGACCCTTGTTGGTGGTACAACAGATTAGGATTTAGCATTGCAAGCCAACCACAGCCGCTCAGTGAGAGTTGGATCCCCAGCCACAGAGGTGATCCACAAGACACAACAGACCTCTCCTGTTTCGCCCACTGCTCCCTTCAGCAGTGTACTTTGTCAATCTGCCTGTTCTGCTCCCCACTCTGTCTCTGGTGAATCCTCTCACCACCCCTGCACCTCTGGCCTGTGCCACCATTCTGTATGCATAAATAAATGAATCTTTAAAAATTAAAAAAATAAAATTGAAGGTCAAAGATTACTTTCCACATAGATATACACTCAATAAATCTCCGCCTTACAGATTAACAAACTGTGAAACAAAAATTTAAATATCTTGCCCAGGCCAAAAAAAAAATTATAAAATATAGTTTAAAGCCTAGATCTCTGAGTCTCCAGTATCACTAGCACAATTTTACAAAATTCTATGTTTCAGGTTCACATTCTCACAATGTGGAAGAAGGAGGCAATGCAAGAAAAAAAAAGGGAGAAACAGAAAAAAAAAAAAGTGGTGGACTCCCATAGTGGTAAAAAGGAAGCAGTCAGTCCAAAACACAGGAACTTAACTGAAATTCATCTCAAGCAGTAATGGATTCCAAACAGGACAAACAGGAGACAGAAGACTTCAAGACTTATAAAAGATAGTGGTTCTTTCTATAGAGCAGGATTATCAACTAAGAGGTAGACATGTCAAAACCAAATAAAGGAAGATACCTGGATTACTGACAGAGTTCAAGAGTAAACTTCACAATACCTGTGTATACTTGCCTTCCATAGATAAAGAATGTGACTAATAGAACCAGTACTTAGTCAGATCTGCTGTGATTCCCTGTCCCCACATACTGGGGAAGACCTCAACAGGAGCCTATCACTAGACAAAGACTAAGATGACTTCTGGATAACTCAATATCCAAACAGGAGCTCACCTATTTAATTTTAAAAGAAGAAAGTCCATTTAAAAAATGAACATAAAAGGCCCTTCCCTGGTGGTACAGTGCGTTAAAGCACAACACTAAGAAGCTAAAAGCCACTTTAGCATGAGTTTGATCCCTGCCCTGGAGATGATCCACATGCCGCAGAAGACCTCTCCTGACCTGCCCACTGCTCTCCTCAGCAGTGTACTTCATTGATCTGCCTGTTCTGCTCTCTGCTCTGTTTGTGGTGAATCCTCTCACTGCCCCTGCACCTCTGGCCTGTACCTCAGTCCTGAATGCAAAGATAAATAAATAAATAAATCTTAAAAAAAAAAAAAGAACATGAAAATAAAACCAGAAAATAAAGAAAAACTGGCAGTTGTAACAAATAATCACATATCAGAGCTCCCAAAATGTAAACGAGAGCTCACGGAAGAAAAAGCACAAACTAGGCAGTTGGACTAGAAAACAAAATTCAACTTTCTGCTATTTCCAGAAGACCTATCTGAACTTCAGAGATAAATGTAGATTCAAAGAAAATAGTTGGAAAACAATTCTACAAGTAAATGGGATCCAATAAAATCAGGAAAAAACATACACAGGATAAAAGACTTCCAGATAAAAAGGGTACCAAGAAACAGAGACAAACCAATATATAATGATTAAGAGCTCACTGCATCTGGAAAACATAATACTCATCAATATATATGTAGAAAACAATGAAACATCAAATATAAAATGGAACTATTATCAAATCTGAAAACATAATGGAGGCAATACAAAAGGATTAGAGAACCTCAATGCCTCATTTTCACCAATGACAAGATCAGTCAGACAGAAAATCAACTAGGGAGTAATAACATTCAACAAGAAATTAGATCATGTGGGTTAATATACATCTATAGCTGAATATACACATATAGGGCAATTTACTCCAAAAACCTGAGTATACATTCTTCTCAAGTACACATGGAACATTCTCCAGGATAAACCATAAGTTGGGTCACAAAAAAAGTATCAATAAATTCATGAAGACTGAAATTATATCAAATAACATCTGATTACAATGGCATAAAACTGAAAATCAATCCCCCAAAAGAAATAAACTAATATGTTATGTAGAGACTGAGCAAAACACTGAATGATCATTAGGTTAATGAGGAAATCAAGAAAGAAATAAAAATATCTAGAGACAAATTAAAAAGATGACACTGAGGCCTCTCGTTGGTGGCAGAAAGAGCTAAAGTACTGCATTTTGAAGCTCTCCGAAGCCACTGCAGTACTAGTTCAATCCCTGGCCAGGGAGCTGACCCACATGGTGTGGCAGACCTCTTCTGACCCACCCACTGCAACCCTCAGCAATGTTCTTTGTCAGTCTGCCTATTCTTCTCCCACTCTGTCTCTGGTGAATCCTCTCACCCACCACACTTCTAGCCTGTACCCCAGTTCTGTAAGCATAAATAAGTAAATCTTTTAAAAAAAGATGACAGTGAAAATCAGAATCTCTGAGATATAGCAAATGGAACAGGGAATCATGTAGCAATGCAGGGTCACAACAATAAACATGAAAGAGTTCAGCTAAACAGACTTACTTCTCACTTCAAAGAACCAGAATGAGAAGAACAAACAAAAGTTAGTAGAAGGAAAAAATATTAATAAAAATTAGAGTAGAAATAAATTAAATGGAAAGAAAACAATACAATCCCCCTCCAAAAAAATCAATGAAAATAAAAAAGGTAGCTCTTGGAAAAAAAAATTTTTAAAGACAAATCCCTGATGTATGCACAAAATTTTTTTAAAAAGGTGAAATGCTAATAAATAGAAACAAATGAAAGAAGAAAGGTGCAAGAGACATCTCAGAAATACAGAAGATCATAAGATTATTATGAACATTTATATGCTACCAAGTTTAATAGCTTAGAATAAATGAAAAACCTCTTAAAAATATACAAGACTTCCAAGCCTGTATCAGGAGGAAGTGAAAAACCTAAAGAGATCAATCATAAACAAGGAACTGAAATAATAATCAAAAATCTGCCGAAAATCAAAAGCCAGAACCAGATGGTTACAAAGTGAGTTCCATCGAACATTCGAAGATCAACTGATAATCCATATTTCTCAAAACTCTACCAAAAACTGAGAAAGAGATTATGCTTCCAAACACAGTTTTATGAAGCCAATATTACTTGAATATCAAAAATAGACATAGACATCACAAAAAAGAAAACCAGGCACAAATATCCCTGGTCAGCATAGATGCAAAAATCCCCAACAAAATCTTAGCAAACCAGATTCAACAATGCATTAAAAGATTAATTACAGGATTTCACAGATGGTTCAAATAGAAATATCAATCATGTAATTTACCATATCCGTAAAAGTAAACATAAAAATTATAAGATCAAATAAAAATGCAGAGCAATCACTTAACAAGATTCAACATCCATTTATGATAGAAAAAAGGAAATATACTTCAACATAATTAAGGCTATATAAGACAAACCCATTTCTAAACTTTTATCTAAGATCTGCTATAAGACAAGGATGCTTACTTTTACTGCTATTGTTCAAGAGAGTACTGGAAGTCCTACCTAGTGCAAATAGGCAAGAAAAAGACATAAAAGTCAAGTTAGGAAAGAGGTATAACTATCACTATTTGTATATGACATGGTAAAATACAGAAAAAAAAAAAAGAAATCCTTAAATAATCCACTAAAAATTAGGTGTAAAAAAGCTGGTGCAGTAAAATGTCAGGTTTCAAAATTAATTTGCATACTGTATGGTCTCATTTATTGTAGACTATAGCAATTCATAATAAAGGGTCAGTCAACACCAAGCCAATTATAAATTCTTAACATCTGACTGCAAAACTGAAACAAAGGGAGTGGATTGCAGGGTAGAAGTGAGAAGGGGAGGTTCCAATAGAACATGGTAGAGGATTACTGGGACACTAGATGCAGTCATGGTGTGAATATATTTATTCGTAGAAGATTAAGCCTAAAGTCCCCAAGGCAGATATAATGTTATAAATCTACTTTATCTCAACAAGCACAGAAAACAATTCAATTTACAAATAACAGTTGTATTCTTTTACGCAACCAAACTAGAAGGCACAAAATTCAAGAAAATAATCACATTTGCAATAATATCATATAGAATTAAGTGCCAGGAATAAATTTATGGTAGAGGTACCTATACAATTAAAACTATAGGACATTGGTAAAGAAACAGAGGAAGACATAAATGGAAAGAAACTACTTGTTTATGGATTAGCATTTTTAATGGCCTTTTTTTAAAAAAAAAAAAAAAAAGCTTTATTTATTTATTTACACAGAACTGGGGGTGAGAGGATTCACCAGAGACAGAGTGGGGAGCAGAACAGGCAGATCAAGGAAGTACACTGCTGAGGGGAGCAGAGGGCGGGTCAGGAGAGGTCTGCCACACCATGTGGATCTCCTCCCTGGCAGGCAGGGATTGAACTCATGCGGAAGTGGTTTAAGCTTCTTAGTGCTGTGTTTTAACCTGCTGTGCTACCAGGGAGGGCCATGATGGCCATCTTAACTAAAGTAATATACAAATTCAGTAGAATCCCTATTAGTTTCAATAGTATTCTTCAAAGAAATAGAACAAGCAATATTGAAATTCAAATTGAACTACACACACAAAAATATCCAAATAGGCAAGGCATCCTTAAGAAAAAAACAATGGTATTGCACACTGCCAGAATTCAAACTGAACTATAAAGCTATGGTAATCAAAGCAGCATGGTCTGTTATGAAAATAGACATAGGCCAATGGAACAGAGTTGAGAGCCCAGAAATAAGTGCACAGTTGTGTAGACAGTTTTTAAAGGAGCCAAGTACACACTGATGAAAACAAAATCTCTTTAATAACTGGTTTGGGGAAACTGGGCAGCCACTACAAAAGAATAAAATTAGACCACTATCTCATACCATATACAAAAATAACTCAAATGTATTAAAAGCTTGAATGTAAGATCTGAAACAATAAAATACATAGAAGAAAACAAGCAAAATACTCGATAACATTGGCTTCAGAAATGTCACTATGGATTAATCTTCAACAACAAGAGAAACAAAAGAAAATAAATAAATGGAATGATACCAAGGTAGAAAACTTCTGCACAGTAAAAATGCACAGTTGTATGTCATATACCTGAGAAGGGGATAATATTCGATATTTACGAAGAATTCATACAATTCAACAAGATAATAAGTAATCCAATCAGAAAATAGTCACAAACCTAAATCAACACTTCTCCAAAGAACACATAACATACCAATGGCTAACAGGCATATCACTTATCACCAGGGAAACACAAATCACAACCACAAGGAGATACTATCTCACACCTGTTAGAATGACCCTTATCAGAATGACCAGAAACAATGAGGGCTGGGCTGGCAAGGGTGTGGGGAAAAGTAATGCTCATACACTGTTGGTGGGAATGTAGACTGGAAAACAATACGGAAGTGTCTCAAAATACTAAAATAGATCTACTATATGATCCAGCAATTCCACTCCTTAATGTACCTGAAGAATGTCAAAATATTAATCTGAAGGGATACATGCATTCCTATGTTCACTGAAGCACTACTTATACTAACCAAGTTATGATAACAACTGAAGTGCCTAAGGACAGATGAGTGGATTAGGAAGACGTAGTATAGAAACATAATGAAATACTACTGGGTTGTTAAAAAAAAAAGGGTGAAATCTTACCATTTGTGACAAAATGAGATAGAATAAGAGGGGATAATGCTAAATAAATCGAGAAAGACAAGTAACAATGACTTCTCATATATGTAAAATAGAGAAACAAAACAAAGGGTCAAACAAGACAAAACCAACAATATACCCTAAAATTTTGACTGTGGAACTCAGGCCACCGGTAGAGGAGAAGGAAGTTGGGGAGCTGGTGGGAATGGGACATAATGCACTATGGTGGAAGACTATGGGCACCCTGGTAGTAGGTGTGGTGTGGCAACTTATGTCTCAAGAGGTGTGATCCTACATCTCTTCATCATATACATTGTCATAAACTAATGTTACATCAATAAAAAAAGAAAGAAAGAAAATATTGTTGTGACGAGAGATTCCTGGACCTAACTCTGTATTTACATTAGGACCAAAGGGGTTCAGTATTCACTAATTCAGTGTTCACAGTGACTTTATAGAACATAACTTGGCTGGGGGGGGGTAGGGGTTGAGGAGAAGGAGGGAGGGGAGGAGAGAATTAGATAAATAAAATAACTTTCAGAGTTTTGGGAGAGGTCATATACAAAAAGGTGAAGATATGTGACTTTCATGTTTTGTGGTAAAATGTCTTGGTTCTGAAAAAAGAGAAGCTTGCCTTTAATTCTTCTGGAGCAATCAGCTCATTAGAAGGTTGAGAGTAGTGAAGGAACATTCTGAAAAGGAAGCTAACCCTTAAAAATCTCTGGTTTTGCCAGCTGTTGGCCTTTCCTGCCCTCCCCATCAGAAAGGAATATTTTCCCAGGCATGTGTTTGATTTCAACACTCGGTTATTTTCTTCAGCCTCACCCACATGCTAGTACATGTCCAATAAAGTGTTGAATTTTTTTTTCACTTTAGCTGTAAACACAGTACAAATCCAACTCCCACATAAACAGTATCTGCTGCAAAATCATGTAGCACCCACATATTTGTTTAATGAAACAAGGCCCAAATGGAAAAGTTACAATCTCATTTAAAGTTTAGATGCCTGGGGACAATTCTGATAATGTTTAGAGGTGGATAATTGTGGGAAACAGAAGAAATGAAAGATAAATATTGGCAGTAGCTGAAAGAAAAAGAAGACTTTATTCAAATCTGTGAGCAAAACTAATAAACTGGTGTGATGCAAAAAAAAAAAAAAAACAACAACAAACAAGGATTTCATGTGCATTTGATGTATAGGTATATTTTCCTTCAATGCTAAGACTCTGAATTTCTACAAGAAAAATTGCTTATAAAAGGAGTAAGATTGATTATTTTTGCAAAGCATTCAGCAACAGCCTTATATTTTACAAATTTAACCAAGAGTCCTACTATTTTCAAAAATTAAAGACTTCTAGGTAGATAAAAATATTCTAACAAATCTTGATATTTGTAGCTGGATAATACCACAAGGTGAAAACATGGCAAGAAAGATGCTATGGAAGCAATCAATCATTCCCAGAAGCTGGGGGTGGGGGAGACACATTCCACAGACATATCACTTCAAAGAAGTGAATGGCTGAAGTACAGGGACACATCACAAGGAACTTCTTTTTGCTCTCTTTTGCTTTTTAATATAAAAGGAAATTAGAAATTATATAATTGGGGCTCATATTTGTGTAGCTTAGGAGATATTATTGCAACATTTTGGTGTTTACAAGAAACCTTTCACTTCTCTTAGTTCCATCCAAAGATCCAAAACATTCAGAATTTGCTTGAAAGGGGATTATTTTCTTAGAAGCATCTGATGACCACATTTGAATTTCACTAAAATTACACACTTTTAATGGTGTTTTTGTGGGGTTTTTTTGTATCTGTATATGTGAGTATATGCATATGTGAGTAACAACGATCTTTTTCCTCCCCCAAAAAGACCCTCCAAATATCCTCTTGCTTCTGATTCTCAGTGCCCAGGAAAATCAAAGAAACCAGTCATAGGTAAGAACAGGAAGTTAGGGACCAGGTGTAAAGCTGGAAAGGCCAGAGATCTGAAGTTAACAGATCAACACAGATCATAGATGTCAAAATCAGGACACTGGCCATGGTGCTGTGGTTAAGGTGGCCAAACTAACACACTGAGCTCAGTAAGCTCTTTTCTTGTCCTGTTTCTCTCTGTGGCTACAAACAACATCCTGAACTCTCCCATCTCCACCCGTGGGTGATGTCATGGTACTAACTGGACAAATGAGTTTGGCTTCTCTGAAGGTCTATTATTTTCCTAGTTTCATACCAAAATCATCATTACTTGCCCTGATACTTCACTATTAATCATGCATAAATTTCAGCAGTTTTAAACACCCTGTAGTTTAATTATAAGGACAGTGACTCGGACTATGAGTTCTGGAATAAGACTTCCTGTGTTCAGGTTCTGTCTCCACTAAATTACTGCTGGGGTTGTTTTCCTCTTCCATATAAGGTGCTCTACTTAATATTTGTCTTATTTTTTTTCTGTGTTAACTAGTCATTATTTGTAGCCATATCTATATTTGGAGAATATCTCCATTAGGAATCTTGATTCAAGGAAAAGCCAGTCTCTGAGCACGGAAACTACAAATCTGATGCATCTGTCATTCCAGACCACCTTGCAGTTAGGTTCAGTCACAGGGTCACACCTAGTCATTCAGACTGACCATTGAGTATCTTGACTCAAAGGAGAAGGAATGATAAACAATTGTTCTGAGGCTAGGTATTCAGCTCTGGAAATAGAAATGGTATTTCTATCCATTTCCTCAGGATAGAAACAGAAGGGCCAGTGGAGACAGCATCAGCAGTGCAAGTTTAAGCATTTGGAGCTTAGTGGTGTCAGTACTGAGGCAGAATTTTGGCTGAGTTAGAAAGCAGTTGTTTAACAGAAATATATTAAAACCAGAAGGAAAACAGAAATAGAGCAAGAAGAATAGAACTGATCAAATCAATCCTCTATTTAAAAAACTTTAAGAGCTTCTATCCAATAGAATAAATGCAAATTGTTAGTATGACCCATAAGTCTCTTCAGAATTTGGTCAAGTCAAACTTCCCAAATTGAAACCTTGTTGCTTGATCCACTCAACTGAGTCTCAAGCCCCCCATAGATGTGCAAGGTGTCAAACATTAACATTCACATTCATACCTTCAATAACTTCTCCCACTCAACCTTAACTGCCTTTCTCAAAAATTCCTTAATGAAGCATTTTCTAAACTCTTTATCAAAGTAGGATAATTACTTCCTTCCTCTGGGTCCCCATGGCCCTTGATAAAAGGCTATTGAGAGCCTTTACCACAAGGAATTGAGATTTGCATGCCTGCACCAGGGTGAGTTAATTTTTGTAATTTCCTGATTTTTAGAATCTACCACATTGCAGGTTAGTAGACAGGCACTCAATATGTAACTGTAAGCATGAAAGTCAACAGCCCAGTTTGGGGAATAATAGGAAATATATTTGAGTTTAGAGGGCCCAAATAGTAAAAGCATACAAATGGAATGCTGGTAAAGGAAATTACATAAACACAGGCACCAAACTACAAGCAAAATCAAGTGAACAACCAATATTCCAATAAACATTTTTCTCCAAGAAACACATTATAAATAATCAATGCTCCTTAGGACAAAAAGAAGTTTGTTAAGACAAGAAGAAAGACTACATGAAATCTAAGGCTGATTTCTTTCTCTATTACAAGTTAATTTGTAAGCATCCGAAATTTTTTTGAAGAAGTTCTAAAGATATTTTTCAATACTTAACACTAAAAAGAAGGTAGGGCAATTGAAAAAAAAAATACAGAGTAAGAATCTAGGTACACACAATCAATTCCACATCCAATACAGGGTCTCTTGTCCATTGCACCCACTAAAGTAGCTCATTGCCTTCAGAAGGCCTTCAAACCCATTGACTTTACCACTCATCCTATTCATTAATCTTCTCATATCCTTACTACATTCCTTCCCCAGTTAAACGTCTTTGACCTATTCTTAAAATTAATACCAGTAAATCCCTTTCTCTACTCAATCTCCATGTCATTTTTTTTTAATTTATTTTTAACCAAGGTAAAATGGATACCTCATCAAGTATTAACACATAATGCAAAGGCCACCAAGTTACCCATTTAGTCCACCACCATAGTACATTGTGCTTCTTCCTTCTTTGTTCTTATACCCCCTTACCACCATCCTCCCCTTGGTGCTTCAGCTATCAAGAGTTAATTTTTAAGTTAGTCTTTATCTGACTCTTCACTTTATTTAGTTTATAATCCACATATTACTGACATCATCCAATATTTATCTTTCTCCTACTGATTTATTTCACTTAGCACCATCCCTTCCATGTTGCCACAAATGTCATGAGTTTAATTTATTTTTACTGGTGAATAATATTTTGCTGTGTATATATACAACATTTTTGGGGGACACTTTGTTTCCATAATTTAGCTTTATATACATGAAAATCTTTTGTTCCTCTGTGCTTTTTTAATTCTTACCTAGAGAAATCCCAACACTATTACATTTTGTCACATTTTGACAAGACTCATTCTTGACCTCCCCTACCCCCCAACTTCTCATGAGGCTGCTCCCTCATTAACCCCCCTCTCCTGCAATCTCCAACATTTCCTTGTTCATGCTTATTCTTATCAGTACTCATTCTCTAGTGTCTCCCATATTTCAAAAATTTCTTCCTGAACCCATAACCCCCATAACCACTTTTCTGTTTTCCCTTCCTTAATCTTTTCCTACATATTTCTATCCACTGCCTCACTGCCCATTTACTCTTCACACTGATGTACTCTAAGTCCTATCTCTACTTCCCAAATCATTCTTACTAAAGACACCAATAGCCACTAAGCTATTGTGTTCTCAGCTTACTAAACTATAAACCTTCTCAGTACTGTTATTCCCTTCTTACTGAAATGCTTCCTTTGTTTTCTTCTATAACACCATCCTGTATATCTTTCACTTGTGCCTTTTCATGCACTCCTTTACATGGCCTTTAAATTCTAGAGTTTCTTGGAACTCAGTCTTGGGACTTCTTTCTTCTTACTATATGGTATATATCAGCAAATTACTATATATTTCTATGGCTTTACGTGGCATCTCTATACTGATGATTTTTCAGTTTTTATCTCTAAATAGAGAACTGCATATAAAACTAATTCTTTAGTATCTCCATAATAAAATTTCAAAAACATTTAAAACATAATTTATTAAAATTACATTTTGATTTTCTCTTCAATGTAGTTCAACTTTAGAGTCTTCCTTATTTTAGCAAGTGGCATCATCTCTATCTACCCAACTATACTAGCCAAAAAATCTAGAAATCACACTTGGCCTTTCTTTGCTCTCTATCCCCTTATCCAACACACTTCTAAGTTCTATTTATTTTACAACAAAAAAAATATGATTCTACTAACGCCTAACCATTTTCATGTTAGAGCAAAACTTAGAAATTCTAGATTTGTGAATAATATTCCTTCATATTCTCAGATAAAATCAAATAACAAACAAATCCATACCACTGCTGGTCAAGATATAGTAAATAAAATTTTATGTTCTAGAAATCCTATCAGTGATCACAGTAATCATATATACAATAATTAAAAAAGAGTCCTCTCAACCCATCCATGCTGTGCCCAAAAGCATAAAGATCCTATCCTTGAATCTTAAAATGTTTATTTCACTTTCATATTTCTTTTCCAGAACTTTCTCATTATGAAGTTAAGGAAACGGTTAAAGGTTGTTCTTTTAGTCAAATGGATATTTACTAAGGAGAGTTTTCTTCTATTCTACAGAATATTCAAGCCAAGTAAGTTAATAACAAAATAGACAAAACTCCTTTGCTCCAGTGGTGACTAAATCTAATTGTTTTTTTTAAAGATTTATTTTATTTGTACATACAGAACTGGGGTACAGGCCACAGGCTCAGGGGTGGCAGGAGGCTTACCAGAGACAGAATGGGGAGCAGAACAGGCAGATCAAAGAAGTAAACTGCTGAGGGGAGCAGCGGGCGGGTCAGGAGAGGTCTTCCACGCCATGTGGTCACCTCCGGGGTGGGCGGGGATGGAACTCATGCGGAAGTGGCTTTAGCTTCGCAGTGCAGTGCTTTAACCTGTTGCGCCACCAGGGAGGGCCCGACTAAATCTAAATTTATATTACATCCTACAAAATATATAAAAAATTTGAAATATGATTAAACTGGAGGTCTCAGTGACTTTCCAGTCAAGCACCTAGCTTAGCAAGACTTGGATCTTTTTCTAAGGGACTAGTAAAGCCTATGTTAGTTACATGTTCAGAATGATACTTGATAAGGAAGACTGTTAAGGAAGAAAAAAATTGAGTGTCAAGCTTTGTTGTTCTTAAACCTTTTGGAATCTTTAATGATTTGAGGTTTAGCTGTGCTATCAGTCAATTCTGAATAAAGTAAATAAAGTCATAAAGTATAGTTATAAGATGGTAGGTATAGGAGAGATAACAAATATTTTATTAATCCCTATCATATCACGAACGGTAGTTTCTTAAACAAAGTACTAGTAAGTAATTCATTTTTTCATAAAGGTAGATTTTCCTTCTTAAAGGTAGATTATACAAAGATCAACTAAAGATTCCGCTAAATTAAGACCTTTGTGCTTTTGGAACAAACGGAATTTTCCTAGGTGAGATCGGGTCCATGAGTCCATAAGCATTATCCTCAGAATTCAAATGTAGATATGAAATCAAAAAGAGAGATGGGGTTCGTGCCTGAAAGGAACTGAAGCTATTTACTTCAACTGCTACCATCTATGTCGATTGAGTCAAGGTGTCGCCATGATATAGTTTACTCTAAGCATTTTAATACTCTAGTATACAGACAACTTGGGAAACCCACTTTGGCACATTTATACCAATAAACCAGGAGCTTACACTGCAAATGCTGAACATTTTTCCTTTGCACCCTGTCTAATTTCCTGACTTAGGCCACAAAAATTTCATCTGAAAAGGCTTATTTCAAACAATGAAACTGAATAGGGAATAAAGTAAGCATTATGGAAACAAAAACACATCCATTTGAACCAGGATTATTGTTGGACCCAAACACCCAACTCCTACACTCTGACAGACACTGACCAGCTATCCAATACCACGATCAGCCAGAAGTCTGCTTCCCAAAGGTCTCTATGAAATGGATTCTGCTCTGCCTCATTGGTGACATTGTTCAACATTTCACCTTTGACAACCCAAAACTGCGAGTGCCAAAAGGAACTTCCCTAGCTCTCTCCTCACATGGCAGACCTCACAGCATTCCAGCTCAGCTTCCAAGTGGGCACTGAGAAGTCAAGCTCCAGCCATTCCCTCCATTCCTCTTCTTGTATGTATGGGCTGTCAGAGAGTGACGGAGCAAAACTCAAGCCCGGAAGAATTGTTCCATCTTTACCAGTCCTCAGACCCACTCAGAATCAGAAATAATATTTATTAATATTACTTAATAATACTGATGTAATATTTATAAACATTTTCATTTTAGCATGAGAAAATTACCATCTAGAGATGTGTTACTAATCCAAGGTCATGTGAGGGTCCATGTCGGGAGATGAAATGACCAAAGGAAAGACTCTCCTATTTTCCTTTTTTATTCTTTTATCATTCTTGAACCAATGCAGATAGCTGGAAAAAAGAATGAAAGGCTGACTCATGCTTCCCTGTGCTTTGCTAGTTTGTTTAAATTTTTGTTATTATTATGTGAGGCCGGGAGTACAGTAGCCAAAGTGGAAAGGCAGCAGTTTGTAACATGATACAATTTTAGAGAAATCATTTCTTCTTATAAGATGGTCCAGCCACCAGTTCTCTATTTCTTCATGTTTCCCAACCATTTTGGCAGAGTGTCATCTCTTCAGCCTCTAGAGTTACATATGGTGTAAGATCTCACTGTGTAAACTGACAGCAGAACTACTCCAAGTTCTCCCCCATAGAAAGGGACTGGTGGGATCCCCCTGTGTCAAAAAAACAGACAAGATTTGTATTGCAAATAGCAATGTTTCTCTGGGGGGAGGGGGAGACTACAAGGTCCTGTTTCTAAGTAAAGGTCCCTAACCTTTTTGTGTAAGCCTCCCTCTTTCCACAGTCAAGTCTATAATGCCTTCCCACAGTAACATTTTTAAAAGCATAAAATGAAACAAATGGGAATACAAAGAACACCAATTACATTTAAATACTAACAGCAAAATGTTAAAAAAAAAACTCACAAATGAGTGATATGGTAATATAATCATTTTTAATATATGAAATAGTAAGATCTATTTATGGATCTAATAATTATTGTGTTTTTGAAGTGCTGAATGTAAACAATACCTTTCAGGAGATAACTGGAATGTAATACAAAAATATCAGTGATTTATATTAATGACTCACAGGTAACTTGAGTACTACTATAATCAATTGTTTATATTCTTAATGAACAAAATGCTAACTTTTAGTAGAAATTAGTAAAACAAGAATACAGAATTCCTAGATACTTTCCTTGGACCTCTGGTGAAAAATCTCTCCTCTAAAGATGGCATTATGATGTTTTGTTGGCCATCTGGGCTGCCTAATGAGTACATACTGTGTACACTTAAGCATACTCAGTTTAACATCTCTTAATGTCATTACCTTTAAATTGAAGATTATCCAGGAGCTAGTAGGAATTAGATTACTCTGCCACCACTTTCACTGAACCAATAACTAATATATTCTCATTAGCTCAATTAGCTCATAAACATTATTTCCCAGAGTGAGATCATCACACCAGCAAATATTGATTATTCACATGGATTATAGCAGGTCTTAGGCACAGGAGTTTGGGGTTTTTATGCAGGCCAGCATGTCAGATGAGAATGTGGTGGGGAGGCACCAGTTTAATGAGTTTAGAGGTCTCCATTTATCACAGGGAAGGAAAGAAAGATCTACTACATAGCAAGGGAGAAACAGCTGCTCCCTGCCTCCATTTTATGGAATTGGACAAGATTACAACACTAACAAAATGATTTTAAATTCATAAAATGGTCCTTGTCTTCTATTGTGCTTAATAATAATCCTATTCTATTCTCTTACTCTTGCTCTAAACTTCAGAGGTAATAAGTGCATTCTTGAGTAGATGTTATCCCTAATCTTACTTTCTTTTTGTTGAATGATAAAATGTGTGTAAGGCAGGACACACAATTTATGAAAAATTAGTGAGCACAGTGCTGGGCACATTATAGAAATTTCATAGACACCTGTCTACTGACCATAAGTGAAATAAATATTGAAAAAGAGAGAAATATATGTATTAATTTCTTTGCTCACTACTGTTTCTTCTGGGTGTTCTTTTTCTGGGGGGAAAAATCAGACAGGTTCAAAGAAATTTGTACATTGGGATTCCCTGGATAATAACTGCCAAGGAGGGATGAAGTTTGCTTTGGGGAGTTCAGGTGAACAAAAATGTTACTTGTATACAATGGATGTCTTTGGCAACAGCTGCAGCACTCATCCATTAAACAAACATGCACTGAGGATTCAGTAGGTGGGAAAGAAGAGAAATATAGAGAGTAGGACTATAAAATCAAGGCCTGGGAAAGTAACAATAATCCACCTGTTTTTCTCCATTCCTTTCCTTTGCTGCTCCCCAACATGGGCCTTTAAACTTCTGCTTGCCTTTGCTCCCATTTTCAATTATGTGTTATTTATGTAACACAACCTTCTTCTCTAAGCTATCTTGCTGCCAAATGAATACTAATCAAATAATTATAATACTATTTAACAATAGACAATAACCCAAAAGTTCAACAATGGGGAAACGACTGAAGAAATGCCAGCATTCCTACAATATATTATACAGCTAAAGCTATGTTCATAGAAAGTTTTTAATAATGTGAGATATTAATATTACATTAAGTTAAAAAACTGAAAAATTATATATATATTGTAATTTCAACCATATAAGTGTATCTCACACACACACACACAAAGGAACTTTACTGCAAAGAAACAGCAAATTGATAGCCACAATTATGATTATTATTGATTAGAGAAATTGTTTAAATGTAGAGATTTATAAAGAAAAAAATACGAGAATGTATAGTTTTTATACATCTTTAAATCCAATTTCCTATTATTCATGGACAAAGACTACAAGTCTGGTTATGCAAATCATAATCCTGACTCATAATCCCCCAGTGCTTTACTAGATTTAGAGAACAGAGGCCAATTCTCTTAGGCTAAACAAGCCCTCAAAGGCCTCTACAAGCTGAGGCCCCTTCCTTTGAGCAGTTTCTCCCACTTCCTTTCTACAGATAGTATCTCATTCTCTGGCATGTCACTCTCAAGCTCTACTGATTCTAAACCTTTGCTCATGCTGTTGCTTCTTCCTAGAGCTAGATTAGAAAGTGGGGCCAGATGGCAACTTCTCCAGCAGTGCTCAAGAATGTATCAAAATGGAGCAAACTGTTTTTACGAGGTCTCCTTTCAGAAACAGTGCTGGAGGTATTGGGAAGGAATAATTTAATAAAGTCACTTAGGGGGTGGGGAGGGTTGGCATGGGTAAGTGTGAATAATCACAGATGGCAGGTGGCTGGCTTGACTTCCAGGGAGAGTAGGTCCAGGTAACTGCAGGACTTTTGTCCTACTAAATTGAAACTAGAGCTGACTGGTTTGGGGCAGTAGAGAAAAGCTTATGTGGGTCTTATTTTCTCTACCAAACAAATGTTGAGCAAATATTTTTAAAGTAATAGTTTAAAGAACCATAAACTCATCAACAGGTCAAGAGGCTTATGCCTTTCTCCTGTTTCTACCTTAAGACTTTCAGATATTTCCCCGTCTATTATCTTTTCCTTACCTCTCCCACCTACCACCATCTGAACAGAACCTCCTCTTATTATTGGTTGAGAAGTCACTCCTGATTCCCTTTTGTTTTAAGATTATCTGTGGCTATGCCTTATCTTCTCTTAATGAAAAACTTCGTATATATCTTTAACTGCATCTAGCATATTACTCAACACATATCAAATGAATGATTGAATTAATTAGAGAACAAGTAAACTATCTAGATACTAAGCCAAGAAGCCAGGAATTAATTAAGACATGGTCCTACATAACAAAAGGCAATTCATTTGGGCTGATTTGACACAGGGTGGAGTGAGAAAAGGGCAGAGACTTCCTGAAGATTCTACCTTGGTGTGATCTCAATGTAGAGAAATGAGAGTATCCAGGATCCTATTCAGAGCACATACAGGCATCCCTGTCTGTCTAACAGTTGTTTATATGCTTTGATATATCTTTCATGAGAAAATGTCATTGAAATGTGAATAATTTGAAGCCCCATTGGAATCCCCTAAGTAATTTCACCTAGATGAGCAGTTTCCCAGCCTGACATCATACTGCATTCTTTGGGTGGAGGTGGGAGTTGAACAAACGCTCAGAACAGCACTCTATAAATAGAAAACTGCCTCACACATTCTAATAACAATAACCATCCCTGAACTATTTAGCCATCGCCTGCTATATTTCACACTTCTCATATTTCCCAACTCATTTACAAGAGTCAGGCCTCTGCCATGAATCACCCTGTGTTGCTAACTCAATCCATTCTTCCACAATTAACTTTCAGACTCAGCAGAAAATCACAAGTCCCAAAGCAAGTCATCACTCACACAGGTAAATTGGACATCTCCTTTTCAGTCTTCTGGGGGGTCACATCACCCATGGGAACTTGTTCCCAAACAAAGCCTCATCAGTTCCTTTCACAAGCTGACTACAATGGGTTTCTGATCTCTTGTCATGCTGCCAAGACTTGATTTTGTCACTGAGGTTCCTAGTCAGATCTGCCTTTCTCTACATTGCCCAGACTCAGCAAGTGATACCTGCTTTAAAGGCCTTATTTTGAGTCATTGCTTTCAGTTCAGAGAGATTGCCAGTAAATTCTACTATGAAGCAATTTTTAAAAACAATAGTAAAACTCAAAGAAGATGTCCACAACATTAGCTTATATGTTGTTTATTATAATTTACACATCTTAAGTTCATTCTATGTCTACTTAACTATTCTAACTTTCACATGTTGATGAAAAATATACTAGTGGAATTTTTAGTGTAGTTAGATGAATATTTCAACTCTGCTGAGGTGAAGATCCTGTTAGACAAAAAAAATCTTCCTTCACTAATCGCTAGAGCCAGCCTCTATGAATCTAATTAGGTACTGGAATTGATAGGGGTTCTAAAGAAACACCATGACAGGTTGCCAGGAGACCCAAACTTACTCTAATCTCATTTAATCCTTTCAGTTATGTCACAGTGGGTTTCCCCTAAGCTCTCTCATTGGGTGACTGAATGTCTCATACAACGCTCTGGACACTGCAAGAGAAATAGGCAGTTTCTTTACTAATTTCAGCCTCTTTTGGATCTCTATCTTAAAAAATAATTATTTCAAATATAATAGCAACACAGACACCCAAGACATGGATACATAATTATTTGATGGCTATGGCTTTCAAATGTATATAATGCTGTACCATACATATCACTCCACATTTATTATTTCCACTTAATATTATGGTTTAAAGGTCTACATATATGTTGAAGACCAGTCCATTCATTTTAAGAGTTAAATGGGACCAGTCCATTCATTTTAAGAGTTAAATGGGCATGCTACTTTCTAAATGTTTGCTATTAACCTAGACTAACAATGGAAACCTTCACCCAGCCCATCCCTGATACAAGAGCTAGAGAGCCTCAAGAAAATATAATAAAAAGTAAAACAGCTAAATTATGGAATACATTTTCAACAAAGTAAGAGTTTGCTAAGTTGCTGTTACCACTGATTATACCGCCCAAAAGTCCACCAACAAAAATTCAGAGTTCTCATTTTCACACACTCTCAACAACCTTGGCAACATCAGATTTATTAATTTTACCAGTGCCCCAAGAGTTAAGAAATTATTTATATTATTTATCTTTCATTTTTCTAATTACCAATGGGATTGGTGTGTCTTTAATTTTCAGATAGTAGTTACCAACTAAGCTAACATCTATAGCTTTTCCTTACTGATTTCCTAAGTCACCTACTCTCAACCCCTAGTCCTCAGGACTCCTTTAACATCATTAAAATGTATTGTTTCAAAATCTTTTTTTTTCCAAAGATTTATTTATTTATGCATACAGAACTTGGATATGGGCCAGAGGTGCAGGGACGGTGAGAGGATTCACCAGAGACAGAGTGGGGTGCAGGTAGCTTTAATAATACTGTGCTTTAACCCGTTGCACCAGGACCCTGTTCCAAAATCTTTAAAAATAACATTCCAAAGAACAGTTTCATGCAACACTTCTCTCTATTAACTATTTTTCTGTATTTGAAATTTTAACTGAGATATATTTAATTACATGCAAAATAACAAATCAATTATAAATAATACTTTAATTTAAAGTGAACTATATCCAAAACAAAACTCTAAATGTGAAAAGAAACATTATTTTGCCTCTTTGCAAATCACTTCAGTGTCTGACAATATAAGATCCTCCTAACGGCTTTTGCATGCAAACTACTGCATTCAATCCATTGGTTGAAATGTATGAATAAAATCCAGTCTCAAACTGTCATTGGAAAAGGGAAGAGAATTTTAACAGCTTTTGCAGAAAAGCTATGGAAGCTCTTCTTTGATAGCATCTAAAAGTCAGCTTAGGATAGTAACTTAGAGGTTGGCTGTCATATGGAATACAAAACCTACCAATGGTCATCTTGTCATCTATTATACTAAAACCCATTGGTCTATGGGCACTTTAAAAGGCTCTTTGATTTATGGATGGTTTTATAACAGGATACATTTGCCATTTAGCAAATATTAATTTACTGGGTTAACGTATCTTCTAAAAGTTGGCACATTTGTTTATGTAACATCAAAAAGTCTTATTATGAACACAGCTACCCATCTCATCAGAAAAATCTTTAAGGATTGTAAAGCTGTTGTGCTTATGGTGTCGGTACAAGTTTTCCAAAATCCTAATTTCTACTTGAAAGTTTAAATTATATCATTGGCGATGAATATTCAGTTCTCTTTGGACTAATAGGCTGACTTTGTTCATTTTTAAGAAAATGTGTACTAAATACCTAAGTCTGTATAGTTGTAGTTTGTCTGTCATTTCTTTCAATTTAAAGTGGTCCTTTAAACTGAAAAAAAAAAGGATAATTCAGCTTACAAATCATACAATTACAAACTTTTCTCTCAGAATTATCACCATATTTAGATGAACAACAATTTTTTTTTTTACTCAGTTTTCCCATTTCATCACACAGAATACTAAAAAGACATATATGGTACATGAAGATTTTTTTTTTTTTTTTGGCTGAACTCAATTTTCAGTTATTTATTTTTATTGAGGTATGAATTTACATGTTATTCAGAGACATAGTTTCCACCTACTTTGGTACATGTCCCATAACACACCCAACACCAAAGCACCTATAATTTTCCCCATAGTTCATTCCCCCTTCCCTCTTCTTAGATGGTCCCCTCCCTTATAACCTTAATTCCACAATTTATTTTCTAGGGTTTGGTTCCGTTTAAACTAAACCTAAACCTTTGCTTTTATTCCCCTCTATATTCCACATGCAAGTAAAATCATTCAGTCAGTATTTGTCTTTCTCTTTCTGACTTATTTTGCTTGAGATTATTCTCTCCAGTTCCATATATGGTGCCACAATGACAAGGATTCATCTTTTCTTATGGCTGCAGAGTATTCCACTGTCTACATATACTACATCTTCCTAATCCACTTAGCTGACCTGGGGTAATTAAGTTGTTTCCATCACTTACTTATTGTAAATAGTGTACAATGAACCTAGCAGTAGATGTATCCCTTAGAATTGTGTTTTTGCATTCTTTGCAAAAATACTGGTTTCTATTGGGCCTGGTCAAGGCTACATTCCTTTTTCTCCACATTCTCACTAATGTTTCTTTTTTCTGGTCTTTTGACATGAGCCATTCTAAAAGGTGCTGCATGATATCCCAGTGATTTCTATTTCCCTAACAAGTGATGCAGAGCATTTTTTTCATTTGCTTGTCATCTGCGTATCTTCTTTAGAGAAATGACTATGCAGCTCTTCTGTCCATTATTTCATTGGGCTATTTGCTTTCTTTTCATTCAGGTATTTGACTTCTTTATAAATTTTGGATATCAACCTTCGATCAGATACATGGTATGCAAATATTTTCCCCCATTCATTTGGGTGTATTTTTGTTTTGTTGACAGTTTATTTCATTGTACAAAGGCTTTATAGTTTGATGTAGTGCCATTTATTTACAGTTACTTTAGTTTCTCCTGTTAAAGATGAGTCCACAAAGTCATCACTGAAACCATGGAGTATTTCACATATGTTTTCTTCAATGTATTCTATGGTCTCAGGTATTATATTCCTGTTTTTAATAAATTTTGAGTTAATATCTGTGTAAGATGTGAAGTGGCAATGTAGTTTCATTCATTTGCAAGTCCCTGCCCAATTTTCCTAATACCATTCATTGAAGACACTTTCTTTTTTCCTCTCAATTCTATTCCACTGGTCTCTGAGTTAGTTTTGTTCCAGTATCATACTTTTTGGATTACTATAGTTTTTTGCATAGTTTGAAATTTGAGAATGTGATACATATTTCATTTTTTTTTCAATACTGCTGTGTTCAACTGGGGGTCTTTTGTGGTTCCACATGAATTTAAGTAATGTTTTTTTCTATTTCTTTAAAGAATTCCTTTGAAACCTTGATAGTAATTACATTGACTCTATTTGTTTTGATAGTCATTTTAACAGTATTAATTCTTCCTACCTAGATTATGAAGATTAATAACAGAAATTATTTTGTTGTTTGCAGTGCATGTGATGGTGAAAAACACAATAATTACATGTAATGACAAATTTGTACCACAGCTTTATTTTCTGCTAAAGTGCAAACAGTTTCGCTCTCATTGTTTTTGTGCCATATTACCAAAAACAGTTAATTGCAAATCATATTTTTGTATTATCATGAAAATAGTTGATAGTTTTCATATTTCTCTGGAAGTACTTCAGGGAATTCAGCAATCCACAGATCACATTTTGAGAATCACTGTCTTATGTTATATGCCACTTGTGGCTACTTGTCAATTATCAACTTATTTCCACTCAGCTCTGGATTTACCCTTCATTACCTGTTCTGTAAATGGATTAACACTGTAGAGAATTTTCCAGTGGGCATAATGTGAGATGTTGTCAGCAAAGGGTGACTTCTAATCCAGTTGCATGTTCTCTCAGGTAGCCCACTGCTGCTTCACATGAGGCTGTTCCAGCATCTGGGGCTTCTGTGCACTGAAATCAGTAGCAGCAGCCAGAAGCTTCCCTTAGCACTCCCTGGGGTGGTTTCATGGTAGACAGACTCCAACAAGATATGTTCCTCTGAAGGGTTTTCCATGTAATTTTAGAAGGTGGACTTGTGCTAAGCTAGCAGAAGTTCCACAGTGGAACTTCTGCTATGTCTCATCAAGTTCCTCCGCAAAGCTTTTTCCAATACCCAGGAGCCCTGCACTATGGTCTACATCTCAGGATGGGAAACGAGGCCTTCCTTGAGTTCTCTAAGTCCAGGGTGTAGTGGATGCTCCTGATACAGACACTTTCTATATTCTTCAGGGTCCTCTTTAGTTCTTCTAATTGCTCAAAACTCTGATCACTTTGACATAGTTAATAGTTCTTTACATGCACCTTTCCTTGTTTAAACAACTATGGGCTTTATATTTCCTTATAAGATCTTAAATGGTATAGATTATATGTAGCATATATGTAACATATGCATGTAACATATACATGTAACATATACATGTAACATATACATGTAACATATGGAAACTAATAGTATTCCCATTTCAGAAAGGCAATTTCCAATAGCTATTATCAGATATGGTCTCATTGTGGAAAGAAGCCTTAAACAAAGAGGAACAGTCCTAGGTAAGAAAATAAATATTGAGAAATTAAAAGGCTATGACAAAGTTTGAAATGGGGAGGAGATGAATGATGAATGCGGGTCTAGAATGGAAGCAGCATAGGAAATGCAGGTGATTTGAAGGATCTGATGAGCAGGAAGAATTAATTGAGTATTGTATGAGGACTATTCACCACATTACATTTTCTATTGCTAAAATGTATTACATAAACTTAATGGTGCAAAACAATGCAAAAGTATGGCCTCACAGCTCTGGAAGTCAGAAGTGCAAAATGGGTTCTGATGTTCCTTGTTCCTTTCTGGAGACTGTAAGGAGGAGTCCATTTCCATATCTTTTCTAGCTTTCAGAGGTCACCTTTTTTCCTTGTTTATGGTCCCTGTCTATATCTTTAAAGCAGATAACAAAGAGTTATATGCTTATGTCCCATCTCTTTGGCCCCCTTTTCTGCTCCTAATCACCCCTGTGATTACATTGGACCACCCAGATGAAACAGAAAAGTCTCCTTATTATAAAGTCAACTAATTAGTAACCTTAATTCCCTCTGCAACCTTAATTCCCCTTGGCCATGTAAGGAAACAAATTTATGGGTTCCAGAAATTAGAATGTGGTGATCTTTGAAAGACCACTGTATAGTCTATTATAACTCAGTATAAGCCTTCTACAGCTCACTCAACCAGGCTGAAGGAAAGTTGATGGGGGAAAATAAACAATACCAAAGAATGTCACCATTTTTGATGACTTAAAAGCTTTTCATGAGACTGTTATGTTTTGCTTTTGTTAAGTACATTTTTGCATCTAGTGCCAGTTTTTACTCTCAAGGCAGTTAAAACCTAACACAGAAAACTAAAACCAAAAGTCTTTCCAAGAGAAGAAAAACTTGCTATTAAAGACAAACAATATTACATTCTTCTTTGTGTTTCTGAGTCCAGAGTTCAGTGCTTTACAGATAGGAACAAATGTTTATTTAGTGGACAGGAGGAAAATATTGGTATAAAGAATAATATATTTTATACACACACATGCACACATCCTGAAAGGCATGTTAAGACTACATTTAAAAACAAAAGGGAGCTTTGGAAATACAAAACATTGAACTCCAAGCCACATCACACTATCTGATTTTATAAGTCTCTCAAAAATAGCCAAATAAGATAGACTTTATCTGTTTCTCTTCTAATTTTAACGGGAGCTGAGTAAATACATTCTTGTTCCTCTTCAATAAAATACAAACTAACAATAAAGTACCAAGGTGATAACTTTCAATTCAGGGGTAAATTTTTATAGTTGCATTAAATTACAGCCGCCTGAGTTTTCAGCAAGGGAGATGCCCACCACGCTTGACACAGAGCAGCAGTAGCCGGGCCTCCCACCTCTCTCCCTTTTGCATTCTTGCCCACCTTCCCATGGCTCCTCCCATTTCCACTACAAAAGGGAATTGAAGGCTTTTTTTTCTGTACTCAAACCCTATGTTACATCTGAAAACTCATAAAAATATTGTTACTTATCTGAGGGAAGTCAGGGTATCTTTTACTTTTAGGGTATCTTTTATTGACAAATCTGCCCAGGCGCATGTTGTCTAACATCTACTTTGTGTTACTCCTGGATGCTCCCTAGCAGAGATTCTGAAGGGCAAAATGAAACAATGATTACCAATCTTTTGTCTCTAAACCTCCTGCTAGCTGCATAAAGGGTTCTGAAAATGGCAAAGGAAGGGGTAACAGAGGGGGTTGTGGGGGGCACAGTGTGTAGACAGCTTGGGACACATTGCCTCTGGCTGGGGCAGAGCTTCCTTCCTCTTTGGCGAGCTCTAGGATTACTGTGGACCCCAGGAGCACCTCAGGTTTACATCCTGCTGAAGCATTTTAGAGGATTTTAAAGGAAGTGAATGCCTTTTGTAAATTCCTCCTTTGTGCAAAATCAACTCTTGCTGGCCCAGAGATGATGAATATCCCCACTGGATAGTCGCCTAGCCTGACTACAGACACCTATTATCTGCTAGTCATTTTCGTTGCACATAGAAGAGGAGTGAGACTGTTGGGGTGCATATAGTGGACTCTGCTGCAAGCTGGCAGTTTTGAACACTGGTCTCTGATTCCTGCAAAACCTAACAGGTAAGATTTCTAGCTGTCCCATGTTTTTCCTATCTCTGCCTCTCATGCTGGGAACCTAATGAAAGGTACAAAATATACCTCTTTTGATACTACCTGTCTCTCAACAAACTCTTGTTCCCAGGTGCCCTGTGCCTAGGAATGTCCCTGGCAGTAACATCCTAACTTTATACCCTTCCCACCAGCCTTTCCCACTTAAAGCACATGTGCCTGTGCCTATGTTCTCACAGCTCCATTCCTGGGTAAATCTTTTTTTTTTTTTAATAGCAGGTGTTTTGGGGGGTAAAAATAACCCTCAAATAATGAAGATGAAATGAAGACATTTCAAATCCTAAAAAATATACTTTGGAACAGTGAGTTTCTGTTATACATCAAATCAAAACACATAGTTCATTAGTAAGGCAAGCTTACTTAGCCTTTCTAACTTAGCCCTTCTAAATACATCTTTCATTCATTAAGGAATCATAGTTAGCCATTGCTACTATCAAGACACGGTAGAAGATGGTGAAGGGTACAGAGAGCTATTGCCATCAAGAAGTTTACAATATAATAGATCAATAATACAATCTTAGGGAGAAACATGTAAGCAGAGTATTACAGGACTTCCCCTAAAGAAATAAGAGTATCTGTAGATGGAAGGGACATTTTCAGACAGAATCTACTTATAGTCATGATTATACTTTTCCAACTATGTATACTAGTCTCATAAGAACCCCAGTGAGACTTAACCCTGTCTCTGTTTATGGTTTTAATGGCAGTAATAGCAAATGGAAGAAGAAAGTTATCTAATGAGAGAGAAAAAGCAATTAGCTTATAAAAATACCCAGGATGTTTTTTTTCCTTCCTAGCTGTCACTGGTTTCAAAAACAAAAGACAAATCTGTAACCTAAAAAAGAAAGCAGAAAATTGGATACTGATTTGATTTTGAAAAGGATTAAGAACATTTTAAAAGCATCACAGTCCTTTGTACTTAAGTGTATATTGGGCAGTCTGAACGGTAAAGGACATCAGAATATTCTTTGTCCTATTTCTGCTTATCTATATGTTGCTAGCATAAAATTTGAAATATTCATCCTAAATCCACTTGGAAACATTTACTGGTAGAAGGCCAGCATCCCAGGCCTCTGGATAGTTTATTGTTATCATTTCAGAAATCTCACCTGCCTAGCAGATTGCTTTGCTTAAAGTGAGAAAAAAAAAAAAAAAAAAAACAGTGGTATCTATTTTAAGCATATGATCCTTAATTTCTTAATCTTCTGTTCTTGAGTTCTATAATAAATTCATTCAAAGCTACACATATGCATTAAGAAACACACAAAAGTCACCTTTTCTTTTCTCTCCAAAACATTAAAGTCTTTTCATTCTGTCTTAAAAGACTCTTTTAAAGCAGGTTCTCTAAGCCAACTTTCTAACCCACACATCACAGAACATGAGGTCCCAGTTTTTTTAGGTGCAGAAACCAACACAATATCAGATAGAGTTATTTCTATGAGTATCTCAAGGAAAAGTGGCTTCTGAGCATGGCCAGGGGCAGTGTGAGACCGCTGTATTCATGGGCACACTATTCTCCATTAAGCACAGTTCAATTTTCACCAAACCCCCAAAATGCTAGTGAATAGTAATGACTAAGGATTCTGGAGAAGTGCCTTAGGACTGAGAAAGATTTTAAGATATTTCTGGGAATACATGTTAGCCCACATCTTCCTTGATATGCCCAAGCTCAGGATATGCCAGAAATGGTTCCTAGTAGGTTTTATAATGGAGGTGTTTGCCCAAAATTATTGATTTAGGCAAAAAAAAGTTACCTTTTTCAAAAACTCTCTCAAAAAAATAAATAAAATAGGCCATCCCTGGTGGTGCAGCGGGTTAAAGCACAGCACTGAGAAACTAAAGCCACTTCTGCATGAGTTCGATCCCCGCCTGCCCCGGAGGTGACCACATGGCGTGGCAGACCTCTCCTGACCCGCCCGCTGCTTCCCTCAGCAGTGTACTTCGTCGATCTGCCTGTTCTGCTCCCCGCTCTGTCTCTGGTGAAGCCTCTCACCGCCCCTGAGCCTCTGGCCTGTACCCCAGTTCTGTATGTACAAATAAATAAATCTTTAAAAATAAATAAATAAATAAATAAAATATATGGGCAATAAGATTAGAGAGATAAGGATCTATAAATAATGCCCCATTTCCTTATATTAATACATATGTCACTCTCAGAAATTCAGAAGTAAGTTTTCCAAAAGCCCTCATCTTTTTTTGTAATTAGAGTATGCTGACTGAATGTATTGTCCTTCAAAGTTTCTTGAGTTCAAAAGACTGCATGCCATAAAGGAAGCTCCTAAATACAATTTATACTGTTAGGTATTACACATATTTACACAACAATCACCTAGTGAGTTAAGTTCTATACAACCCTCTATGGTTGGTCCCCTGCTTTTGCCTCATCAATACTTTCACTCCTATCACCTTGTGAGCCCTTTCTTAGGCCAGTCTATCAAGAATCTCTACTGCTCTCAGGCTCAACTCAAGCACTGCCTCTTCTATACATCCTTTTCTAGCCAGTAGTCTCCCCCGCCTCTTATTGTCACCATCACTCCATAATTGTCCACTCACAGTATCACTAATAACAATGCCTTCTATGCCCTCGTGGATACTGCCAAAAGGTCTCGACACCAGCTTCTGCTAGCACAGCCAACATACTCAGTGACTTCCAACATTCACACAGTGATTCCTTCAACCTCCTCACCTCCCTATTTCTCCCTTAAGAACCAATCTTTCGCCTGGGTCACTTTTAGTCATCCAGAATCCCTGCTACAGCCAGCAGCTCCCAGCCTCCAGACTCACCACTTTGATGTTTGCCACCTACCCTGCCAGGTCTCCCAGCTCTGCTTCTTCCATATCCAACCTCAAGGTCACTCGTGGCAACTATCATTTTGTTAATATCCTGGGATTCCTCCATTTCTTCTCCTTTTGCAGCTACATATAATCCATGTTTCCAGAAGGCCGATTCTCTCTCTTCCTGCCTTGAGCTGCTGACGTGGCAGGGTTGGTGTCAGATGGAAGACAAACATCAAGGTGGTGAGTTTGGAAGGTCTGTCTATCTGTTACCAGATTCACAGGTGTACAACACACCTCCCCAATCCTTACATGTGCTGCTGGATCCCACAATTCCCATAAAGACACATTTGTTCATGGATGGATTATAATTAGTTGTTGAAGGGGAAACAGAAAGCAAGGGTGTCTTATACTGCCATAATGCTGATGTCACTCCCCAGATCCTCAATTGTACATTTAAATTGTACATAAGATGATGTCCCAACATTCCTCATTCCCAGGATGCTTGATGGTTTTACTTATTTTACTTTTTATCCTGAGGTAAGTCTATGCCCACTGCTAAATGGGAGACAGGAGCTTGCCCTGGACTCCTATAGCCCTCAAAGTGCCAATGGCATCATAGGTATCAGTGAATATTTATTGATCTGACTGTAATTTGATTTTGATACTTTACTAACAATTTCTAAAGTGGCTCAGATTTTCATCCCTCATACCTGCAGAAGTCCAGCTAACCACCCACAAGTACCACAGTTCCAAAGTTAGAAATTCTTTCCTCCCCAGGATCAGAATCCATTCAGGGTTTCTCACCAGTCCAGGACACACAGGTGTCCCTCCACTTCTAATCAGGGGCCATCCAAGACTGGCTCCCTCTTGTTATCTCAAAGGTTACAGAGTAACCCTAACATTAGAAGACTTGTTTCAACTGCAGATTCTTGGGCCCAGTCTCCAGAAATTCTGATTCACAGGTTTGAAGAGGAGCTCAGGTGTCTGGAGTTTTATCAAGTCTCTAGGAAATGCCAAAGAAGATGATGAGCTCTTTGGAGGGTGGAAGTTCAGATCTTAGCTTTGGCTGCTTTTTGTTTTCCCAGCACCTCATATAATATGTGGAATATATTTGTTGATCTGACCCCAAAGCAGCCAGTTCTATCTAAGGGCAAGCCAATATAGCACTAAATTAAAGTGAAGGCAGCAGAGATGAGATTACAGATACAATTGGTCCTGTGCTTCACCTGCACCTTTCATTTCCCTGCTCAGAGCCACACAAAGCCTCACTTTGCACCTTGTTCACAACCATCTGGCAGTTCTGGGAGCACACAGCTATGTTACCTCACTGCCTTGGCCCCTGCAGTTATGCGTGGGCACATGGTTCTGTATTCTACCATCCTTACCAGCCTCAAAAATAAGCTCAGGTGACTAGAGAGATTACAAGCAATCTGGACGAGAGAGTAGAAACTTGGGCCAAGTTCCAAGAAGTAACTGAGCTGAGAGTGCTCAGCCTTCCTTTCTGTTTCCCTTTGGCTTTACAGGAACTGGTGGCTCTGGGAAAATTGAGGCTCTGGCTGCTGGCATTTACATGTGCCGTCTGATGAGGAATAAGCTGATGATTAGTGGAGCAGGGAGTGAAGCCAATGCAAATGTTGTGGGCTGAAAAAAAAAATGCTTAAGGAGTTTTGAAATCTTTTACAATTCTGACTCCCATTTTGTCTGACTTCCATGCACCCCTTACCTACCCCAGTTCCTGCATCTAGATGGCAAAGCAAGGGCTAGGACCCTGGAAAGCAGCTTTCAAAATAGCTCAGTGTGAGGCACACTAGGGTTAAACACTAAGCTCCAAGAGACAGGGTTTCAGGTCCCTTGTCATACCTCCCCCTACCAGTCTGTTCGTTTAGGTTTCATTTATTTCCTTTGAAAATCCATTGTAGGAAGCAATGGATTCAAGATTTCTGGGTGCTGTTACCAGAGTGAACCTAAATCCAAGTACTTTAACCTTTCCTCACAGTATCACATCATAGGAAGCTCATCTCTGAAGAATCCTGAATCCATTAAGAACTATTTTGATAGCCTCCATTTCACAGATAGTGATGTACAGAAAAGTAGTAAACAAAAGTAAGCACCTAGAAATGATAAATTATTATAAATTTGTACAATCATCTCAAGAATGATGGTGTTCTGCTGTCTCCTTCATTATTAATGAACTAGACAACCTTATTTAAAACAGACAATGATGAACAGCAAGAAGATAAATATTTTACATTTTGTATTCAGAACCTTCTCTCTATGAAGAGAAATTTCATCTTATAAATATCTCATGTTATTTATTCAATTACTTCATCATATACTGCTCTTTCCTACCTGAATTTATATGGGAGAGGAACAAAGATTTTTTTTTTCTTTTTTTGTACTTGAAACTCAGGGTCATTTCTGCCTTTTGCAGTAAATAATCATCTTCACATGTTTCCTTTGTCTCTTCTGGATTTTAATATTTGGAAATAGGCAACCGTTTACCTTTTACAGGGTCACTCAACTCCAAAAGTGGGAGAAAGCACAAAATTCATGCAAACAATGACAGCTTTTGCTGTGCCAGTTTTTGCCAACCCTAATACTCTGAACACATCAAACAGCACAAGGCCCATCATCACCTTAACTATACAAACATTTGATTGTATTAGAATGCACTGGACACAGCCTGAGATTACATATTCCTTAACTAGTCCGATCACTCTTGAAGCAGTTTCTAATAAAGTGAAATCATAGCTCTATATTTATATTCTACTTTCCAGTTTAAGCAACAGTTTAACATGTGTCACTTGATCCCCATGTTTATCTAGCCACTAGCCCATTTTACAGATTGAAATGCTGAGAAAAGACATTCTCTCAGACATTGCTTTCCAGAAAAGTCTAAAACAAATCCACAGGAAAACTGGGAGATTTTACAGCTTTTCCACTTCAAGTAACATTTGTAGCTATACCACAGTGTACAGAGCTTAAAGCGTTGGAAACTGACAGGTCGGGATTCAAGTTCTGTTGTAGATCTTTGTAGCTCTGAGACCTTCAGCAAGTTATCAAACCCATCAGAAACTGAAATGTTTTACCTATAAAAATTAGAGTTAATAATAAGCTGCCTCTCTGTGTTGTTACAATGGTTAATTAAAATAAAGCAAGTGGGCCCTCCCTGGAGGCACAATGGATTAAAGCGCTGCACTATGAAGCTCTCTTCAAGCAAAAGTTTGATCCCTAGCCATGGAGGTAACCCACATGGTGAGGCAGACCTCTCCTGACCCACCCACTGCTCCCCTCAAGGATCCCCTTGTCGATCTCCCTGTTCTGCTCCCCATTCTGTCTCTGATGAATCCTGTCACCACCCCTGCACCTCTAGCCTGCACCCCAGTTCAGTATACATAAATAATAAGTAAGTCTTTTAAAAAATAAAATAAGCAAGAAACAGGCCTCGCTTTGATGCCTGGCACTCAGTAACCACTCCAAAACTACAAAACTACACAGTGCCACCTGCTCTTTCTAAATAACATCCCTCATAAACATACCCAACTGAAATAAGAAACCAAGTAAGATTCCATCTCTGTCCCTAGGAAGACATAAAAACATGCCACTTTATAATCAGCAACACTGTTCCCATACTTCTTATAATAATGAGGTCTTTATTCCAAGGGGCTTTCAAAAGCAGGTCTTCCTCAGAGTAGATAGAAAAAGGAGGGTTTTGAAAATGAGCCTCCTCTTAGGGCAATTTCCTTTGCAATTTCCTTTGCATCTTTGACCTATACAGAGAAGCTTTCTTATTTCTCTTTACTGCTGATTAATGGCATATTTCGCAGGTGATTTAAAAGCCTTTAACAGGTGATGTCCTGGGTGAAGCGTGACAAAACCATAATCTTTGGTTTACCCATCCATCACATTTTACTAAACCAACCTGCAGAACAGATATCATTCTTTGGCAAAGAATTGCTTCATGCACTTGGATAGTCCATGCCTCCTCCCAGGCTTCCTTCCTCCCTTCCCATCTCTGCTCAGATACCAGGCAAATGGGATTCCTTCAGGGAGGGCTTGGATGAAATCCAATTCAAAGACATATAATTGGCAGTTTTTTCATCTTTCAAAGGCCTTTTCAATACTCATGCTGCTATAGTCAGACTTGCTTTGATTCTCACAAAGCATTGCCTCACCTCCAAGGCTGTTGCTAGGATATAGGGGATATCACAACTCCTGAATACATAGGCGGAAGGAAAAGATTTTCCTCCTCCTTACAAATGTCATTCCAATTCTTGCTCTGCTTTTCTTCAAGGCCAAACTCAGGACAAAGAATAGGATTACCGGGATGAGGATTCAAAATAAAAGTCAGAAACCAGAGAGACCAGCTCTTGACTGGGACTGGGGGTGGGGAAGGCCCTGTGGGAGAGAAAGTTTTACTTGCAGTGTTCAGATGACTCACCAGATGTGGAACAGATCCAGAAGAGGCAAGGGTAATTCTATGAGTGTGTGTGTGTGTGTGTGTGTGTGTGTGTGTGTGTGTGTGTGTGTACAAATGCCTTGTGCATATCACAGACAGGGGAAGACATTAAATATCAGCCAGAGACTGAAATGTTCCCATTTCCCTAAAGTCAAGAGGCTTGAGAAAGGAGCTCCAGATTTTGTCAAGCACTGAACATCTTAAAGCCTGATTAATATGCAGATATGGTTTCTGGAAGAGTTAGCATACTAAAGGATAACCTAGTGTGGGAGTTTTACAATACATCCATCATTTTATTGAAAACCCTCCCTTCAAGCCTAATTCGAGCCTAAGTTGCCTTCCTTTAAGGGTGGACTGTATTGACTGACACTTCTTACTAAAAGAACATGTAGAAGTGACAGTGATACTATGTGACTTCTGAGGTTAAGACATAAAAGGTGATGTAGCTGCTCTCTTAAAATCTTTTGTATCATCCACATTGAGGGAGGCAACTTCCATGTCTGTGAGGCACTTGAGCAGCCCTGTAGAAAAGCTTACAAGGAAAGGAACTGAGGCCTCCTGCAAATAGCCAGGTAAGTGAGCCTTTCTGGAAACTGACTCTCCCACTCTTGTAGAAGTCCTACAATGACTAAGGTCTCATGCCAATATACTGACTGCAACATCTTAAATCGTGAAAAACTCATAACCATTCAGCTAACCTACCCCACATTCCTGGCCCAGAAAAACTATGAGGTCATAAATATTTGTTTTTTTAAGCGTTTGGGGGTTAGTATGTTTTGTAGTAATAACTACTGAGCCTACCTCTTCTCCGCTAACAGATGGTCAGATTAGCTAATCACTCAGCCACAGAAGAAATCAGACCTGGGACTAGGGTATTCTAAAGAGAAGAAAGTCAGACATTTTTACATACTTTCATCATTTAGAGAAAAGTTCATGCTAAAAGAGAAGCAAGCCAGGTAGAGCACAGTGTGAAATCTTATGACATCAGAGCCAAAAAGGCCTAAAAGAAAATAGGAAGAACCCAGAGAGGACTTTGACTTTGTCATAAAGTTACCCAGAACTCATCTCTTGGTTATCATGTTACAGATACACGACCATGAAAGGTGGAAGAACACTAAATGGACCCTGTCTTCCCTGTCTCCCCACGTACATGTTGTCATCTTGGACTACAAGAACCAGTATGCCATGAGCCAGACTTAGAAACAGGGGAGCTAACTGGAACTAGGGTTGGAGCTAAGCAATCAGATGAACCATAAAAATGGAAGACAGGGGCCTCCCTGGTGGCACAAGGGAGTCTCAGTACTATGAAGTTATCAGTAGCCACTGAAGCATGAGTCTGATCTCTGCCCTGGAGCTGACCCCAAGGCACAGCTGACTCTTCTGTCTCGCCTGCTGCTCCCCTCAGCAGTTTATTTCAGTAGATCAGCCTGTTCTGCTCCTCACTCTGTTTTTAGAGAATCCTCTCAAACCCTGCATCTCTGAGCCACATCCCAGTTCTCATATGGATAAATACATAAATCTTAAAGAAAAAAAAAATGGAAGATAGGTGGACACTTGCTCTTTGCTAGGAGGATGGGCCATATCAGTGTACATATTGACCAGTGAACATTCTCTCTCTCACTCTGTTCTCCCTCCTCTAACTCCTCTTATAAATAAATCTTTTTGTTTACATTTCTCTATTGGTCTGCTCTCGGGTCTTAACCTATGGGTAAGGACTCATACCCATATGAGGTGCCCTGTAACAATCATGGGTATGAGCCCACTATCTGGTTCCAGAAGATCAGAGTTATCTACACCCAATGAGGCCTGGCAAGAAGCAGAGAAAAACAGAAGCAGGAAGAAGACCAATTATGGTCAAGAAAGGCCTGAACATCCCCAATTTAACCATCCTAAGATTGAAAGACTGATACTTCCAAAAACACAAAAATCTAGCATGTTGTAAATCATCATATGGGTTTAAACAACTAGACTAAAATTGTGAACTAATGTAAACATAACAAGGATCCTACCTCAACAGTTCCCAAACCTGTCTACACATTGACAACTGAGAAGCTTTGGGAAAATGCAAATTTCTTGGTCTACCCCAGAACCTGTGGAATCAGAAACTCTGAAAGTGGGACCCAGGTCATAGTTAAGAAACCAAAGCAGCTCAAGTCATAAAGCATTGGAAGATGTTGCATCAGTGACTTTGTCCACATGGATACTTTGCTGGTCCCAGGTTTCCCCATCGACAGAGGAGAAATGAAAACTTCTCTGCCTCCTCACAGAAATAAGGAAACAATGAGTTTGATAGTGCCAGAACACCTTGAACTCATCAGAAAAATGTCATCACGTAAATGCAGGGTTTGCAATTTTTATTTTTCTGCATAAGAAACATATTTGTTTGTAGGCCTCCTAGAGTTGCCGCAGAAGTTTCCTTTCCTATAGAAGGAAACCTTTCAAGCTGTTCAGTATTCATCTGCAGTGAACAATATGCAGAATGTGATTTCTTCCTAGGACATTTCCCCTGGAGGTGGCCTTAAAAGAATGTGTGTGTGTGTGTGTGTGTGCGTGTGTATGTAGAGGTCAAAGGACCATATTCATGGCTCACTGTACCCATCACCCTTGGAACTAGAATGGTTTTTTGATAGCACAGGCTTTTATCACTGAAGCTCATCCACAAATTATTGCCCTGAGAAGCCACTAATAGCATCTAGTAGATTATTTCCAAAAGCATTCCTAGTTTATAAGTATTCATAGCAGAAAATCACAGGAAGGAAATATACTAATATGTTGATTGTGGTTATTGCTGGATAGTGGGATAACAGGTAATTCAGATTTTTCTTTTTATAGCTTTATTTTCTATCCATATTTAAAAAATGTTAATGCAATATGTATAATCAGAAAATAGTAGTGTGAATTTTTGTTTTGTTTCATTTTCTACTACAAATGGTGGAGGAGGTGGGAGGTAGTAGGTAGTTCCACATCCCAGAGGCTGTGACTGCCCAGAGAGGGCTATATCCAGGAAAGCCTGCACTGGGGAGCTGAGGTTGCAAAGGTGCTGTCAGGAACTGGAAACACTGCCAGAGTGGCTCCCTGAAACAAAAGAGAGCAGAATACCTAGGCCTCTTCCTTTCTCTGACCTTCCAATTCCCTGCCCCTTCCTCTCATTGGCTGACCAGAGCTTGAGAAAAGCATGACATTAAGGTACTGATCTGAACGCAAACAAGGAAATGACCAGTATCATCACTTTTCATAATTACTTTTTACTTATCTTTCGATGTTTGGGAGCATCAGGTGGGGTAAACCCACACAATCTTACAGTGTTCCTGGCACCACCACACCAAAAAGAGAATACATTTTTAAAGCACTGTGAAAGCCACCTAGCTGGATTGCATAAATTCATTTTATATGGAAAGGCCCTAAGGCATCAAAACGAGAGGTGGGAGGAAGGAATAGTTCCCAAATTGAGCTGTACTGCTCACTGGAAATGTTTTATACATAGGGTTAGCTATTTAGGCCTATTCATAAAATTTATAAACAGAGAGCTCTGTGGACGAGATTTCATCATTTATCTGGAAGAGGCAGAAGATAGTTACACAAGGCTACGTTTTCTAGGTAAGCCATCACTTTCTATATCTTTTTTGGTCTTTGGGTAATTATGAAGTACATCAGCAATAACATCGAAACTAAATACTAGCAGCCTGCAACAGCAAATCTCAAGAGGCCCTCCCACCATCCAGCCTATTGAAAGAGGAACGTTTGTATTTTGTCTTAGAAGTTAGTAAGTCCAGCCTCTTGAAGGGGCAAAGTAAGAAGACATCCAAAATTTTGAACTTTCCAAAGAAAACGTCTGAAGAACTTCTACTCTCACTACTCTTTTCTTTTTATAATGGATGGTTAGGTAGAAGATAACAATAGGTAGATAGACAGACACAGACAGACAGACAAAATTACTGCATGGAGTTGAGTATGTTGTGACTGTGCTTGACCAGTACAAAACCCTAACCATGGAGGCTTAAACAGGGTCAGGAACCACTTCCCCTCCAGGAATTATAAAGGATCAGCTTAGCACCAAAAGGTAGAGTACTCAAAGTGCATTGCCTTCACAAGTCCATTGGAATAAAAATTAAGTACCTACCGTATTCCAGATTACGATTCCCAAACCAATTTCATCAAACCAAGAAAATGTTTTGACACCTAGAATGGAATATTTATATGAAGAGAGTATGGGGAAACTTTGGCCTTGAGGATTGTGAGGAGAGTCTGCAGAGCCAGTCTATGAAGTCTGAGGATGTGGTTATTTTCCAGGGCTGCCTATAAGACCTACTCCCCTGGGCTCTTTTCCAGAATATTCTACAATTACCTGAAATTACTTTAAGAGGGATAGAGTTCCACAGCTTGCAATAAAATTCTCAAATTGCAAACATACCTGGGGACGTTAATATTTTAAACTTGATTTCACACTAAGGTGACATAGCTACTTCATTACCAGTGAAGTTTGGTGGTAACTGGGAGAAGATAGTAGACTACCTGAAAAGGAGTTGTCCTATGGAGAAAATAAGGCAAATTGAAAATCTGAAATAAAGTTGCCCTGTATGACAGTTTAACCTGGAGAAAAGCATCCCTTCTTTACGTTTACATTCACCAATACACATGAATTATAATACGTACTGCAACAGACCCAGTGACTCCACTCAGCTTAAACCTAAATTCAACCCCCTAATGGTGGCCGAAAGAAGATTCAGTGCCCAGTGCTGTCATGAGCTCACCCTAGTAGCGGCAGGCTGACTGTTGTGTAAGCAGAGAGAGAACATCCTCAACACAAAATACAGATGGCTGTTGAAGAAAAAGGCAGAGAAATCCATGTTCCTTCAGACTATTTGCTGACTTGTGAATGAAACCTTTTCCCTGCAGCTCTACCATTCACTTGTTAATTGTGTTGTAATAGAGTTCCTGTTTTCCCACAATAACCATCATCTAATTGTCCAGCAATCCTGTACAGCAGATGCCATAACTGCATTTCAAAGGACTATTTCCAAGATTTGCCCAAGATCACAAAGCCAACTGCAGGAACCAGAATAGAGTCCAGAGATGCCTCCCCTTTGGAAAGCACCAAGTCTTTAAGAGCAAATAATATCAGGATATAAATTATCAATATTTCAGTATACTTAAAAACAGTTTTGTTAATATCGAGTATTCCATAAACAAGTGCATCAGTTTCCAACGTGTTTTGACGCCACTTCTCTTTTCCTTTTCTACTCAGTTTAACTCTTTCACTCCTTTCCTCTCTGACTTTTCTGCATACTCTCTTGCCCTTTTCTTTTTTATTTCTTCTTGATGTTTATCCTTTTTCTTCACATGACTGTATGTTCTCAAAGCAGAGATATTTAAGCTAGTAGAACTGATTTGACAAAAAAATAACCTCCAAAACCTTTCTTTCTTAACCAAGATTTCTTTTCTGAATCACAGAATGCAGAGCCATTCCTTCCCAGTTTTCCCAGGAATGGCACATAGAGAGCATTATTCTAAATATACAAATGAAAATGCTATTCATTACAAACAGTGGATGCTTAACATTGTTTCAGAACCTTTACTGAGAAAGAAATACTCTTGTACTTAGAGAATAAGAAATAACAAGAAAATAATGCTTTCTGCCACTCATAAACTTACACTCTAGGGGTAGTGAGAAATCAACCAAGTGGAACCACTCCGATTAAAAACATGAGGAAATGAAAACAAGTATTAGGTTTAAGATTAAAATCAAGTCATCAGGGAATTTAATCATTCTTATATACCAATTTTTGTGAAAGCACATACCACTTGTGTTATTGTTTCCTTATATTTTTTCTTTAAATATCTTCACTTTTTCAACCCAAATTTATCTTAAAAAATACTTTACAGCATTATCAAGAAAGAAACACTGCTATCACTTACACCCAACACTAAACATTCTATGTTAAATAATGTTAAAGTCTCTTCATATGCTAATGCCAGTCAAAGGCTGAGCTTTACTTTTATATTTAAAAATTAATGGTGTCAAAGACATACCAGTAACCAGTTAAGACTGTGTTGTTTATATAATTAGAAAAAAATGAAAGGAGAAATGAGAGAAAAAGAATGTTTCTTTGTGATTCATTTTAATCAAACATAGGACCCCAGCCCACCTAAAATCGTCTTTCACCATCACAAGGCCACTCATCCTATTCTCCAAACCCTATATTAAGAAAATCAACCAACAAATGCTTACCAAGCCCAATAATTTTTCATTGCACTAACTATACTTGGAAGTAAAAAGTCTCTTTGAATGAAGAGATGATATTCTAATTTAGGAAGACCCACTCCACTACAATATGGCAGATGTTCAAAGTCAATTCCATCTGCCTCTTTAGAAGATACATAAAACCTTGCTACATGTAACACATTTCAAGTCCCTGAGACCCCAGAAAAAGAAAGTGGTTGCCTAGACAAAATCCAACACACAATAAATAAGTAAGTCTTATAAGTTCCAACGCTAAAAACAGAAGTTCCAAATCAACCACCAACAGCTCAGAGGTCACAGAGCTGAGGGTTACATTCACACAACTAATCAATCTTTGAAGGCCTGGATCATTTGCAGGATTCTCAATATTAACCAAAATTATAAAATTCCATCACATGGTGTGTTTCTTGTTCATGTCTGAAAGCTCTTATTACAAGGTTTCTTCTATGAAATGTTATCCTAATTGCTATGAAAATAATCAAGGTACCACTTAACACTTTTGTCACGAGAGATTTATTTTTAGCCTCTTAACTATCTTGTTAAACCTCTACTTCCCCAGTTCCTTTTATTGTCCAAGATTATACATAATAGAATAAAGAAACACAAGGCAGTTTCAACAGACAAAACAAAGTAAAATTTACTCTTTCCTTACAACTATGTCCATAATAACTAGAAACACAAACAGACAGGGATCATTATTTAAGCAATTAACATGGTGACAAAATAAAGCCAGACAGCTATATATGGATTTTTGTTTTATGTTCTAATTTGTTAAAATATCTTAAACATTGTTTAGATCCTTATACAAGCTAGCCAGAAATGAATTTCTGTATATTCCATGTTAAAAGACTCGAAGACCAAAGAACTTCAGACTTTTTGCAGTCCCCACACTAACAGGGTCCACATGTGTCAGTAAGGAAAGCAAGCTTCACGGGTTTGGAACTTGTAGTTCTGGATCTCCCACAATGATTCAATCAGAATTTGATTAACTTTCAGAGCCCATAAAGTGTTTTGAGGTGCTCCAAGGAAAATGCTATATAAATACAAAGTATTAGTATTATTAGATGGCCCTGGAATTTATTCAGTTAGTTACTCCACCAGTTTCTTGGCATGTAGTTTTTGTTCTGGCTCATAGAAATCCACCTGTAGTGCTAAAAAACAATGCAGTCAGTGATTCAAAAGAAAATCAAGATGTTCTCAGCCAGAAAGAGCTAAGTAAACATGCATGCTGTTGAAATCTCATGTCCTAACTACTCATAAATAATATCATGCCCAGCCATTCCAGAGTTGGCCACAACCAGTTGTTCTGTTTCTTTCAGATGGCACATTTCAGAACCATCACAATTACTCTACATATTGTCTACTGCAAAAATAAATGCATAGTAAATACTCTTATATTTCATTAACTTCTTGTTTTCTCATTCAATAATTGGCTAAACTTTCATAATCTCTCTTTTCCTTACATATGTTTCTGTATATAATGAGTTTGTAAGTTCATATCTTCTATCAAGACTCATATTTTATTTGCTAATTAAGTAAGATATATACATTGATTTTCTATAATAATTTAAGGGAAAATTCAGACATGCACAGCTTTATGTGTAAGGCACTGTATGTGTATTGGAATAAAAGAAATATGAAATATAAAATACACACAAGGGATTTAAGATTAACTGAAAAAATGAATTGTATGCATTCTAAAAGATGATTAACAATACAGCAGATCTTGAATAATGTTTTTTGTTTTGTTATAACGTAGTCGAGAAGAAAGTCAAAACTATTTTGAAAAACACATTATTCAAGAATCTGCTTTTGTTATACATTACTTTGTTGCAGTTTCCAAGAACCTACTGACTACATTAAGTGATGATTTACTGTATAAGTAGACAGTTCTTTATTGTTGAACAAATTTAATCAGGCATTATTTTAATTACAAATGTAATTAAAGGAGGCCATAGGAGCCAGTGAAATCAAGCAATGGATCACCAAAGTTGAGTTGGGCCTAAAGTTGGATTCTTAAACATCAGGTTTCTATTAAAATCACCTGGAGATCTTTACAATAATACTAATGTTTGTGCCCCACACAAAACTAATTAAATTAGAACTTCTGGAAGTCAAACTCAAAAGTATTTTTAAAATCTCCCTACGTAATTTGAATATGCAGCCAAGTTTGCCAACAACAATCTCACCTGGACTTTGCCCTGACCATTGCAGGACTGGATTTAGTTGGAAAGAAAAACTTCAAGGACAATCTTAAAGCTGACAGGTGGCCCTCCAGACTAGGAAGTGTCTTCCTAATGACTGGGAATGTGCACAAGGTGAATAGTGAGGTTGAAACCTGAGCTGAAAGAGCAAAAGATTCTGATAAAGGAGCAGTAAAGAATATCATGAGGACGAAGTTCTACGTCCATGTATGGAGAGCCTTAAAGTCAGTAACCCTAGCTTCACTGTTCATTTCTTCCTTGACCATATCCATTCTGATTCTAATTTCTCTTCAAAATGTTAGAAATTTAGTATTTCAAAATGTATTTAAATTTGAAACAGGACCTAATCTCTAGAATCTTTACTTTTCTAGCCTAAATTGACAATTCTTCATAAAGTATTTGAGAGCTCTCAAAATTCAAAGCCTGTGAAAACTCAGATCTATGTTGTGGACTCACTAGGCCAGAGCAGCCCTTTTTCACTGTTGTGCTAGACCAGTGAGGCTGAGGTAACTTAGCACTGAAAAATTCAGCTCATATCACTACATGAACAAAGAGCTTTTAGTAAACTAAAACCTTTAAAGTTGGACGGATGCTGTTTTGTCTCACTTTATTTTAATAAATCACAGTTATTCTATGTATATACAGTTGGCTTTTTTTTTTTTTTTAAATGAAAGGGCTTTGCATTCATCTCTGTTCTATTTCAGCATATTTGTTTTGGCCCGCTCTTCCATCCTCCTTCCTTGAAAGTTAATTATCTTTGATTAACATGATCTGAATGTGTCTATTTCCAAGTGCCAAAGTGAAGTGTTCATTAGCCCTTCGGTGAGATGCACAAATTACTCCGCCAAACAGTAAGAAACCAATTTGGACTCTTGGGAATAATTTAACTCAATTCCAAGACACTTCCATACCATTTCCTTGGTATTATTCCTATCTAAATAATGTGGGTGACAGAAAAGCAGCTAGGAACTAAACAAAGAAATGAGGAATCACAAGGTGGAAGTTTACTATAGACTTATTATGACCTTGGATCATTCAAACACTTCCTTTGCTGAAGCCAAGTGATGGCATAACATAGGGCCAGGACCTTCTTCTTTTTATTTTTTTTAAAGATTTATTTATTTATTTATGCACATAGAAATCGGGTGCAGGCCAGAGGTGCAGGGGCAGTGAGAGGATTCACTAGAGACAGAGTGAGGAGCAGAACCGGCAGACAGTGGAAGGACACTCCTGAGGGGAGCATCGGGCAGGTCAGGAGAGGTCTCTAGGCCATGTGGATTACCTAGGAGAATAGAGCACTGAAGCGGCTGTGGCCAGCTTGCTGTGCTATGTCCTAACCCATCGCACCACCTGGGAGGGCCCAGGACCCGTATTTTAATTTTCCTGTCAGTCTCTCTAACACCTGGCATATTTATTTTGTAACATGATCCTAAGCTTTAACCTATTGTTTATTATAAACCTCTTCAATATTAAGTCTATGGTGAAATTAATTTCTACTTGGAAATTAAAGGAAAATACCATTTCCAATCAGTATTATTCTCCAAAGAATAGTCCCCATCTTTGCATGGACTTATCTCTGGCACAGATCCATTTTCCTCCTGTACTTCAGAAATTATATTGACCTACTTTTCTCAGCATAGCTAATAAAAAGTTGTGTGAAGCACCATCTAGATATAACATGGCTTCTTGTTGCTCTCTCTTCTCCAAATTACTTGGACAAGCATGTATTTCCAAAATTCAGAAGTCAAATGCCTCCAAAGTCTGCCTCTTGTTTGCAAGTAAGATAAATCCCTGTGTTTGCAAGTAAAAAATACTTGTTACTTGACAGGTTCTTTTATAGATTAGGTAATCCAAGGAAGGGAATTTCTTATTGTTCTTATTCACATCTAGTTTTTTCTTCTGGAACATGAACCCAGAATGATTAAAGAAAACATGAGAGTAGGAACCTATGGACTATCTCAGAGTTCAGAAATAAACACAAGCATGAGTATACCTTGATGGCTGATCTATGTTTGTGTGAACATACATGTGTGACTATATGTAAGTCTGAGTATATATATGAGTATATATATTGTGGGGAGTGTTTAACCTAACACTGACATATATAAGCAGTGACAACATATAACAGGGAAGGAAGAAGGAAGCACTTGGAGACTCAAACAATGAAGACAAAAAGAAGAAAGGAGATGGTGGAACTGAATAGTCACATGGTACCAAGTACATCACCTTCAAAATCTTCAGTTTCTAAAAGTGTTCATCATACTTAATTTTCCCCCTTTGCTGATATTAATAATGATAGCACTTAGCATTTCTAAAACACTTTCATCTTCAAAGCACTATATGAACATTACCTAATTAACTAACATTAACTAATTATAATTAAACTTGCCCTGAGCTCACAAATCAGAACTTTCAGAAAGGAGGGGGGAGGGTGGAGAAAAGAAGAAAAGCTTTCTAGCCAGACAGGTTTTCCTACTTTTCACAGATTGAATTTGGATTCAAATTGTCACAGATTTTTAAACAATCTTGGAGATAACCTAATAAGCTTTTCTTGCTTCCCAATGGTTAAATATTAATGAAAATGAGAAAATGGTGTCCAGAGAAGAAAACTGTCATTCTTACACCAACTTGTATTAATAGAAGTAGATGAAATGTCAATTAAAAGTGTTTCTCTGAAGCAACATGCTTTAAAATATTGAGCCAGGAAATTTCCTTTCCTGGAGCAATCTTGTCACTACACACACACACACACACACACACACGTACACTCACACATACACATTCACATGCACATACTAACACACAGATTGCTTGCTTAGTGGCATCAGAATTCTGACTCCCAAGCCTTAAATGCAGTGAGCTCAGTGTTTAACTCATGAGCCTATTTCAGACATTTTAATGTATCTATTGAATTTCCTTTTTATTAGCCTTAGCAAAAACTTTCAGTAATATTATATCCCAAGATCAAATAAAGCATCCTGTTTCCATAATTCCTAGACAGAAAAGCCATATAATCAAATGAGTCTATTTGGATGCTTATTTTCTGTACATTACACTTATCTAAATTTATACTTGGAGGAGCAGGCAGGGAGATGGGGTTTTTAAGGTCTCTTAAAAGTTCCCTCTCTCATTTTCGTTCTCGAATTGTCTAAGTGAAATATGTAGCTATGCTTGACTGTAAGCCATCGCTAAGACTTTGTTCTAGTCAGAACATGCTCAGACTGTTCTAAAGTATTTGCTTTAAGTAACCTGCAAGTTCAGTATTGAATCAAAAATAGTGTTCCTCTTTATATAAAACGTCAGTGTTTATGAGGGCGGATATACAAAATGTGGCCATAATGGCATAATTTATCCTAGGTTTTGTTTTCTTTTTAATTTACTCTACTTGCATTGGTGAAATTATTCCATTTCCATCAATATAGCAGACTCTCAAAATGTTACAGAGAAATCATTGCAACCTGCCTGTATCCCTATAGGTTTGCTTACTTTAAAGGCCTCCAAGCTAGAGAAGGATGTGCTCTTCACTCTTCAGTGAGTCTCCAAGAGAGACTGATACAACTCAGCTACAGTGGTTACTCTCAGAAGCTGGTTATCGATCAGCTACAATGATGTGTGTCATTTATCTCTGCTGAATTTGATCTTTTTATTGCGCTCCTCCAGCCTCTAAGTAATGAGAGCCTGCAGGCCAGTGCTTGGTGGATTTTTACACACTGAAGTCACTTCCACCTTCTAATTACCCATGTGCCTCCCTGTGAAGATTCACTTCACCTTATTTCTCTGAAGACTAAGTATTGGGGAGATCAGAGCAGCAGGGTTCACACAAAATCTGGGGGCACCATAAAATGTCATCCACAAAGGGGCCAGAGTTTCTCAGTTAGCACTAAATATTTTTAGTTTTTCAAATATGATCCTTAGGTTCCTGCTTTGCAAAAACATACATCCCTATTGGAGATTTTTGCTCTTTTAATACAACTTTTCATTTTTTTAACAGCAGAATTGTTTGGAAAGTATCCAAAATCAAAGAAAAAAATGTGTGGATTACAGGGAATTCAACATGTCAGATTATAGGAGGGATGATCCCTTGGGTACCCCATCATTGATCTCTTTCAGAAATATGAGACAAATAAAAGGGACCACAGAATGAATCAAAAGAGGACATAATTTTGAAGAAAGCTATTTAAAACCCTCTCTCCATAAACTAATAACATGTACCATTTTTATTTGATAGCCTGAAGCAAAATCACAAAACAACCCACAATGCTCACAGAATTTGGTCCTTATTTTTTTAGCTTCTTATAGGGAAGTTCCTAAACTCCTATGGCATCTTATGAAAGCTCAGTACAGAGCACAGAGATCTGCAAAAGCTTGCTCTGCTACCCTAATCCTTTTGAGAGATTTATTCACTACTGATGAGAATCTAATTTCTGAGCCCCACCTATTTGCTGCATCCAAAATCTGTTACACTCTTGATAATTGCTCTACATAATTTCAGTTTTAAATGGCACAAAATCTGTCCAAGTAACAAACAGCTTTATACAGTGACACCTTCTTCAAACATAATTCTAAGTATAGAAAAATGGAAATATTTTGTATACCCTGTGTACTGAGCTTGACAATATAGAATACACTACAGTGATTTGGTATGCAAGGGTAACACAACCCAATATAAATATTTGGAGACCAAAACCTACTGGGCATAGGTTCAAGAGAATCTAGCACACAAAGTTCTTATATGACTTAAATTTTTACACTCAAGGTTAGGTAATTCTTGCAAAAAAAAAAAAAAAACTCATGTAAGTATGGAAACTCTACCTTAGATTGCTTAATCTGTTCTGCTTAAGAGAAAATAAAAACTCTAATTGGACAATTATTTTGAATAACTCTTTCAAAATAAAAGTAAAATAACTTTAGAAAATGAAATAGTCATCATCCAGAGAGGAAAGTTCTCAAGATCATGGCTATTTGGGGATTTTGAAACAAAGAATGGTTCCCCATGTAATGGAGTTGGGAATAGAGGACAGAACAATTTGGAAATTTGATTTTTCAGGAGGAATACCTAAAATATACAGAATATCTGAATAATATGCATGCCACTTGCTAGGATTGCTCCCTAAGAAGGGTCTTTTCCTGGGAGGCTCCTCCAACCTGTGATCTACATCAAAGCAGAGGGAGAACAGAAGACCCTGCTTACAGTCATACACAAAACAAGAGAAACAGAGGACATGAATTCACATTTGACAAATGAACTCAGACAATCTCCATAATGACTGTTACATGTAATTTGTGTACTCCAAGCAAAATGTGTTAAAAATAAATTATATACGCTTAAACTGGAAATGTTCCTAGTAGCATAATGGTATAAGGTACCAAGGGCTAAATTGAAATGATCATTCTCAAACTACAAAAATCTCAAGAACATAAATTATAATTTCACGGTATGCCTTGAAATGGTAGTTTTGCAATAAAATTAAAATATATATTCACAGTGTTTGTCTGGCAAATGCAAATACATGAAATAAACATGGTTAGTAAATGAACCAACAATTTGCTACATTTGGAGAAATCTGTTTTTACACTGAATACTTCAATTGGCAAAAACCTAAAAATTTTTATCTTTCTAAAGGAATTACCACTGGTATAATTCACATGATGGTTCCAAAATAATCAGTGATTGTAACAATAGTTTTGGTGTTCTTAAAAAGAAAAGTAAACCTTAAGCAACAGGAAATAACCCTTGCTACATTAATTTTCTTTGTTGTGTGTACATAGACTTCAAACAAGGGCAAATACAAACCAATTCAAGTTTCCTTGCTGAAGGATCAAATGGAGGTAAAGCTAGAGGTTAGAATTACAAAACAAACAAAATCTAACCTTAAATTAAGAAGACATATTGGCCAGATGGTTCTTCTTGCTTCTTACCTATCTTGTTTGCAAGTATAAGTAGATAGCCCAAGGGCTAAGAAAACTCAGAATGGAGTTGCTTGTGTTTTAGCAACTCTCCCATTCAACAAATATGCCACAAAAGAGTTTATTAAATGCTGGTATCATCAATTCTTTTTTAATGTACAGAAACAGTCTTGATGTACTGATTTTTATAGTGATAACATTACATTTAACATTCTCCTTGAAAGGAAAATTTACTTGAAAGTTATTTATTTATTTATTTATTTATTTTCTTTTCCAAAATGCATCTTAGAGCATCATCTGCTTTTCTCTAAAGGAACAATTGGCTTTTGACCATACATAGTGGCCACACCACAGCATCATTAATTCTATTTTTAATATAGATTACCTTATTTTAAAGATGCTAGTTTGTTGTTGTTGATGTTTCCTGAATTCTGCACCAATGAAGTGCACTTACTGTAATAGATACCTGACACAGATGTGCTAGAAATTGACAATATTTGACCATGTAGCTTTGCAAACTCATGGGGGTTGGGGGTAAAGGCATTGAATTAGCATACTTGTTTGATCTTTTCTCTAAAAATCTAAAGAACATTGTGCTTAAAACGCTATTCACTTCTATCTATTGAAGTATTCTTTGCCTCTAGCAAAGTGAAGAGCCCAGGAAGCTGCTAATTTAGAGACCAACATTCAGGACCCAGCTCTTTCACTGACAACCAGGGGAGCTTTGGTCTTTAAGCTCCCACCTTTTTGTTCCTTCAGGAACCTCATGTATAAAATGAGGAGATTTGGTTCATTATGATTACTGAGGCAATATGAGAATCCTCTGATCCTACAGTCTAGTTAGGGAAGTGGCTAAATAGGTAATTCTTTACACCTTTAATTTTCTTATAGAAGTTATAGCAAAACTGAGGAGATGCAAAGGATTTCCATATACCTTAATACCACATTTTTATAGCATCCCCCCATTATCAATATCCTCCCAGCAGTTGGTACATTTGTTACAACTGATGGACTTAATATGACACATTATTATCACCTAAAATCCATAGTTTACATTAGGATCCTTCTTGGTGTTACACATTTTATGGGTTTTGACAAGTATATAATAGCATATATTCATCATTATGGTATCATACCATATACTTTCATAACCATGAAATCCCTCTACCCTCACAAGCAAGTCCTGGCAACAAGAGATCATTTCACCGTTTCCGTATTTTTTCCCTTTTCAGAACTCTTACAGCTGGAATCCTATGATATCTTTTCAGAGTATTTTTATTTTTTTTAATTTGGTAACATATTTAAGATTTTTTTTTCATTTCTTTGTATGGTTTCATAGTCCTTTTCTTTTTAGCAATATCTGGATGTGTCAGTTTATTTATCCATCCACTTCCTGAAAGAAATCTTGGTTGTGTCCAACCTTTGGCAGTTATGAATAAAGCTGCTATAAACATTCATGCATCAGTTTTTATGAGGACATATTTCCAATACCTTTGGGTTAATACTTTGGAGTATGATTGCTAGATTGTATAGTAAATATGGTTAGTTTTATAAGAAAGCACCAAAATGTCTTCCAAAGTATTTGTACCATTTTGCATCATTACATCTGAACAGCAACATCTGAACAGGTTTTTTGCTCTATATTCTCACTACTCTTTGGTCTAGACTTTGGTTATGTTAGTAGGTTGGTAGTGGTATCTCACTGTTGTTAAGGGCTTTGGTCCATTTTTAACAAGATCATTTTCCTCTTGTAGTTTTAGAGTTCTGTGTATTTTTGGATAATAGTCCTTTACCAGATTATCTTTTGCAATTTTTTTTTCCCCAGACTGTCAATTGTCTTGTCATTCTCTAGACATTGATTTTTGCATAACAAATATATATATTTGTTTTTATGAGGTCCACCTGATCAATTAAATTTATTTCATGCACCATGCCTTTGTGGTTATATCTAAAAAGTCATCACAATACCCAAGTCATCTAGGATTTTTCCTGTATTATCTCCTAAGAGTTTTATAGTTTTGTATGTTACATTTAGATCCATGACCCACACTGTGATAATTTTTGTGAAGAGTGTTATATCTGTAAACATATTCACTTTTCTGTGTAGGGATACCCAGTTGTACCAGGACCCTTTGTTGAAAAGATTATCTTGAGTCCATTACATTGACTTTGTTCCTTTAGCAAAGTCAGTTGACTGTATTTCTGTTGTTCTACTCTAATAGGTTCTTGACACTGTTCAAATATTTTTTGAAAATGTTGATTTTTTAGAAGTCATTAATGTTCCAAATTACATAGAAATATTAATGGGTTAAAAAAAGTGGTAGAAGACTTTACACACATCAGATGGTAAGTGGTTCACCCTGGGAAGAGTCATGTAATTCCACATACACCACATCTGCAAACTCAAATGTGTGGCATTAAGAAAGTACAACTTTCTGTTTTCATTCAATGAACCTTTCCCTAAGTTTCTGTGACTTGAATTAAATACTAGCCTGTTTCATAACTAACTTAATGATATAAATGTTTCTGTAGTTGAAGAAGAAGAAAAGAGGTGTCCTTCAAGAAAACTTACAATAGACCTTCGTGTCCCCCACACTTCCTCATTACTCTCTATCAACTCACCCTAACCAAATTTTCTGCATAGCACTTATCACTATCAGCCATGATTTGACAATTGTTGTCTTTCCCAATAGAATGAAAGTTCCACACTAAGGACTCAGTCATGCTCACTCTTGTATGTCCAGTATATTAAACAACAACAACAACTTTACTTGTGCTTAATAAATTGTGGTGTTTAATAAATACTTTTTGACTAAATGATTTTACTTAATTTATTCAGGTATTATCATATGGAATGACAAAATTACTGGTAAAAATATTATATATGTAAATAAACTTCATCTTGGGAAAAGGAGGAGGAAGTTGCGGAGAGACAAAGAAGATTTACATGGCAGAATCTTCCAGAATGTATTCTAGGGATTAAACATATTAGCATCAAGTGGGAGGCTGTTAGAAATTACAATCTCAGACCCCACCCATAATCTATTGAATCAGAGTCAGCATTGTCACAAGATGCCAGTAAGTTCATATGTACTTTAAATTCTGAGAAGCACTACACTGAGGATCAAATATAGGAGAGCTATATTTAGTGGAAGACACTAAAACAGGTTGTTTCTCATATGGTATAGGTTTCCAGTAGCCATAGATGAGTGAAAGCTGATATCTGCTGATTCTTTTTTGGATCCAGTGTGATTAAGTCATTGTGCCTCAGCACCTGTCTTACAAGAAGGTCTAGAATGATATCAGAAGACTGTCTTACCCAGTTGCATAAAGATTCTTTTTCTACTTAATGATGCTTGAAATTCCTTTAACAGAGAAGAATATTTCACTTCCCAACCAGAAATAAAAAGCCTGAACAGCAAGTACACACAAAAGATAAAATATAGACAGAAACTTAATTATACTAAGGTGAAGAAAAAAAAAAACAAGAATGAAAGTCTAATATCATGTTTTTGCAATCTGCTAGGGAAAGAAAAGTCCAGAGGGAAGAAGTTATTCTATACTCATAGGTTGTTCCCTCATAAGATAACATACAGAAAGAGGAATGTAGGAAGTAGAAAACAGAAGTTCTAAGGCATAACCTTTTTGTAAAGCAAACAGTATCTACTTTGAATTTTTTAAAAGTTCACTCATTTACAAAGAATTTTTAAAGTCTAACTTTATCCTCCCACAGTTTTGATAAACCAAGTATTTTTCAGTAATCCAAAGTAAACTTACGGTACCATGAACTACAACCCTACTATCAGCAATGCTATCTGTAGCATATACAACAAAAGGAAGAGATAGCCCCAGGAAGCCATGTGGACCAGGAGTACCCTACTGGGCTTACCATTTGGAGAAATCAGAACAATGAAAGCACACTTTTTCTGGGAACTCAATCTGCTACCACCTGATAGTCATCTTAAGAGGCACTTTTCTATAAATCACTATAATTTAAAAACTAAATGCTTTGCAACTCCTTTTGCCAGATCAAATCAAACTGACTCTCATTTGGTGGAAGGCCCAGATGTGAGTTTCGTAACATACATCAATTACTATCTGATCCATCACTTGCAACAGTTGAATTTTCTCAGTGCCATTCCCAGAACTAGTGTCATGGAAACAAATAACAGCATCTATGTAGAAGTGAAATTGAAAAATTCTCTAGTCACTGTCTACAGTAAAGCATGAGTGGAGCATGTGTAAGGACATGCTCAAGTTGTCCTTTTAATCTCAAGCCTTATCATCTCTTGAGCTATTTAAAGCCCAAGTTGTAAGCATGAGATGTTATTATATAAAGAAGATGTCATTTTCTCTAACAGCAATTTTGTAATAGCACCTCAGATACTTTCTCGCATAATAGCTAAAAATTTCCAGGCAATGGTTTGGTCATTAACATGATTCCTAACCTCAGGGAGAGATACATGTAAAGTATTGGTTTACTCGAATCTATCACATCACTGTAGGGTGCTTTCAACATAAAATAACCTTGCAAATCTACACACTGAATAAAAACGAACTAGTAAACAGACAATCTGAACAACCAGACCATCTTCACAGTTGAATTTCCAGCTCCTCATAACCTGGTGGGGTTGAGTCAGCTATAACTTCTTTCTGTGCTTGAATTGTCAAATATAACCAAGATCAAATATCCTGCAAAACCATTATCATCACTATTAACAATAAAATTTATTGTTTTTTTTTAAGATTTATTTATTTGTGCATACAGAACTGGGGTACAGACCAGAGGCTCAGGGGCAGCGAGAGGCTTCATCAGAGACAGAGTGGGGAGCAGAACAGGCAGATCTACGAAGTACACTGCTGAGGGGTGCAGTGGGCGGGCCAGGAGAGGTCTGCCAAGCCATGTGGTCACCTCCAGGGCAGACAGGAATTGAACTCATGCGGAAGCGGCTTTAGATTCTCAGTGCTGTTCTTTAACCTGCTGCGCCACCAGGGAGGGCCTATTTAGTGTTTTTTATGTACCAGATATGATTCTGTATATAGAGAACCAGATGAAGACTTATACAGACAGAAAGTAAATGTGGTTGCCAAGAACTTGGGAAGAAGAAGAAAGGAAAAATATTGGTCTCACTCCCCTCTGGTTTAATGGACTTGGATTTCATTTTTATAAGATGAAAAGTGCTATAGTGATAGTCGCTCAGCTTTATGATTTTAATACCACTGAACTTAAAAGTAGTTAAGATGACAAATTTTATATTTATTTTACCACAATAAAGGGGGTGGGTGGTGGGAAGGAGAGAGACAGATGAATAGAGAAGACTAAGCATTATCACTTGGAAAACTTCCTATCAATCAGTTTGATTGGTAGAAACATCCACAGGGGCCTCTCTGGTGGCTTAAGTGTTAAGTCTCAGTGCTAACACTTCTACAGCCTGAGTTTGACTCCTAGCCAGGAGGCCTAATCCACAAATAGTCTAGCAGAACTCTCCTATCTTCCCTATTTCTCCCCTTAGCACTGCATTTCAGTAAATTGACCTGTCTGTTCCCCAATCTGTCTCTGGTTGAATCCTCTCAGGCCTCCCCAAACCTCCCCTACAACTCTGGCCACACTCCAGTTCTTCTATACAAAAAATCAAATAAACAAACAAATAAATAAATAAAGCAAAATACATCTACAGGGTTGTCATCATACACAACCAGGTATGCAGCTTTGTAGATGTGAAATGTGGTCTGAAATCTAAGACCGCCTTGAATATAGTGATTGGAAACTCAGCCTCTGTTGCAAACACATGGAAACCATCTTAACAAGAGTGCATTCCGCGAAGGGAGTACTCCTCTTATCTGTCCACACTGAGCCTCAGAACCTTAACTGTCCCACTTAGGAGACATGCACCTGACTGAAGATTTCATGAAAACTACAGATGAAAAGAGATGAAAAGAGACTATGATACTTTTCTTTCCAAGAAGTAAGAACTGTAAGCAGTGTTCTCTACATTTAACTTAGAAACCATATAAGAGAAAAAATAAAAAGTAGCTGATTACTGACTACCTAATAGAGTATATGGCCATTAGTATTCACTTTACAAATATTTTTACTTCATATCAACTCCTCTCATTAAAGAACTGCTAAGGACTCTTAGGTAGGCAAGGCCAAGGGATATAAATGTGGGTACTTTAAAGCTCGCATCAAGCTCTCCTTACAGAGTCCATCATATTATATATTCTCTATACCACACATTTCAAGTCCTATGCTTTGGAGTGTCATTTTCTCATGGAAATTCCCTTTTTTACTAATTCTAGGAAAGCTTTAAGTCTTTGGCTTTGCTTGCACAGGACATGGTTTAAAAATATTTTATCAATGGTATGTCTAACAACGTTTGCTCCCTTCAGTACATTTTACAACTCAGGAAAGATTTCTCTTTCAAGGTACATTGCCCTATAGCACTGTTCTCTTCTGAATGTCATTGTTTCAGGGATCCCCAGTCTAGCTCCCATGTCTGGCCACTCTGAGGCTACTGGAAATTTATGTCTTTTACTTTTTGACTCCTTTTAATTTGAAAAATATTTTTCAGATAGGGATCTAAACAGATAATGACTTGCCTTATTCTAAATCTGTCTGATAGAAAAAAAATGTTGGCTTCCCATACCTACTCTTATGTTTTATTACTAAAACAGTTAACAAATATATTGACTCTTATAGAACAGTTAAGACACTTTTTATCTAAGCTTGGAAGAAAGAATATTCATTTCCAAAGTCTGCTTTAGGTGCCTGGAACAAGAAAAGGTAAGCTAAGAAATCATTTGTATTTCATACGAATGATTTCCCAAAGAAAGAACCTGGTTTCAGTTTGATCTATCAATAGCTTTCCCAAAGGTAATGTTTAATGTGCTGGGGTAATAAGTTTTTGTATGTTATTACCCAAAGAACTAAAAACATTTTTAAAATCCCATGAAGTTGTTAACTTTGTCCAAGATGGAAATAATGGCAGATTCCAATATACTAAATAACTCACTGGGAAAACAAGAGACTAACTTACATTTGTGGGACTGCCAAAGAAAAGCTCATCTCTCAGCTTCCTATGTTTCTTTTTCTTTTCTTTTCTTTTTTCTTTTTTTTTTTTTTTAAGATTTATGCATACAGAACTGGAGTACAGGCCAGAGGTGCAGGGGTGGTGAGAGGCTTCACCAGAGAGAGTGGAGAATAGAACAGGTAGATCAACAAAGCACAGTGCTAAGGGAGCAGCAGGAGGGTCAAGAGAGGTCTGCTACACCATGTGGTCACTTCCTGGGGCGGGGATCAAACTCATGCTGAAGTGGCTTGAGCTTCTTAGTGCTGTGCTTTAACCCGCTGCGCCACCAGAGAGGGCCCTTATGTTTCTTTTTTAAATCTGATTAATATTTTGCATTAGAAGTGCTTGAATATATCTTTGACTGTGTGAAGAAATAGTGAAGCCACTGAAAACAATCACACAATGCAATAAAAAATGTATATAATGTAAAAATCTAAATAAGTTAGGATTCATTTGGAGTCAGTAAGAAATGTTCTTCAATTCAAAATGAGTAATGTTAAAAATAAGGAATGGGGCCCTCTTAGGTGGCACAGTGGGTTAAAGCTCAACATTGCAATTGAGCTGCAGTCAGTCGAGTTCGATACCCACTCAAAGGTGACCCACATGGCCCAGCAGACCTCTCTTAACCCGCCCGCTGCTCCCCTCAGCAGTATACTTCCTTGATCTGCCTGTTCTTCTCCCCTCTCTGTTCTGGTGAACTCTCACCACCCACGCTCCTCTCTGACCTGTACCCCACTGTATGCATAAATAAATGAATCTTTAAAACATAATAAGGAAGGGGAGGGAAATTACTAGCTCACAAAATAGGAAAACCTATGGAAACATAAATCAGGACCTGAAACAGGTATCAGAACTCAGTTCTCTCAACCTTTTAGCTCTGAAAACAAACCTCTGGGTGGGCTTCATTCTCGATAGCTCCCATCTTCATGAGGACTAGGAGCTTAGACCTCCTTTACAGCAATTACTATGGGAGAGATTGCCCCTTTCCCATTATTCTAACAAATGTGTCAGGATTGAATGTCATGGTCCTGGATGAGGTTATTTGCCCACCCTGAACCAACAATATGTCAAAGGAACATAATGTACTAGAACTGGTGGTGGGGTGGGGGGAGGAGGCTGGTAAGGAGGTATACTCACACGAGCCCCATGGACTAAAGAAAATGAGGAGGGGGATTCCCCAGAAGAAAAGAAATACCATTATCCATTACTGCAAAAATGAAAATAGATATTAGCAAAGCTAAATATGGCACAATCCTGCACTCAAATTAATTGCACTCCAATGTCAGTATGTAAGATATAGAAAATAATTTTTTAAAAGGGAAACTAAGACCGGTGATACAATGTCACAATCCAACCCATTCTGATTATCAAACTTAGACATACATAAATATATTAGAACACTAGTCCTTCCATTTCAACAATAAAAATATGTGGGCCATTCAGACAGAATTAAAGTCTAAATCAATTCAGAAACAATGGTTAACTTTGTTCTAAAGCCACTTGCATCCATGCACGATAGTACACTCTCATGTCAAAGAGGTCCTATTCCTCTTCACTTCAATTTGCATCTTGTTCTGACATTACACCATATGGCGTGGGCCAAGTGCTCTTGTATGCAAAATGAGTTCCCAGTAAATGAGCTAAAAATGTCTTACATACACAATGGCTCTTGTTTCAACTTAGCTGTGACTACTAGATTGCTGCAAACACCAAAATAATAGTGCTGCTAATGAGGAGATTTGTTTATAACTTACTACACTGTCAACTCAAATGTTCAACCATAACGGTTATTATTTATTGCTATGTTGTGAGTATACAAAGCACTGACTGAGGCCAAGAGAGGCCTGTTAGCAGAACCCAACTCTACTAGATTGTAAATAAACTCCTAAAGATAACTTTAAAAATCTTCCCAAAACCTACTGTTTGAGACCTATTAGTTAAGAAGGCAGAGGGCAGATTTAAAATCAGAATCCCAGGATTCATCTTGTAGGAGGCTAGCATGACAACCCGAGTGCTAGTGAGGGTGCAGACAAACAGGCATTCCCAGACATTATCAGTGGGAAAGTGTTTGACCCAGCCTTTGGGAGAGGAATCTTACACGATATATTAAAACTTTAAGAGCACATATCCTCTACTCAGCAATTTTACTTCTGGGAATCAACTCTGTAAAAATTAAAGTAACAATACATGAGGACATATATATAAGGATGTTTATTGCAATTGCATGGTGATGGCAACAACCTACATGTCTATGAGAATGGAATGGTTGAATAGACTGACGTGCATCTGAACAGTACAGGTTATTATGAAACTATTGAAAGAACAAGTCATACTTACATCTCAGATTAGAGAATGTATATAATAGCCTATATGTGAGAAAAGCAAGCTGCACAGAAATAGGATAGATGATGATAGGTGACAACTAGATAACTAACTAGATAGCTAGATGGATGTATGATAGCTAATGCCTACATACATACATAAAGACATATATATCGATACAATTATGCAAAGTATGATCACATTTTTGTGTGAAAGAATAGAATAGTAGGGCCTCCATTTAGGCTTTGCAACTTAGGTACTCTTTAAACCTTACTTTTTTTTTTTTTTTTTTTTTTTTAAAGATTTATTTATTTGTGCATACAGAACTGGGGCACAGGCCAGAGGCTCAGGGGCGGTGAGAGGCTTCACCAGAGACAGAGTGGGGAACAGAACAGGCAGATCAACGAAGTACACTGCTGAGGGGAGCAGTGGGCGGGTCAGGAGAGGTCTGCCACGCCATGTGGCCTCCTCCAGGGCAGGCGGGAATCGAACTCATGCAGAAGCGGCTTTAGATTCTCAGTGCTGTGCTTTAACCCGCTGCGCCACCAGGGAGGGCCTAAACCTTACTTTTTTCATCTGCAATATCAAGGTAATATTTTTGTGAACGCCAAATGAGATGATAATGATGAAAATTATTTGTGAATTGCAAATAGCAATCAAATGTAATATAACATTATTATTATAAGATATTCTTATGTGGATCTGAAGTTTAGGCTCCACAAAATCTTCTGAGAGTAATATCAATTTGTGAGTAGCATTTGGCTCTATTCATACTAATATCAGTCATTCTTTTGCCAATATTTGTGTATAATCAGATTCAGAAAAGAGAAAACAAATGGTAAATTATAATAGATATCACTGAGATTATCCCTACACTTCCAGGAAAACAACTTCACATGTTCCTAAAAGGAACCACACAATTCATGGGCTTTCAACTCTAACAAGATCATTTATCTAGATGTCTAGGTAAGTAGAGGACCATAGAGATAACAGCATTGCAGAAATATGATTATATATAAGTATATAAGAAGTGTTTTTACTTTTCAGTATCAGTATGTTCTCTCATACATGCTTTATAAATAGTTTTAATTATATAATAGATACAATTTTACATCTTGTCCATGGTACCAAATGGCTCTACTTCTTGCTAACTGTGTACCCGTGGAAAATTACTTAGCCTCTTGCTATCTCAGTTCTTTCATTTGCAAAATGGGAGTGAAAATTATATTACTATTTGAAATTGTTATGTTAATTAAATTAGTTAAAGCATTTAAAAGACATAGAAGATATTACTTAGTAGGTGCTAAATAAATGTTAATGCTTATTATACTAACCTTTAACCATTTAACATGAGTTTATACCCTTTTTACATAGTCATTATTGTCTTTATAATCTTCTTTTTATTGCTGTTTAATAGTATATAAGTAGAATGTGTTATCAAATAGATATGTTATAATTTATTTGGACATTGTTCTATTTGTTTATTATTTTTCAATATTTTTTTTAAATTTCACAAGTGTAAGTAGTCTCTTAATAAATATCTTTGTACACTGACCTATCCCATCTTCTAGGTCATTCCCATAAATGAGGTCCCCAGGAAAGAGATGAAAATAACATAGAGGAATCTTTAGACATTTTGATAGAGCTTGAAAATATAACTTAAGGTTATAAAAATAAGTTTCCTGTTCCTTTATAAACCCCCTTCAGAATTTGACATGATGTTCTATAACCAACTATCAACAATGGCAAATTTTTATCAAATTTAAGAAGATATTATAAGATGATACCATATTAAAATTTTATCTGCAAAATTATGTGAGTTTCAGAGATTTCAAATATAGTTCCCCAAGTATAAACATATCACATTCTAGATTTGCTGCAAGTAAAGCAAATTTCAACACACAAAAAATACAGGAAAGTCCACTTACTCAGTGATGTTTTTAGCACATAAAATTCCCCCTGTGAATCATACTTTTCCTAACTGTGCACTCCTAACCAGTTAACTCCCCTTCTGACTCATTCTGAAAGACTCTGATAACTTCTCCATTCAAATTCAAAATGCCCATATACTGTAAGTTCCTTTTCCTCTAAATAAATTAGTTCCCTTTCCCACTGACAATAGTAAATCTCCATGTATATAGATTATGGAATGAAGCACATAACTGGGCTTTCCTACGACACTAAATAATCCCATCTTCCAGGTATGCCTCTCTCCAACTTGATGCTGGACTTTCATTATCCTCATTCTATATCGCCAACCCTCCCCCAACTACCCACCACCCAAAAGAGATGTCTTATCTTTCAAAATCCTGTTTGTTCCCTAATTCCCATTTCTATCTGCATGCTCTATGGTTTCTAGATCTTCTCAGCATAGTTTGCTTACAGAGACACACTCTGCTCACTAACTTGTGTTTATTGTTCCAGTTTTCCTCTCCTGCCCACTTTCCTCCTCAATGAATACACTGAATGTATGACATCATAGAGGATCACTCCACATGGAGAATTCTTGTAATGTGAGAAAAAAATTGAATCCATATTATTTATTTTTATTTGTCCCTTTCCCTTATTGACAATTATTGGTGTACCAACAATAATAATACTAACAAAAATGAAACTCATTCCTCAGGTACTTCTCTGTCCTGTTACTACAAATTGCCCTGGGTTACTGGTCTGGCAAGCTTTCAAGTTCCTTTGCCACCAATTATTGAATTAATTAATTTTCAGCAAGCTTGCTCTTTGTTCTGTATAGAATGTAAATGGCACTCTGGGATGGCAAGTTTATATTAAGAAAACAAGACAAGTGCTAATTTAAGTCATCATGAGAAGCACTTAAAACCCCCACATCTTGCAAGTGGGCACTTAATGATCATTACTTTCCTCCCAGGCAGGACCAAGTGAGTGACTTCAGAGACCTGGAAATTTCACCTAATTGGCCTTGCATGAATCCAGACAAGATTCAAAATTAAAATCATCCTTTGAACCCCCACTGGAAGTTCTAGCAATATGGCTGACATGGCACAACTGGTTGGCAAGTGACAAATTATTTATCCTTTCTGCCCTTTTTTTCTCACATATGAAATGAGGAACACTAACTCACTTCACAGGAAGGATTTGTGTCTTTCATGGGCAATGCTTATCAAAAATACAAACTGCAGAACACCTTTGTTCAGTCCCTAAATTCAGTAACTCTGCCAATAGCATCACTATGTAGCTGATCTAACCTGATCCTTCCTTATGTTGTAGATCTAGTTTGGCCCATAAACATGTTTTTGTCTGCACTTATATATATTTACAGACACGTGTGGATTTTGGTTTCCTATTTTAATGTTTTCTTTTCATTACTGCAATTGTTGAGGCCTTATGTTTCCTTCATCAAATGCTCACTGAGATCCCCATTTACTACTGAAAATGTTAGGTGCATATGCCAAAAAATTGCATGTTCGACCAATGAATATCTAGTCAAATGAGCCCACATCAAACTCAGTTTTACTTTCCTTACTCCAAAGTACCTTCTGTGACTAGACAAAAGATGATGGAAACTTAATCCTAGAACATCAAACCCTGCCAGGCACATTTCCATCTGTCCTATTGAAGACTGCCAAAAGCTTTTTATTTTTTTTAACTTTTTTCCATAAAGTTAGTCAATCAAAAATTCCCTCAGGCAGAAGTTATTTGAGGACTAGGAAATGTGGTGGTCCCTACTCTGACTGACCTCCTGAATCCCAAAAGTCTTATCTGACCAAAATAGAAGGAGGAAAACTAACTGTTGCAGAAGTGTTACCTTCAGAATCTGTTTCCATCCTTCTTTTGGCCATACACACACCCAAAAATCATTTAGCCTTCATGATGAAGAACCATATATAGGAGAGAGAGGAAATTAGGTTATTTCGATCCTAAAAGAAGTAGGAATGTTCAGAACTAGAGCTCAGAGCCAAGAGTAGAAGGGAAGTGAAGTCAATACCATGAGATAAAACTGAGGCCAAGGACTTGAGGTTAAATGAATCAATATCTACTCATCCAAGTCAAAAGTATAATGTCCATTTTGACATGGAGCAGGGGAAAGTCTTACATACAAACAAGGAAAGAGATAGAAAATGTATGTGTTAAAAGTGTTTATTCTCATTTGTAGAACAGACCAGGTAGTTAAAGAGGAAAGTCATACTAACTCTTCTGTTTGAAAAACCAGGTTAATTTGCTAACCTGTGACAAATTAAGTTATCTCCATCTGTCAATTCTCATCAGTCCTATATTATAACTCTCCCCAAAGATTCTGAGGATCACCAAAGACTGCCCAAATCAGAACTCATTCCTGTTTAGGATGTTACTGCTATAGACTGTTAATCATTTTCCTTCCTTCCACTAATGAAATTTGCTTTCTAATTAAAGAGTCCATACTCCCACAAATACAGTATCATTGAACAAGTGCATTAACAAAGTGATTTATGATCAAATGGAAGTCAAGTTAGTTCCAAAAAAGCAGAATCTAAAAGTATTGAATGAGCATCCTCTAACCACAACCCTGGGAAATGAAGTCAGATCTAATAGGGGGAAGTGACCATTTCCTGTTGCCTTCCTTCTCATTTCACATTCACTCTCTACCTGCTGACATCTTCTTTCCACTATGTACTTGCTACATGGAAACTGATGGATTCTGAACTTAGTGTGCATCTGAATTTCCTGGTGAGCCTGTTAGAACACAAATTGCTGGGGCCCAACCTCCAATGTGACCAATTCATTAGATCTGGGATGTGGTCCATGAATTTTCACTTCCAACAAGTTCCCAGGTGGTATTGATGCTCTGGAAAGCTTACCTTATGAACCACTGCTCTATGGAAATTGCAGTGTGACCTTGAATAAGTCTATTTTCTGAAAGGTGGGACACCTGTTCTCTCTCCACCTCAGAGAGTTACTGAGAAGTCCTAAAACTCTGCAAATTAGGTAGAAATAGCACTAGAGATCTGAAATAGTGGCCTAATCACCTTTCTTGGCATCTGACCATAAGGGACACCTGCTTCTTGAAATTGATTTTTACTCCATTGCTCTTCCCCGTCTCCTTTACTTATTTGTTCCACTCTCTCCTCTCCTTCCATATATTCTCTTTGCATATTCATCATTGCCACTGGCTCAAAAATCACTTAGATGAAAATCAAGTTCCATATATCTAAATGTTCTGTTCACAATTTCTCTAGGTTTAGTAAATATACAAGTATATTTTACCCTTAACCCTAATAACCCCTCCTCATGGATAATAAGTTTCAAGTTTCCTTTTATAGCCCTTAATGACATCAGCCACATGGCCTCCCTTCTCCCCATGCCGCTACCCTGTTGGCTTCTCACAGGTCTCCCATCTGACCTCACTATCTACAGAACCTCTTTATTCCAATTATGCTAAGTGTTGCCTCCATGTGAGGATACTTAAAATGTAAGTTTCCCTGCTCTAAAATCCACTTTGACTTCTCCTGGCCTTAACAACAAACTCCCAAAATTAACACACATACTAGGGACTTTGCAATCTGCCTTCACTTTTGAACAGAACCCAGGTTAATGACTGTCAGGGAAGTGGTAGAACAGACTCTGAACTGAAGCAACTTCACTGCCATTTTCCAATTGCATTAGGTATTTCCAATCTTTACTTCTATTTCTCTACTAAAGCCTTGGCTATAACCAATCCATCCTACCAAATTTTCCACCAAAATACTACCATAAATATCACAAGTATTCCTTTGTCAATGATGTCCTCATTCCTTTCTGCTTCACACAAATTATAGCCACGAATTATAACAAACACTGTCATTAAAGTCATTGCGTTACATATGACAAATGCTCATAATGCCATACATTCTCGAGTGCTTTGTACTTATAGTTTTCCCTTCTCCCTCTTCTCATTTTTTTTCTCCTCCTCTGACCTCCCTCCCTTCTTTCCCTTAAATCCTCCCCTTCACCCTCTACCATGTTTTAGAACCTCTTATCCTAAAAAAAATCTTTTATCCCCAATCAACCCAACATATATCAACCAGACCACTTCTCTGTTTGCTTTTACAACTGTCATACAATTTCTATACTTTTTCACGTCACATTCATTACAGTTGAGCTTCCTGCTCAACTGAATTAACTCTTTCCAATTCAGTAAGGACCACAAATATAAATGAAATATCAACCAAACTATCTTATCTACGTCTAGCAGAAGTCAACATGTCTAACCCCTCCTTCTTCCCTACATTTCTTCTCTTGGCTTCCACACACCCTTCTACCTTTATTCTTACCTCATTGGTCACTCATTCTAGGTCTTCTACACATGACTCTCCTACGCAGTCTCTAATTTTCTGGGTTCCCAAGGATTCAGTGCTGGGCTCTCCTCTTCCTATCTATATGATTTCCTAGATAACCTCATGTGCTTTTATGACTTTAAATATAATCTACTTCCCAGTGACTTCTTACTTCACCACAAAGTTTAACATCTAATTGGAACCCCATTTCTATTTCTTGATATCTAAGTCTTGATGTCTAGTAAATTTATACACTAAATTTATACAAATAGTACTCTTAATTTACCTCTCTGGTCTTGTTCCTGCTTTTCCTCCAGTCCTGCAGGGGCGGTGAGAAATTCAGAGACAGAGTGGGAAGCAGAAGAGGCTGACTGACTAAGTACACTGCTGAAGAGCAGCAGGTAGGTCAGGAGAGGTCTGCCACACCATGTGGATCACCTCCAGGGCAGGCGGGTTTCTAACTCATGCTGAAGTGGCTTTAGCTTCTTAGTGCTGTGCTTTAAACCCACTGCACCACCAGGGAGGGCACTAGATATCATCTTTAATATGTAACTACATCTATTCCACCAGTAAATCCTATTGGTTGTAGCAACAAAATATGTGTCAAATATGCCCAGTTCTCTCCATCTCCCTCCTACCACTATAGACAAAGTTACCATTAGTTATTTCTTGTAACATTGCAATAATCCTCTGAGTGGTCTTCCTGAACCCATGTTTGTTCTCTCCCATAGCAAATGCCATCACATCATTCAATCATACATTGGGCTCTTGACTTTTTGATCTTAAGCAGGACCACATTCTCCATAAAACATTATTCATACCATACTAGTCTTCTTTTGTCTTTCACTCAAAGCATATTACTTCCTGGCTTTGGGGGTTTTGATGTTCCCTCTTTCAGGAACATTCTCCACTTGTTTTTCACATGGTTGATCCTTTCATATACTTCAGATGTTAGCTAGAAATATCACCTTCTCAGAGAGTCTCTTGTGACTATCCTGATTAAAATATTCCCCATTAATAAGGTAGTTTCTATCTTACCAGACTGAAGTTACCATAATCTAAAAACTTACTAATTACTAATGTTCTAATTGTTTACCTTGTTATCTCTTTTCAGTTTCATTGCCTAATACCTTCACATTACAATGTAAGCTCAATGAGGAAAAAAAAAAAACCCTGTATTTTCTATGATGTATTAGTAGTACCTAAGAATAGGGTTTAATATCCATCAATAAATATTACCAAAAATGTAAATAAATGGGAGGCCCCTTCTTGAGTCAAGATGGGTGCTAGAAACACACAAATTCAAATATCAGTGAGCTAAAACTACAATACTTTGTATCTTGTAAGTGCTAGATCTGCTCATCCTGGTACTATCTGGGCATGAGTCCTTGAGGAAGAGTAAATCAATGCAACAAGGTGTGGTTAAGTGTATATTTTTTTTAAAGCTCCCATCAAGAAGTGACACGTTCATTTTGTTTGATTTAACCAAAACATAACAGGGACTAACTGATATGGGTACCAGAGAAAGAAAGATAGAAAGAGTTGTTCATCCACCTTCTACTAGAAAATTTCTTCCATCCAGAAGAAGAACAATAAAATTATTGGTCATGTGCACTTTTGGCTTTCAGATCCATCCTCTACATAAAGCCTTCTTCCACCAACCCAGCATAACATAATGTTCCCGACTACCTCTAGCAATTATTTTTGCAATTATCACTTGATATGATTAACTGTTGAATGTTCTGCCTCCCATCTACATTGTAAATAAGGATGGCAGCAACCCATATGTATTTCCTTTACACCTAGTATTCTGCGAACCTAGTTCAGTACTTTTGTAATAGTAGACTCTCAACAAATACTTAGTGGAGAAAAGTCTCACAGTTTTTTGTGTATATGTGATTGTTTGTTTGTTTGTTTTTTCTGTACAATTAAACTAAATATCCCCCTGTACATAATAAAGCAAGAATTTATATCTCATATATCTTCCATCTGCCTCATCTTGGAGAGTTTCTCCTTCTGGCAGGAACAGAGCAAATAATTGTTGAGCTGAGCTAATATTAGTGAAACCAGTCATCAAAGTACAATGTGCAAAATACCCCTATTAAAAACGTACTAAGCCCAAGCATGGCCACCTTTTGAATGCAAACTCACAGAAGATATACATTGCCCTCCCTGGTATCCTACAGCTAGTTTTCTTTGGTTGGAAAAAAGCCAACAGATGACATTTGGGGTTTTCTTAGTTCTGTTGGTGGTCAATCTGCATCTAGAAGTAAAACTCCCCTTTCCACAAGATTTCATGATAAGCAGTAACCACAGGACTTGAATTTTGGTCATTGATAGTGTCTCAGCTCAGCTGTGCATCCTAATGTGAAAATGAAACTTGTGTTCCACTCCCTTATGTTCCATTTCTTTCAATTGCCAATTTCTAAAATGATGCTGAGATTAAAATCTGTTCCATCTTGAGCAGGGTCATCATGTGTGATGACAGATTTGTCTCTAAGACCCACACTATATGGGAGAGAACAGTGATACTGAGATTTTTACATCAGAAAATATCTTTTGGTTACCAGGTGGTTTCTATTTCTGTTGACAAGTTCAAAGTACATATATTTGGACATCTTCCCTGCTGCAGTACCAATGCACTCATAACCTACTTCCTTAGAAAAATGCTGTTTCCATTAACTGAGTATTCCCAATCTTTCAAATTACACAAACCAGTGTGGCATAGTAGAAAGAGTTCAAAAAAACCTTTAATTCCATAGTTTATCTTGAGCAACTTTTTACTTGAATTTCAGTTTCATCATTTAAAAATTATGACAGTTTAAGCTACCTAGTAGGATTATATAGTACAGCTTTAGAAATGCTTAGCCTCCATTCCTGGCATATAGGAGAAAGTCAATAAATGTTTATTCTTTTCTAACAGCTATTTTAGTTGTTAAGCAAAGTACCCACTTAAAGTCCCTTCAAATAAAATCACCCAACAATGGCAGAATTGTTTTGAGCTAATGAATCTAAAGGCCCACAAAAGGCCTGGCATGTGACAAACACTACCCATGGCTGGTAGCCATCAGTAGCTACACTCGGGCAAGCTACTACCTAAAATTTTATTTTTATACATTCCCCACAGTTTCAGCTCTTACATTCAAGTTTTCTAAAATGTCTACTGTCTCTTTCACTTAAAGTCCCTTCAAATATGCATATGAGTTGGGAATATGCATTAAGTACATAAATTCCTTGAACCAATAATTCTACTACTAGGAAAATACTAACACATATGCATTATGACAACTGTAGAAAGATACTCATTGTAACTTAAATTTGTCTCATCAAAAGATAAGCTAATATTTGTTAGTAGGAGAGTAGGTTAATAGTAGGAAAATTATTAAAGTTTCCTGGTATGTCTGTAAAAAGAAATGCTATGAGTGGAGCAACTATATATACTGACAGAAAAATCTCCCAGATGTGTCATTAATCAAAAATACTGAGATACAGAACAATGGTTATGATATGCTATAATTTGCTTTAAAAAATTACATGTGTGTATAAAAACACACACACACATCTCTGTTAGCTCAAACTGTCTCTACAGAGAAAAAGAGACTGGTAATGGCTATTGCCTGTGGGAGAGGAACAGGTGTTCTGGGAAAGGGTTGAGGGTGAACTATTTTTCACAGAATATCCTCCTATAATACCTTTAGAAATCTTCACAACGCACATGAAGTTGTACAATTTACATGCTCCTTTCTTAAACTATATTATTAAAATTTCTCCTAACCCTTCATAAATCAGTGATTATATTTGGGAAGAGGGTTATAGATAAAAGAAACTTTCATAATGATTTAATTTTTCTTTTAAAAACAAGTTATTAATATTAATTTTAATTACTGTAAATTAGTACAGAACAAGGAAAATGACCAGAAAGGGGAACTACCACTAGCTAAATGGTCACTCCCATTCCATATTCACAGTCCATCAACCAACAAGCATTTATTGAGTAGTTAAGTCCTTGATGCAGTGAGTTGAAATGATGCAAAAGAGATGGAGAGTGCATGCTCTTCCCTCAATGGGCTCTCAAGCTGGTTGGAGGAATGAGATTAACAGGTGAAAAAGTAAACAGCATTAAAGTAGCAGCTTGCTGCTATGAGGTTGCTCTGCATAAGGTAAGTTTTTATAAAGGAGGAATTTGCAGTTCCTCTGCAACAGAGATAATGATGACTTAGGGGACAAGTTATGTCTCCTCCTTTCTCCATTTCCTTGCCTTTAAAATGGAATAATCTGCCTAGGCTCTTCTCTCACAGGGATACTGTTAGGATTAATGAAGTAAAGTTTGTGCTTATGTAGCGTCTTTCTTCTTAGAACTCAGAGTGCTTTGCCAAATATTCTTATTAATATTCAGGAGGTGGTTCATATATTTTTCCACCTTTCACTCTGGAAGTTGCACAGCTATATCTAAAGACTCCAATTCTTTCACTCGTCCATCATTTTCTCTTTTGCATCAGAGTAGTGCAGGTTTAAGCTTAAAGTCTTGGTAGTTTTATAGATCTCAAGGCTAATACCATCACACAGCTTGCCTGCAGGAGAACCCACCTGTATATTCTAAAAATTCTATAGTTTTTATGCACACTAAACATGAACTCATAGTAAGATATCAGACAAATATATGGGGGAGGTTATTCTTATAACAAAGAGATTCTTCCAAGAGGGTGATTCACAATAGTAAGAAGTTACTTGTGGTTTGCAAGTTTTGGAATACATACTGAGCCCCATCTCCCCCCATTATCCCCAGAGACAATACTATCCCTCATAAAAGGAGTGGTTTGGAACTGGGGTAGAAGACAGGGAGTAGAGAGAGAGGAGGTGAAAATGAGATGAGGGGAAGAAGCTAGAGCAGAAGGGTAACAGGAAGCTACATAAAAGAAAGTGACTCCTCCATATCCCCCCTCCCCAATTATGAATAAATTCTACTTAAGCTTACAAAGTACTGAGAATGAGTGGACTTCTTATGTAAACCAGCAGAATTTGTAACCAGACAGATGGGGATGGTAAAACAGAGTTAAGCTGATGAGCCTGGAGAATGACAGGTATAATGGGAGAATGCTGGACTTTGCATGCCTTGAGACTGACTCAGATTCAAGTGAATTAGACTAAATCTCTGAGAGGAAAAGTGACAGGTCTAATACAAAGAATTAAATACGTAATCTCCATCAATGGTTGTTATTTATGTACATGTATGACTATTACAATTAAGGTTTTCAAAAGTAAAACTTTACATTTAGAAAGGATGAGCCAGCCAGTTCAGCACTTCACCTGGACTAACTAGAGATTGAGAGAGATGTGAACAGCTTTTCTCCATTGCCATGGCCAAGTTTGGATCCAAGGTCTCCTACCTGCCAGTCAAGTATTGGTTACATGTAATCAAACCATGTCACTGCCCAATGAATCTTTGTTGCCCTGTTTGGATGTTGGAGAACAGCACTGGCTGAAGCTTAAATTGAGAGGTAGTAGGAGGGCTGCCTACTCATATCGCACTACCTGTTTGGCCCTAGGCCAATATCACAAAACAAAGCTTCTTGCAGCAACTGAGAAGAAACCATTTGCATAACTTAAAGCTATGTTAGAGTGTTGTGCTTCATGTCTAAGAAGCATAAGTCTTGAGCTTTAAATAGCCCAACCCTAACATATATTTAAGAGCAATGTTCTAAAGGCTGTGTTACATAAAGTGGAACACTTAGTGACACCACAGCAAAGTGCCAGGTCCCCTTTCTTGCAAATTGACAGAAGCCAGCCTTGGTTAGGCAGCTGGGAGGAAAACATTCCTGTGATATGAAACTGAAAAGAGGTCAGCCCTGTTTATGACTTAGAGAGCCCTACAGTATTCCATCAGCTTCAAATAGTTCCTCCCCTTATCTGCTGCAATCTCACCAACCCTCCAACATAAGGTCACGCCTCCAGATTAGACAATAAAAGAGGAGTCATAATTCCTGGAAGGACACTGAGGAACGCCTAAATGTTCCATAAGTACAAGAAAGACCTGTAAACACAAATTGTAGGCATCTTTATCTTTTTGAACTATCCCCATTAAAACAGACTCAGGAAAAAAAACTCAGAAGAGCTTTCATTACTCTCTTTGATTCCCCAGTAGTCACTTCACTCATTTAGAAAACATGAAAGATGAAGTTGTTAAATGCCTAGGAATCATTCCAAATTTTCAAAGTTAGGATTCTGAGTTAACCAATTCAAATGTTGATCCCATACAGAAAGTTTGTAGACACACCCAGAATGTTTAGCCAGATATGCAGGCACTCTCTCATCCATATAAACTGACCCAAAATAATAACAATGGCACCATTCTCCAAGAGTTCTCATTAATCTTAAATAAAGCACAGGAATCTTTTAAACAAGAAAATATTAGTATGGTCATTGATTCTAATTTTGTAAAAGAAGTAAAATGGGAGAGACTAAAGATGATGAAGTCATTAGAAGATTGTTGCAATAATCCAGGCATGAGGTCAGACTACAGCATTGACAGAGGGATGAGAAAAAATGAAGAGTTGCAGGTTCATCTGCAAAAGGAAGAATTAATAAGACATTGTTACTGCTTGGATATGAGGGATAATGGAGAACAAAGATTCAAGAGTGACTTCTATGTTTTATTTTAACAGCTGGATGAAATGGAATTCTTTTGACCAAAATAAGGAAGAAAATAGGAAAGTATTTCTAATCCTTCCACAGAAATACAGATACCAGTATATGAGAGATCTTTCACCCTTCATAGACCACTTCCCTGTGAAGAAACTGCACCTTAATTAATAATCCAAGAAGATAATTTTTATATGGATTTCCCCAGGCCCTTTCTCTTCCTACTTATAAGGCAGTCCTACAATAAGAATATCAGACGGCGAAAAGATGGAGGAAAAGGAATAGAAAGTAAAAATAATAAAGGATATTGCACTTGCACTAAGGAAATTGTTTCCAAAACTTTGTCTTTAGAATCACAAAATGTGTCCTTCTCATCATAAAGCTCTGGTTCTATTTAGGAGCAAACTGAAGGGACATGGATCACAACCTGGCACTAATAGAAATAAAAAGTTTTCACCTAGAAGTGCTCTTCTGAAAGAGGCAGCCACATAGTTTACCCACATAAGGGGTAAATTCTAGAGTAACCATCTATGTAGACTCTCTCTATATACAGACACACATACAGCCCAACAAAAACACAGGTCTTCCAAGGACAAAGAGCAAAACCATAGCTATTGAGTATATCAATTTTCTCCACTAGGGATGATGTAGGGATTGATGGAGGGGCCTGGGGATACTGCACACTTGGGAAGCACTGTGGGCCCCTGTGCCCTGACCTAGTCACAGAAAACTTAGACACTAGACTCTCCTGTCCTAAACTTTTGCAGGAGGTTCCTATAAGCCCAGTTTCTAATGGTGACTCTAATGGGTAAGCTCAGGAAGGTAATTGTGTTTGGTTCGATAAAGTACCTAAAGCTAAGTTTATTAACTATTATGTTAAATTGTGGGTTTTTTTTTTTTTAAGATTTATTTATTTGTGCATACAGAACTGGGGTACAGGCCAGAGGCTCAGGGCCAGCGAGAGGCTTCACCAGAGACAGAGTGGGGAGCAGAACAGGCAGATCTACAAAGTACACTGCTGAGGGGAGCAGCGGCTGGTCAGGAGAGGTCTGCCACGCCATGTGGTCACCTCCAGGGCAGGCGGGAATTGAACTCATGCAGAAGTGGCTTCAGCTTCTTAGTGTTGTGCTTTAAACCGCTGCACCACCAGGGAGGGCCAAATTGTGGGGTTTTTAAAAAGATTTATTTTATTTATGCATACAAGCACTGGGATGTAGCCCAGAGGTATGGGGTAGGGTGGTGTGGAGGAATAGAATGGGAGGATTCACCAGAAAGAGAGTAGGAAAAACAGGTGGATCTACTGAGTACACTGCTGAGGGAAGCAGCGGACAAGAGAGAAGTCTGTTGTACCATGTGGAGTAGCTCCCTGGCCAGGGATAGAACTCATGTCGTGGTGGCTGGCAATTGCTTTATAGTGCTGAGACCTTAACCCCTGTGCCACTAGGGAAGCTCTGGGTTAAATTGTTAAGAAACTGTAATTTATCTCTAGAGATGCCATAACAAATCACTGAAAATTTGCCTAGTTAAAATACCAGAAATTTATTTTCTCATAGTTCTGAAGGCTGAAGTCCAAAATCAAGGTGTCAGAGGGACTGAATCATCTGGAGGCTCAGAGAACAACTGATTTATGTTTGTCTCTTAGCTTCTGATGGTTTCCTAGATGCTGGTGTTGCTGGACTTGTGATATTCCAATCTTTTCCTGTATCTTCTCATAGCCTTCTTCTCTGTGTCTCTATGTCATTTCCTCTTCTAATAAGGGTACCAGCCATTAGATTTAGGGCACTCCCTAATTCAACATCTCATCTTAATTTTCAACTACCTATATCAGAAAAAAAATTTTAAATAAGACTACATTTTGAAGTCGCACATGGACAGGAATTTTGGAGGGATTCTATTGACTACAGTAATATCACATGTTGATATTAATGAATGGTGGCTAAAACCACAATGTAAGTTCTTAAGTTTTTCTTAAAATATATCTATCCTTCTCACAGAAGGTATCAAACAGGGAATTTCAAAGGGCGTATAGTGTTTTCTTTATTATGGAATAAGATCCCTAACTCCCTTTTCTTGTAAGTTAGTCTTAACCCCCTCCCTGCCCTTTCCCCAATCAGATTTTTTTCTTTATGAATTAAAAGATCCTTCTTCTCACCCCATCCATCATCACCATTCCTAAATCCCAACCTGAGAGAAATAAAACAGGTGATCCTAGCTACTTCTGAACTAACCTAAGGAAATAGATTTCTACATTTTGTATTATTCAAAGAATCTTAACATTTTACTCTTTTTTAGAGTGAAAGGTTTCAGGACACATGGGGATCACCAGACCCCTTGGATGAGGAAAGTGTACAGGATAAAATGTTTGATAATCTTAGAAATCATGACCCTACTGTGGTGAGACTTTCAGAAACAGATAGCAACATTATCTGAAGCTATTCTGGTTTAAGGCATTTAAATAGTCTAATGTATCACAGTCTGTTTTAAATGAAATACATTAAAGCACACCTCAACACAAACCCATAAATGAAACAAAGATGTCTTAGAGGAATAGTTTAGCTGTACTGCTTTGCAATCTCAATGTAAACTCTCCTTTAGTCTAAAAGCATTAAAATCATAATAATGAAATTTTGCCATTAGGAGTCAGAAAGCACTTTTCTCTTTAAAAAGACAGATGCATTAAAATTTAATTATTGCCTCCCTATCTGATTATCAGGCAAGAATAAAGCACATGGGAGGGTAGGAGGGGGTAGGAAAGCTACACATATGTTCATCCAGCACAGGAATTTTTAAAAGATTCTTCAAGGAAATGTCCCCCAAGACCCATCCAAGGGTAAAAAAATAATTGTCTGTATGTGTGTGTGTGTGTGTGTGTGTGTGTACGTACGCATATATATATGTATGTTGAAACAAAAAAGTGAATGTACCAATTGCATAAGCAAAGAGATAAAAACAAGAGCTTACAAAATGAATATGATTTCTTAATTCTGTACATTTTCACAGACTCTGAATAGTGTAGATGCATTTGACTTGGTGTCACATCACATTAGATGGCTCCTCTGTCCACATTTTTTCCTTCTTCAAGATAGGTAAGCAGAGATTCTGTTCTGGAGTATAAACGCTCGCAGCAGCAGGAACACAGCATATCTCATCTCTAATTTATGACTGACTAACTGAAACTCCTCACTGTCAGCAAACTCTGCCGTGTTTACTGGTTTGACAGCATACACACATATGGCAGAAGCCAGATGGACCTTCTCCCCCAGCTTCAAGCTAAGGGTGCTTCATTAGGAAAGAGATGCAGCCAGTCTTTGAGATCTTTGAACAAGGCTTTCCAGCACTACAGGAAGGAAGTCAGTCAGCACTGCAGAAAGAAAGTAATCCTCCCTGGGTGAGGGATTAGGTCAGAATAGAATTTACAGTTGTCCCATTGAAGTGCATCATGTTTGAAAGACTGTGTAGCTCATCCTTCCAGCCACAGAAATCAGGAAGTCACTTCCAAAGAAATCAGCTGAAATGAAATCTGCATTTAATCTACCCAGAGAAGGGTAAATAAAAACAACATATCTACTTTTTAAATTCTGATTCATAGGTCAGAGTCAATCGTGTCAAAAAGTTCTGGTAACTCCAAGAAACAGCAATGCCTTTTGCAACTACAAAGATTGCAATAAGCACTCCTGCTACAGTAAAATATTCCTCCTAAGTTGTAAGATGAAATGTCACTTTCTAAACCTAACCTTTCATTCTAAAATTCCAAGAAAAAAAAATATTCGCTTCAGTTTACCCAACATTATTGTCTCAGATTTGCTTTTACAGATATGTGATATTCTCTACAACCTGATCTAACCTGTACATTTTAACATTTCTTTTTTTTTCTTTATTTTCTGGCCTCCATGATTTGGGTTGTGTCTCAGAAACAATGGACTTAGATTCTGTCAGAATCCTGTTGATTTGTACTTGAACCATCTGCAGCAGAGATCTCTACAAAGTAATCTGAGATCTCCTCTCTCCCTAACCCCTCAAGTAAGGGTTCCTGCAGTAGTTAAGGGGTACAGAACAATTGAAGAAGAATTGATCCTTAGCCAAAGAAGAATCTGCTGTACTCTAAATTATCAAAATCACCCTCTGACCCAGATACAACCTTTAATTCCATTTATCTCAGAACCACATTTCAAGCAAAAAAAAGTCTGATCCCAGGGCAGAAGTGGGTAGTAGAGAAGAGGTTCATGGCTTAAAGCCATGTCCTTTCATAAAGAAATGGTAGATTTAATAGGAAATCTAGCCACCCCTCCTCTACTTTCAAGGGTCTTCTGGTGATTAAGCTCTGGGTAAGGCAACAGTGAGGAGGGATCACTGGACTTTGTTGTAAACTGCCTCCCCATACCCTACAATTAGTTCACACTGACTTGAAATTCTCCTCCTTCTCAGAGGTGAAAAAAATTACATATTGCTATGGAATGGGCTTGAGTAGCAACTAACAATTTTCTCTACATTCTACAACACAATAAAAAAAAATCTATTTCTCAAGAACAGCCTTTTAATTGAATGTTGGGATACACAGGGCCACTTCTCGTCTCTGCCTTTCTTCAAAGAGTCATTAGAACAAATCTTTTTTGTGTGTACATCAGGATTCTGCGTTTAATGTAAGGCATTCATACCTTCTGCTTAAACATTATTTCACAGCACTAAAGAGAAGCCCCTAGTGTGAGGCTGTGGGTGAATGATAACCTGGTCCTTTCCCATTTGCTCATGGGAAACTTTGATATGATTTGAAACTCAGTGTCACTGTTGGTCAAACTCTATGGAACCAGAGCTCCATTATTAACCAAATAGAAGCGGAACAGAATGCACAAGACTGGGCTGCCTGTGGTCCTCAGGGCACTTGACAGTAAGTGCTCGCTAATGTATTGTCTAAAGGTTTCTATTGGAAACTACAACTTTAAGTGAAAAGACTTGTAACATAGCAGGTTTCATTAACATTGTTCAGGATTTTTTCTTATCAATTTTATAACTAAATGACATTGAATGAGATGATATTCTATGACCTGCTATATCTTACATCAGACCAGAATACAATACTCCTAAAGTGTACCTCAGAACACTGTGAATTCCTATAAAACTATGAGCCCCTTTTACAGATAAAGAAACTGAGACCAGAAAGCTACTTGATAAGTATTCAACTAGCTAGTGATGGGGAAGAAATTAATTGGGAAGTTTCCTATATTCAACTATCTGAAGTTATCCTTTAACATAGATTTCTTCTCATCATAAGGGAGTACAGTTGCTCTTTAAGGGTCTAATATTCAGTTAATGAGATTAAATAAACAAATGGGGTAGAAAGCGTAGGCTATGTTTGGTTACAATTTAAAGCATCTAAATATATTAACTCGAAATTAGGGGAGGAAGGAATAAGATGAAGCCAGCGGAGCCAAGTTTACAGCTCAGCAAACAGGCTCCTGAATCTCTGCATGGTTTACACCTCAGACAGCCCCAGTCCATGAGAATGGAAGTGAAAAGAAAATGCAAATTCAGCTGCATGTTACATCCACAGTAAATGCAAAGACAAATTAAGAATTAGAGACAAATGCAAATTACTCTGCTCATAAAAGAAACCTATACAAAAGACAGGGAATGAAAAGACTCTGACAGTTATGGATGAATCTCTGAAGAGGCGCATAGCGACGACGGTATTTCCAAATTCAAGCCTTTTAAAAACTGGTTAGAAGAATGAGAACAGCTGCTGCAAAAAAAAAGGGGGGAGGAGGGAAACTGCAGTTAACAGTATACCAAGCTACAGACTAAAACAGAGATTTGTGTCCTTATTGTCAAGGTGAGTATGAAAAGCAACAAAGGGATGAAGCCAGAAGACCTCTCTTTCCAGAAATTCTACAGCAGACTTTAAAAGCTAAGCCCCTGGCAAGCCTCAGGCTGAGGGGGGAGGGAGGAGACTGCAAGAGAACAAAAGAAAGAAAGAGGCAAGGTAGAGAAATATGCCAACATTGGATAGAGAAAAGCCACAGGACATCCTAGCAGGAAAGGGACCTAAAGATCAAGGGTCATTCATTAACTCCAATGACTGCCTGGCCAGTCAGGTAGTGGAGAAAGCCTGCCTGGCTAGGAACAGTGCTGATAAAGGTACTCAAATACACCCTTTTAAAAAAGATGTTAGAACACAGACACAGAGCATGTCTGCTCAACATCAGTTTGTGTCCTTTTATAATTGAGTCTTTGGGTACATTTTCAAATCTGGGGAATAGAATAGTTGAGTTTTCAATTGTCAGTGAACGAATCAATGAATCCCTCACTTTATAGTAAAGAAACTGAGATGCTAAAAGGTTAAGTGCCTTTCTAGAATTCACTCCATTAGGTAAAAGAAATTACCACCAGAGCCAAGCTCCTGTCCTTTAATCCGGTGTTCACGCGTCCATGTTTTAACACTTCTGTAAGAATAAAAAGAAAGCAAATGTCTGGGAGTAGAAAAGAAATTCACAATTATCTCAGGTGGCACCTCTGAGTCTTCCTGTCATTAACTACCATCCTGTGCTGGAGTAAATCATTTAGGTCTTGGTTTTGGTCAAAAACCAGAAACTTGCAGGGATCCGGAAACAACATATATGAACAGAGTGACCCTCCGTCACCCTGTAACAGTCTGTGCTCTTTATAAAGAGCAACCTTTACCCAGTTCCAGCCAGTTGAGACTAAGTGGGATGTAGCCACTCCTTTTAGAAGACAGGCCAGAAATCTATATTTTTATTTGAAACATTTTCATTTTAAGATGGTGTAACTACTTCATGTGTAAACACAGTCAGAGTCTAACAAAATATGGGTAAAAGAGAACCTGAACACTGTCATGACAACTTCTATCACTGGTCTTGGCAGCCACTGTAAGACAAGGCACAGTGTATTAGCTCTAAACCACTCCACCACCTCAGCTATTTAGATGCTCTCTATCTAAAAATGTCTACTTTTATGAAAGGATCAAATATATGAAAACTGCATTTTATTTGAAACAAGTAACTTTAGTGAGGCCTCAACATTTATATACTTGTCTATCACATTTCTTGAAGTTTCATGTCTCTTTATCCCTGGGTGGCATTAAACTGTGTTTGCTTTTCTTATCTACCTACAGTTAGTAAGGTTGTCAAAATGAGACTCTGTGTTTTCCTCCTTTCTAGAACTCATAAAATACTTGCTGGTCTTCATATATCAACTTAGTCAAGTCTAGGCCTCTAGTGGTTATCCAAGTGAAACAGTAGAAACTTAATTTGAGTCCAGTGTTAGTAAATGCACAACATTTATTTAATAAGATGGGATTAAAAAATGAACACTTATGTATTTATCATGACACAGACTGAAAGAATTCAAAACTTCCATACAACAGATAACAACTTGTCCTGCAGAGCTGATAATTCATTTAATTTGGAGGAAAATAATTTTTTTTCTCTCCTGAAGCTATTAAAAAACCAGTTTCATGAGTTATCTAAGAAGCAGAACTCAAGTTGTTTATGAGGCAATCGGCCTCTGAAGAATGATGGTCATACAATAAGCTTAGCCTTGGGAGAGGTGAGGCTGCAATTTAAAACCGGCAGGAATGTAGTTTAGCTTAAGGTGCCTGTTCCATTCTCCTCACAAAATCCTGGGCTGTGGATAATAAAAGTGGTAAATGTTATATAAATAGAGTGTGACATTTGCAAAGGTTAAGAAGAGCCTCTTTACTCCTTTTCTTCTTTTCCCAGGTATTATATTTGAGCAGTGAACCCCAAGGTTTCAGTATTCAGGTACAAGCCTGCAGGTCAGATTACTGGTGATACTGAGGTAGATCAGGAATTTCCACCCTGTTTGTTCCTTGGAAGAAAGCAAGGCCTCACCAAGTAAGATTTTGCACAAACATCACCCAAGCAAGGGGTGCTGTGGCATTCTGCCAAGTGTCCCAGGCTGCTGAATTTGCACAAAGCAAGTTTGGTTTTGTCTTTAGTTTCCATAAGGAAAGGGCACAATTTAGAGGCACTGCTTTACAGTATAAGCTTCATTCCATCCATTTGTGGCAAGTCTCTGAATTTTTTTTTTCTTTAATCCTCCCTTTCAAGTAACTAAACAAAGAGGTAGGGTGTTCCTGCTACTAAATCTGTGAAAAACATTCAATGTCTAGGATATCTGAGCAGTGAAGGTGTTGGGTTTTCTGACCCATAAGCACAGAACTAACTGGAACTGGAAGACCATCTTAAGAGTCCAGCTGAACCCTGCCCTGCCTTCAAGTCAAGCAAAACTTAAACCTGAAAGAAAACTTTGAAATTTGTAAAGAATAAGGTTATAGAGTTCCTAAACGATCTATCAGTATCTCCACAAACTTTGTGGGTCCGGAAATTCTCCTTAACATCTAACTCACTTTTTTCTCTATAAAGGGACAAATGTCCCTTTCTTAGATAGTATGAACACAAAATATTCTGAACCATGCATATATCCATACAGGCATTTGCATATGTAGATCCAGGAGATTGTTCAATCAAACTGTAACAATTCTCTGTAATAACTCACTCGTGGGTCTTCATTATGATGCATTTTTGTGCACTGACTGAAAACTCAAGTGTCCAGCACTCCACTGAAGCAGCACCTTTGCAAGTCAGTTTTCTTTTATGACTCACATTTACAGGACTTATTTATCTCACATACGCCCGCCCACATGACACACCCAGCACAGGATTAGTAGGTAGTAGATAGTGAATAGCTGAATACTGACTGATGAAAGACTGTCAACATTTTAGCCGCATGAGAAGTCACCATGATTCTAAACCCTTGAATAAACTTTGACAATTGCTTCATTCCTTTCCCTTACCATTCCTCTTTTGCCCTCCTAAAGTATCCTATACTAGCCTTATACCCCAATGAGATTTTGGTGCAGAAACCAAAACCAGCCTTGCCACATCCTCCATTGTGGCTTTTAGATTCCCTGGTTTTGGGGTTTATACTACCTGCTGCCCACCATACTATTCCAACTGTGCCCCAAGTTAGGTCTTCTCCTACCTTGCTTCATGTCCCCTCTAACCTAGTAGTAACCTAGTAGTAAATATGATTGTGGCTACAGTTACTCAGCACTAAAGATCATAGGTCTTTAGAAGCTGAATTGAATGAATAATGGAAGCTGCATTTGTCTGTGTATAAAAAGTGATAGCAACAAGTATCTTTGGGTAATTTAGATTTGGTCACTTACGGCACAGGCTCTCTGTGCTATTCTCACTGCTTGCTTTGGCCACTGAAAAACAATAACATCAGCCATACCTGAAAGCTTGTCCAAAATGTAGACTCTAGAGACCTACCTGTAACCTACTGAATCATAATCGTCATTCAAGAAGTTCTAAGCTAAAACAATGCTTAGTTTTGGCTGCAGAATTAAGTAGAACCAACATGTGAGCTCTGACAAACTACCCCACCACACCAATGATATCAGAATCTTTGGATATGGGAGCAACATATCAGCATTTTATCAAGGTTTTTCAGGAGAATCTAACATGCAGCCAAGATTTTAGAACTACTTCTTTAGAGTTTAGTTTGCTTTACTAAGATGAAAACCTGACTGTAACAAACATTAAATGAACTGCTTTAGGGCACATGCAGAGCTCCTAGTAGCAGACATAAATTGTGCTGTAAAATAGCACTGATTTTAGAGCAAGGTTCAAATCCTAGTTCTTTTGCTTTCAAGACATATGGTTTTGGGCAAGTTTTTTAACGTTTCAGCTGTCATGGTTTTCTAATCTGTGAAATGGAATGAATGATAAAATGTAAAAAGAACTCATCAGAACAGCTGCAGGAATTAAGGAAATCATGTCTGTAAAGTTGCTATCACAGTCTACTCTGCTCCCCTTTCCTTTTAATTCACTGTCTTCCAATAAAGAAAATTTGCAGAAGTCCCAAGGTGGAATTATTTATTCACATAAGACATCCATTGAGCACCAAGTAGATGACAAGAACTGAGGGTTCGGAAACAATGAAATGGTTCTTCTCAATTAGATTTTGTCCTCTAGGGTGAGAGTTGTGTGTGGAAACAGATTTTTATTTGACTTTGTTAAAGACACAAAAGTCCACAGAGAATACAGTTTCCACTTGAGATTTCAAGGAAACCTGCCCAAGAATGTAACATCTGAGCAGAAGAAGGAAGAGAAGAATCATGAGCAGACAGGGAGGAGAGCGGGCATTCTAGAAGAGAAAAGCAAGGAAGTATGAGGTGCAATGGTGCATTAAGAGAAGTATAAACAATTCAGTGTTGCTGTAGATAAAGTGGAAGGGGATGATAGAAGGAGGATGACATAGTAGGCAGGAAACAGGACAACGGGCATATTCTTTCCCAATCTAAGCAGCCTGAATATGGTTCTGTGAGTGGTGGGAGCTTGGAAAAGGCTGTCAGGACCAACTTGCTCAGGTGGTGTCTTATGCAGAAAAAGAAAACTAGAGGATTCACTCTGATATGTTCATGAAGGTCAGTCAGGGAATAGATAAAAAACAGGATCTCTACTTTATTGCCTCAGCTTTATTAAATATGACTGAGCTGTCAGTCATGCAACATGATGCTGTAGGACTGACTGAATCTAGCCATTATGTAGTTGCAAAGGAAACAAGGAAAAAGAGAAAATACATGGACCTGAGGAGCATGTCTTCATTACTAACAAAATCTGTTTTCATCATGAATCTGGCACTAGATGACCATGTTGTCTTGAAAACAATTAATGCAGAAAGAAAGAGCCAGCCTTTCTGTATGTATGATGTCCCAATACCTCAACCAATGCAACTGGCCCTCCCCTTCCTTCTGCAAGCTTCCCTCACTGTACCCTACAATTGGGTATATATCTTGTCCATTGTTAGATTTGGCTCAGATGAATCTGAACCTCTACATGCACTTTACTTCATCTTTTTCTTAAAGAATTCTTTCACAACTACAAAATACTATATGTTAATGATGGGAAAGTACAGCCATAACCAAAAGAAAATAAAATCACCCATCATCCTACCAGTTAGAGATAACAATTGAAACTTTATTCAGACATTTCTTTCCCATTCTTTTTCATAGCATAAATACATGTGCTAAAACCATTCATAGACTAGGATTACTCTGTATATATTTATTTATAGTTTGCTTTTTACACAAATTTATTCACTGGGTAAGGCATTCTATTGAGTCTTGTTTCCAATGAACAAGAAGGTGATGTAAAGACAAGCTAGAGCAGTTGTGTGCTTAAGCAAACCTAGAAAGTCACTCTTCAGAGAGAGACAAATGAAGTAGATGAGCAGAGAGAAAAAGACAATCACTGTAATCATTTTCAAGAGCTTGAGAAAGTAACATCCAGTCTTCATGATTTTCTATTTGGGGGTTCCAGCATCTTGTGAGCTCCAAATAAATTCCTTCTATTGGGTCCCATGACATTGTCTTGTATCTTCCTAATAAACTGCTCCAGTTTTTAAGATTATTTAAATAGGTTCTACTTCTTATTTGTTTATGGTTTATTTATTTATGCATACAAGAACTGGGGTATAGGCCAGAAGTGTAGTGAGTGAGAGGATTCACCAGGGACAGAATGTAGAGCAGAAAAAGCTAAATGTACAAAACACACTGCAAAGGGGAGCATTGGGTGGGATAGGAGAGGTCTGCCACACTATGCAGGTCACCTTCCTGGCCGGAAATGGAACTTGTTGTGCTGCAGTGGCTGTGGATAGCTTCATAGTGTTGCATTTTAACTCACTGAGCTACCAGGGAGGGCCCCTACATTCTATTTCTTATTGACAGAAAATTAGTAACCAAGACAAAACCCTGAAATTTACTAGAGAAGACCCAAGCATAAGATGGCAGATGCATGATGACTTCCTTAAGCAAACAAGTAATTTTTTTCTTGAAGATAAAATTTCCTCCAAATAGTCAATTCTGTTCTTGCTAAAGGTTCTCTGTCATAATGCTTCTCACTCTCAGATGTATGGATTAGAAATTTCATTTAACACAGCATGACAACCTGTCCAAAGAATAACTACAGTACATTGTGTGGTCCAACCATCTTGATGTGTTTTTTCCTAGAGTTGGATAATTGCCTTGCTTTTCCTGTCACCACTGAGGACCAGATGCAATGAGAAAATAAATCAGTGTCCCAACTGGGATTTTTCTGAGATCCTTATCATCACAGATTCCTATAAGCAAGAATACAGACCTCTGTAGAAATTCAAGGTCAGGGTATGGTAATTTTCTGGAAGTGAAACCTTAGAAGAGGTCAAGGTTCTTTTCTAAATATACATTCAACATTATGCCAAAAGCATAATTCCAATTTGTATGGAATTCTAATGAACTGCCTCTCTTAGCCATCCCATGACCTAGGTTCACAAGTACATTGTACCTACCATTTTTTACTCCAATTGAATTTTGGTATAGACTAATTAATTCATTCATCTCAGAAAGGCCTTCTCTCTATCCTTGTCTCTTTCCCCTTTCTCCCTCCATTCACCCATTCCTCCTTCTCTCCATCTCTCTCTCTCCTTCACTATGTGTTTGTTGGTTTTCAGTATATCCCACCAGAATGTCAACTTCTTGACATTCAACTTGAGGACATCAACTTCTTAAGAACAGGAACTCTATTTAAGTCACCACTGATATGCTGCTTCATTCTACAGAGCCCTGCATATAAGAGACCCTTAATACATATTTGTTTAATGAATAAACTCCTACACATACACCCTATGACTTGAGCAGAGGTTATAGTCCTGACAGAATGGGATGCCATAATCTTTCCATTCTAAAAATTACAAAGCTAATTCCTACTTAGATTTGGTCAAAGACCTCAGAGGTCACCAGTCTTACCCCCCTCTCTTTCCAGACCAGAATGTTGACTCATTGAGTTTCTTTTCTTTTTAGTCTCAGCTCTTAAACACTACATCCAGCTGTTCCTTCTAAATTAAAAATGGAAGGAGGTAGCACGTGGGTTTCATTTCCACAATGCCATAATTCCCTGCCCTGGGACGCCTCCCACCACAAAATGCCTCTAATTACCTCAAAGGAACATCATTAAAACTTCAGAGAAAGAATCATTTTAATTCATTTGAAGTTTTAAATAAACATAGACCACATATAACCAAAATCAAGCAAACAACCATGCAAGTATTAAAACGATAGAAATGTTAGGAAGCCCTGCTCTAATGGATTTCAGCGGGGAGAGTCACAATTCTGAGTTGCATTTAGTGTGATGTATGCCTGCTATACATTTCCAAAATGACTCACCTTTGAATTTCCTCTAATTTACACACTTCACCTACTCTCTTTTCAAATTACCAGGTCAAGAAATGCCTCTCATTTCCCTCCATTAATATGTTGTTTCACCCATTTAGCTTCACATATTAAGTTTTAACTTATTGGCTTCAGTGACACTCAATGATCCCAAAGGAGATGGGGAGATAAAATGTTTTTCCAAGGTGCCTTTATGCCTAGATTGCAATTTCTAATCTCTGAACTATTACTTCCTTTGTATTTGTGTCTTGTGGATGAGCTATTGATCTGTAATCTCACCAGTACATTTTCCCCTCCTCATAAAATCTCAGGAATGTTCTAATTAAGGACAGTCTCTGGCTACAAATTATAGAAAAAGAGGCACCTAGGCATCCACACAGAATTCAAACCTTCAGTCATTAACACCCTGAGCAATAGAGGAGTAGATCTGTGTTTAAGTTCTCCTTAATCAGCCAGCCAGGTTCTGCTGTGCACCAAAAGCAATAAGAGTAAATAAATAATAAACAAACAAATAACTAAATGTAAATTAGATTTGTGTTATTGCAGAAAATACTATTGATCCCCTGTTATACAATTTGTGAATAATTTGAGGCAGCATGATGTAGTAGGAAAACAGATTCTGTTGTCAAAACACCTTAATATCTTTGAATCCAGGCTGCTCCCTCTACCAGGTATATGTTCATTTACTCTCTGAACCTGAGTTCGCTTATTTGTAAAATAAAAATTGCACTACTTATCTCACAGCGTTGTTGTGAAAATTGGTTTCCATTGTGTATAAGGAAGTACGGCAATATGGACTCAATAAATTATAGTTAACATTTCTACTTCAGCTTGCCTTATTTGAGTTACTCCAGATAAAAGTCAGAGACTATAGAAGGCTTATGTTCTTTAAATTCAAAGGGATGAAGGAAAAAATGGAAATAGTCAAATGTATGAAATTAGCCAAAGGAATAAAAATGTGCTACAACAAATGCTAAGGAACGATAAGGAGAGGATTTGGTCTGGGGCCCAAGAATGAGTAGTTTACCTAAGACCAAACTTGATTAAAAGGGAGGAGCTGATTCTCCTTCTCTAGGTCAAGGTTATCCACACAGGAAGAGAAGCAAATCAATAAATAAGTAACCACAGTTCTTCAACAACAACCAAGGAGGACTGAATAGAGCTAAATGACTCTATTTCACTGTGGCCATCCCAGGTAACTCATGACACTGACTGAGACAGAGATTGGGAGCTGGGCTGCAGTGGTCTAAAGCAGTAGGAGAAGAGAAAATGAAGTCAACAAGTGGATACTATTCTTTCAAGCAGCTGAGTTGTGAAGGGAAAGTAATTCTTAAGGGAAAGTAATTCTCACCTTCTTAATCTTGAGGACTAGAAATTTTAATGCCAGGAATAGTGCAAAGGGAGTGCTGAGCTACATAGAAGGTCTCAATTATTAAGACAATCCTCCCCCATCCCTGCCTCAGCAGTTGCTCAGTTACAGTTCTTTAGGTGCCTCAAGGGGTCTGCTTGAATCTTCCCTGTCTCTCTGGGAACTGACATTGGCTCCTCCCTGGGGTCTTCCTACAGCTTAATGAAGATGCTGGAGCTTAGAGTCAGGAGCAAGATAAAGCTGGTATATGGACTCACCACTCATGGGCTGTGTGAATTATTCTCTTTGTGCTCTTATTTCCCACAAGGATAAAATATAAGTAACAAAAATATCTCCAAAATTGGGTGCTATGAAGATAACATGAGTTAATAACAAAGCATTTAGAACAGTGCTGAGCATATTGTGAATACTCAATTAATGTTAACTATTGTTGTTAAGCAAAGACATGCAGATGCATGTCCATAACCATGACAAATCCAGCCCCCATTCTGTCTGGCCCCAAATTCTTCCTTTCCCTAGTCTACAGCATAATCAGTTTGGTGATATCTCTTTTCTCTCTGCCATCCTGAATCAATCTCTCTCTTGCCCAATCCTTCAACTCCAGTACTGGTAAATCCTGTTTCCCACCCAAGCCCTGCATCACAGCAGTATCCTATAATAACAATACAGTTGCCTTTTATTATTGTTTAGCACATGCCAGGCACTGTGCTAAGAGTTTTACATACCTATAATTTTCACAAGCCCATAACATGATGATTATAAATAAGGAAGCCAGGCTGTCAACAACACAGGCAGGATTTGAATCCGGTTCTACTGAACAGCAGAACCATACTGCTAATCTCTGTGTTACACTTCTTACAGAGGATGTTTAGGTATTTTACTCTTTCTTAAATTGGATTCCCTTATCATTTCTTCTTTAAATGTTATAGCAGATGACACTTACAAATAGATATCAAAAACAGCTACAAATTGTCCCACAATTTCTTTATGTGCATCAAGATATGAACACTTTCTTCACCCCTGACATCTAGGCTCACCTTGACTTGATTTAACAAAAATAGGAATGTAAATGCAAACTCATTCTAATTCCAGTCCTGGATCTCCAGAAGCCTTACACACTTCCATCCATTTTTGTGGGACCTCTGCCATTATCACTATGTGGACAAACTCTGGAAAACAAGAATGTCAGCCAGTCACATCTGAATGAGAAGCAACCAAGAGCACATCTTGCCCAGATCATCAGAGCAACCCAGCTGAACACAGCCCAAATGAACAATCTACAAAAGCATTAATTACAGATTGTTACAGTTTTAAGTTACTAAATTGTGTGGTAGTCTGTTAGAGAGCAAAAGCTCACTGATACAATATGCAAGTATCTTCTTAAATTGTTAACCAATTCATTTCTTTGTCTTTAGTTGGAGTTCCTGCTTGCCATTTTGTCTTGGTTGCTGATTTTCCAAGCCCCTCACCTTTTACTCAGCTTTTGATGGGCCTTTAGCAAAGAGGTAAACAGTATTAAAACAAGATTCCACTGGCACCCAATAATAAAATTCTTTGGATGAGATCCAAATCTACTCTCTTTCCACCAAATTTCATACTATGATAGATTGCTTCATGCTAAGATACCCAGGTAATAGTCAAATGTATAGAGTAAAAGAACTGAATTCAACTGCTAATAACAGAGCTAACTACAACTTAAATGCTAATATATTTCTACCTTCTTTTTAGGTATTTAGTCAACCTAATTTTCAGATTGGGTTTTCACAAAAACTTCAAAGACCTTTCTATTTTTTATTCTGCCACACATGACTTTCATAATCCAAAGTGGTAGCTGATTTTCCAGTAGTCACATCTGGATTCCAAGCAGTAGACAGGAAAAGATAAACTTCTAAATCCTTCCTCCCACCCATTAAGGTCTCTCCCACACAGTACTACTTTTCATATATCACTGGCCAGTGCTTCAATCATGGGATGACATATCACTTCTTAAAGAGGCTAGAAAATGTAGCTTCAATCATGGGATGACATATCACTTCTTAAAGAGGCTAGAAAATGTAGCCCAGGTTACCCAGGAGGATAGTCAAATGTACATTGGGAGGCAACTATTAATAACTGAAACAGATAAATTTTGTGATCATATAAGTAGGTATCGTGTTGCTAGAGGTACAAGCAAACTTGGCATCCTATGTCAGAGAGTCTGAGGTTTAATCTGGCAGCATTATAAAGACCTACTATGTGTCAATAGATATTGGAAACAATGATAATTGAAATACTTATTTCATGGGCTTAATAAGGATGTTTCTGCCATTAGCCAATATGTGTAATATAATTTCCACATCTGAACTAAAAGAATAAGTAAAGGACTGAAGAAATAACATGTAAGCATATAGTCTCCCCCAAAGGTCGGCAGTATATGTGACATAATCATGAAAGAAAACTCAATCATTTGGAAGGGTTGCCATGAGGAGATACCCAGAAATGGGGTAAAAGTGAATGGTAAGATCAGAGTGGATAAACAGACGTTACAACCAGCAAATATCTGAAACAGGAGTCTTCACTCTCAGTTCATCCACAATGAGCTGGGTTCCACATTTTAAGGGAACATCATCTTTTGTCTTAGGCATATCCCTAGGCAGAGTGGGTGGATATTTGATATTATAACCAGGACGGTCACTGCTATATCAATTTGGCCTCACTAAACCTTATGTGATATAGTAATAGGAATATTGGGTCTGCTCATGACTGAAAATCCCAAACATCTAGAATGGTGTCTGGTATAGAATCAGTGTTCAGGGAATACATATGAATGAATGCCAACATGGTATGACCACAAGTAAGAATACAAGTAGTACCGACTGTCACAATTTTAAAAAAGGGTCAAGAGGATAGGGGGATGGCTGAAAGGTGTACAGGTTAGCATTAAAAACACAGAGACAAATATTTACAAGGGGACACTCTGCTGTGTCTAATCTTTTTTGACCACAGAAGCACAGAAGCTACAGTGTATCTCACTTCAATGAGACTTTAGAGATCTCTTACTCCACCCCAGTTTTGCCAGTTTACTTCACTAAGTGTAGTTTTTCAAGACTAGTTAGTTTCTTTTTACTTTACAGAGCACATTCTTATACCATCAGAATCACACCACAAACCAACAAGTAAAGAATTTTCAATCTCATGTAAACCATGAAAAAAAATGAGAATCAGAAATGCAAAGGTACTGGCCCAAGATTGCACAGAAAGGTACAGTCAAGACTTGATGGCTGTGCCTCCAGATTCTATTCTTCCATTATTCTCAATAATGGGCATTGGCCATAGCAAAGAGAATAGAACATTCAAAATCGATGATTAGGTGGAGGGATGAAAGGGACACTACTAACCAGTTAAGGTAATCATTAAATATTAATTTATATCATTTGTCTTGTTTTAGTTTCAGGGCATAACTTCTCTCTCACTGACAGCTTCTTCCATTGTGGTTTACAAACAATGCATGAGTCTCACCTGAAGTTCACTGGTGTGGAAAGGCTGTGGTAATCAAATATCCTGCATGGGCTGATACAAGATATGGTCACTTTGGGAAATATATTTACTTTCCCATAACATGCTTCAATACATTTCAATGGCTCAGGTTCCTATGGTCCCAAAAATAATAGAAAAGCAGCTTTCTGGCTCCTCTGCCTGAATTATCCTAATCTCTATCCTCCATCTTGTATTGGCCCTAGTGTCTTGCCCGACCCTCTGAGTTGGGAAGGTTATTAAGAGGTTTTTGAAATCATTCTAAGTGGAGTGGGACCTGAGATTCTTCATTTATAACAAACCTCTAAGAAATGGCTGTGCTACAGGGGAGTGGGCCTTACTTAGAGTAGCAAGATCTTGAACTCAGTCAACATTTGGAGCTGCACTTCATAACAAGTTACAGAATTTTATTATATATTTGTGGGGCTACTTGAATAATATCTCTCCATCTGAAAAACAAAATACTGTGATGATTTCATTTAAAGAAATAGTATAGACCTCTGTTACAGGAATTTAATATTTGAAACTAGTGACAAAGATATTGGAGAAATTGAGAGTGGAGCAATCCAGAGGTAAGCAAGAACAAAATGGTGTATGTACCTCCCTAGCCCTAGGAGGACAATGAAGTGGGGCGGGGGATGGGAGGGGTCCTGCCTTACAAGAGCTTTCTGTCAGGAGTCAGGATAGAGAGGTTGTGTAGCACTTCCCAAAATAAAAGGTAAGGACCATGTCACTGGGAAAAAAAAAAAAAGGGTATCTACTGTTTATCCTTCTCTACTACCTCCTTTTCATTTCTCCCATTGACCAAATATAGCAAGTAACCACTGGGCAAGCAAAACTGGAAAATAGTTGTAGGGGATTATCAGGAAATGAATCTTCTTGCAAATAGCTCAGCTATTGACTTGACTTGTACTGAGAATATAGTACCTAGCATACACCAGACATTTAGTAAATATTGGTTGAAAGACTGAATGACTAAATGAAAAGTAAAAGCCAGATATCCTCCTAATGTGCACATAACTTGCACTTAATGGAAAGTATAAAAATAGTCATCTGTAGTCACTGACCTGTTAAATTCCCAGCTTCTACAGCATCCTAAGTTCACATCATAGCAAACTCTAACCAATGGCAGTAAACAATTATCCATGAGTTATGGTAAACAATTTCCAATGCTAAGAAAAATTTCTTTTCTAGTAAACTGTAGTATAGCCTTGAAAGAGTAGATTAGGTGAGCATAAAACACTCTTAGAACATTTGGGAACCACCCACATTTGGGATGATAGCAATAATAGTGGCACAACACCATTATCTATAGAACACCATATCAATGGGACAAGCAATTCACTAAAAAGTTCCTAAAGATTCATCTCTTCTTAATTTATCATTCTTCCAGTCTCCAGGACAAGCTTACTACCTGGCTCTCAAGTTCAAGACAGACTACACAAGTCATTAATAATACCACCCATCATTTACTCAGAAATCATTAAATACCAACCCTTTATCAAGAACTTATCAAGCTTTATATCATGTTATCCTCACTTCAATTCAGTGATGTTGGTATTATTCTCATTTCCCTCTTAGACACAGAAGAAAATGAGCTCATAGCACTTACAGAAGATCATGCAACAGGTAAGTAACAGAGCTGGACACTTGTAGCAAGGTGACACCAGAGTCCTATTTTCTCTCATTCACCAGGCAGGCAATCATCGTAAGAACACAGATCCCTTAATGCGGCTTGGGTACATAACTTCATTTTTCAGAAGAGAGAACTGGGCCCTCCTGGTGGTGCAGTGGGTTAGAGCACAGCACTAAGAAGCTAGCCACAGCTACAGCTGCTTCAATGTGAGTTCTATCCCTAGCCAGGGGTGTGACCCACATGGCGCAGAGACCTCTCCTATCTTGCCTGTTCTGCTCCCCAATCTGTCTCTGGTGGGTCTTCTCATGGCACCTGCACCCCAGTTCTGTATGCATAAATAAATAAATTTTAAAAGAAAAAAAAAAACTTTGCTGAGTCTACTAAGTGGACTGATACTCCTCACACCTAGGTGTGTGTACCTTTGTCAGCATGTCTGTATTTCCGGACACACTGACATAGAAGGGAATTTAGATGTGGTATAATAATAGATGATCTGGGAAAGTTTTTAGGAGATTTGATGCAGAGAATAACTTCAGTTCTTAGATTTCTACTGGCATGCTAAAGTATGACTACACAAAATAGAATGAAGTTGGCTCTTCTGAGCAACCTTTTTCACCTCTTTGGTGACAGAAAATGACTGTGACACAGGGCAATCAACTCTGACCCACCTGAGCAAAGTCCATGAAGCTCAGCAATTTTCTCTGGCAGTCCACTTAGCATCTGTCAGAACCATGCTTTATGGGGAAGGACAGGCATTTTAGAAAAAATGTCAAATGAGATTTAGATGCCAGAATTTGTGTTGGGCATTTCTTCTACATCAGTTGCTCTCTAACAAGTGTGTACTGCACTGTAAGTTACCCTAAATCCTATCAGAACCCTTGGGCCTACATGTTGGTACAAAAAAGCCACTGTGCAACTTTCTCACTTTCTTCTTTCAGGGGTCTGCATGTGGGGCCTATCCAAACAAAAGTCATCATTATTAGTAGGAAAAAGCTCCAATTTTTCATGACTACACAAGTGTCAGTGAAATCTATGACAGCAAAATAAATCTATATTTATCAATTTTTAGTGGTTTATTGAGTCCTTAGAAAAAAGTAGAAAAGATATGGTCCTGTTCTCAAGAACAATCTAGTTGTGTAGTGTAACAGTTACACATTCCCACAATATGCTCTATAACAGGTCACTACAAAGGTAATAAGCATTTTGTGTTTACATATCTAAGGCTGATTAGGTGGATTTGATAACCTCTGCTGGGTTCTCATACATATTGAGCTGCTTCCTGACTATAGGCTAGTTGAGTGTGACTTTGGCTGCGTTTAGGAGGGTGACTCAGCTTTTCTCACATGCCTTTCATTCTCCTCTGGTCCCAGAAGACTAGCCTGTACGTGTCCTGTTTATGATAACATCACAGTGCAAAAGTGTGGGCAAATGTTAGAAGCACCTTTTTAATAGGATCTGCTAACATCTTATTAGCCAAGGCAAACCCATGTCCAAACCCAGATTCATGGGTAAAGAAAAGATGTTGCCTATTTAATAAAAGTTGCTGCAATGTCACTTGGAAAAGGACAAAAATATTATTTAAAAAAACCCGGAGAATTGGGCATATGAATAGAATCAATCTACTGCACATAGCTGAAAGAGAAACTGTAAGAGAGTATATATGATCAAGTTCCTGAGGCATGGCCATATGAACTGATAGTTCAAAGCCTTTTCTCCCCCGATCACTCTCTTCACCTAAGGTCGTAGGTATTCTCTCCCTTCCTGGCTGTGACACATTTCTCTCTGACTAGGGGACCCTTTTCTCATTCATCTCACCATTTACCCAGTAAACACCTATTTATTCCTCTGACCTCGATTCAGGCTTTAATTTCTTTGTTAAGAAATTTGTTAATTTTTTTTACCAAACTTTTGAACATGAGGTAAGGAACCTCATATGTCTTCTAACCTCCTATTCTCTCACCCTAGCATGGGGAGTAAGATCCATATTGCCATCCAGTGTTTACCTGTTACTTTCTTCCACTAAACTATATCTTCCAATAAGGAAGGGACCCTAGTTCTAGAGCCCAGCACAGGGTCTTGCTCAAAGCAGTAAAAGCAATAAACATGAAATGAATGAAACTGCTCACTCCTTGACATATATGCCAGCAGGGAGGAAAAAGGGAAACAAATAATGCATTCAGATAAATAAGAATGTTGAAAATTAAATATTGTCTGGAAAGCTTAAAAGAGCATGCAAATTATGTGGATGGAATTATTTGAATTAAAACTTTTAATAATTTTACTTATTAATAAAATTAATTTTATTATTAATTTGATAGCCTACCAGTTATATAATTAAATATTATAGTAGAGTTATATTGTAGTGTGCCTAATAACATACCACATATGAAAGAAAGAGTAAGGGGGAAATCATTTTCAGTAGATACTCAAGAATAGCACTGCCCAACAAAAAAAAAAATGTTGAATCACAAGTATGGGTCCACTTAATCTTGCGTTTTCCAAAATCCACATCTTACAAAGAAAAAGTAAATGGGTGAAATTCATTTTGATAAAATGTTTATCCCAATTTATCCAAAATATTATAATTTCTACATGTAGTCAATTCAAAAATTCATAATGTGATATTTGACATTCTTTCTTCATATTCTGTCCCTGAAATCTGCTGTGAATTTTACATGTAAGCACATCTCAATTTGAGCTAGATTTGTTTCAGGGACTCGACAGGTATAGTGGGTAGCAACTATATTACTGAGCACTTCAAATATAAGGGCAGTGTAATCATCCAGGAATAATGCATGATGATAGTGATGAAAATGATGACAGTACTGAGAACAGAAAGAAAGACAGGTGCATGACATTCCAATGGTTTATCTGAGAGCCTATGCACTTGTAATGTATATTTTACACATTTGGCTTTCTGTCTGCATTAGAAAGGAGAATCAGTTCATATACAAGCTGTGATTTTGCTAACATATCTTTTCAAAGAAAACTATTTGTTAGTGAAATTTACCATCTTTATTCAAGCTGCTAAAATACTTTCTGATTTCCCTAGAATGGAATACAAGATTTGTGAAATTCAAGCAAACTTAATAGATTCAAAATTGTTTTTATGTACTATGGGCCATGATCAGTTCAAAAAACATTGAAAGAGTTTCTGCTAATTGGAACTTGAGCTTCTTGAACTTAGTCAATTATCCATCAGAAGAGAATAAACAAAAACATAATTCATTAAATTGCTATTTTTTCTCCCAGCTATATAATTAGCTAACTATTGGAGGCATATGTTGTGGCTTGTCCATATATATATATATATACATATATATATAATACATACACATACACACACATATATTTATACATATATATGTATATATATATGAAAGAATGAAGGATTGCCTAAATGTAACCAATACAAACTTTGATTAAAGATCCTTGTTTTATTTCTTCTCCCAAGCAAGTAGGCAAGTAGATCTTCTGGGGTTCATTCACCTGGATTTTACATAATACATTGAATTTTAAAAGCTTTGCTCAATTCCATTCATTTGCCATTAAAAACTAATCATTGACACTGTTTAGATTATTTTTTAAAATATTATCATAGTTTTGTTTGTGTGCATGTGTAAAAAATGAATAAACAATTCATTAAGTAACTTTTTAATTATAGGAATAATTTTATGGGAATATTTTAGATGCACATGTTTCTAATAGAATGGATTTCAAAGCAACGACCTCAAGATGCTTTAACAAAACTAAATTTGATTTGTTCCAAAACTAACTCTCTTACTCTTATGAGGAGGATCTTTAACTAACTATCTTTTTAAATGCTCTGGATTGACTGTCTAGACTGTTTCAAATTCTCTAAGTAATTTCACCATTCTGTTCTGGAAGTGTTCATGTGACTTTGAGTTAAATTAGAGAGCTGTCTTTTTTTCTCAATGCTTCTTATGCACTACATACATCGCTTAATATTGCAGTCTTTTGCTTTAAAAGTATAGGGGAAAGTTTAGCGGTATTATACTGCTAATACCACTTATCTGAGATTATCAGTTTACATGACCGTACATTTTCCAAACCTTACTTTCTGAAAATGAACCCACTGTTATTGAAATTTAAATAAATTAATGTATTTTTAATCAAATCGATGCCCATTTGCTATAATAAGCACACACAATCCACTTTGAATCGATCACTATGGTTTGTTTTTTTTTTTTGAAATTAATAATGTCACTATGGGTCAAAAACAAATAAGACTGGAACTTAACTGTGTATATTTTGTTACTAATAATAATATGATTTCATCAGGAGCATTATAAATCTCCAGAATTTGAACATTCTCTTTTTCTAATTTTTCACATGACAAAGAACAATTAAGTATTTATATGTTAGTTTAAGGATTCATAAATTACTTTCTCACAAGAACTGAGATTATTCATTTCACAAGAAATGAGGAGCTGTGAAGTTGACACTTTGGATCCAACAAGGAGTCTCTAATTTTGACACTGAAGGACTTTTTGTCTTATGGGATATGAGCCTCTGAAAATCAAGACTATACTCAGAAGCATCCTATAACTTTCATTAATTACATACAAAGTCACAGAATGTCAGAAACTCTTTGATATTTTCTAACACCAGTCTTTCAATTGCAGATTCAGTGTGGAGCATAAACAAATCTGAACCTTTGCCAAGTTTTTTCACAAGTCCAGTTCTTAGCACTACTTGAGGCAAACTGCTAGGAATTTGCTAATCTAATCAACCTTTTAGAACTTTACCTTATTTTCTTTATATCACTAAGCAAATCTTGGTTAGGGTACAGTTCCCTACAATAAGTTAGCCCTTTAAACTTTTAGGCATTGTCTTGGGCTTTAGCTTTCAGAGATTTGGTGAGCAAGTCTGTATTCACCTTGTTCAGACCCTTCGTGACTTTTGAGACTTCAATCACATCCCCGCCAGCCTTCATCTTTCATATCATTTCATCCAAACTAAAGACATCTGAGGATTTGAAACATTTGGAAGCATTCTCTTTCATTTACAGCCAACACAAAAATAGAGGGTTCTATTGTGTTCTCAAGGAAAAAAAAAGTGTTTTGGTACTTGGGGCTGTCTCAAAAACTGATACCTTACAGGGTCTAACTCTATAGAAAACATAAGAATGCAAGACAATTAGACCTACAAGAGCACAAGGTCCTAATAGCTGCATCCACTCTCACCTTGAAAGGGTTCTTCTTGCTAGCAGCAAATTTTCCAAAGTGCAGTGCTGACCTACTCCTTCCTTTGCATATATTGAGAGAAACATTGCCAGAGAGGGAAAGTATACCTGTCCAAAATATTTCTTCCACCAATAATTTCTTTGCTATTTTTATCTCTGTATAGATGTTGCTGATTCTTTGATGTAACAAACTTGACTGTTTTACTGCAAGAATCTCTCCTAGCGTGAATTATAAAATGCAAATATCTGTGCATTAATTGATTGGTTATGTAGATCTCATTGGGAATCACTTTAATCAGATTGCTTTCTTTACCCATACTCAGATAAGAAGAACACTAAAAGAACAAAGCTTTTGACTGGAAGAGTAAAAATAAAAGGAGAAGGCAATGAGAAGATCAGGTTTCAATTGGTATATCAATAAGAAATATTGGGTCACCAAAAGGGAACCCAAGGTCTATGATTCTGACTTGGGGTAGAAGAAACAGAGGGAATTTAGGTTGAAGGGGTGAGACTGTAGGAAAGAGGCCAATGACAACTATAGGCATCTTCTGAAGAAATTTTACTGAAATTTTAGATTGATTTATCTCATTTAATTCTCACAACAGTCTTACAAATTACAGATTACTATACCAGTTTATAAATATGAAAACTGAGGCTTCAGAGGATCTGATAAAATTTCAAAGGCCACACAGGTAGTTATTTTGAATATTATTCAGTAATATTGTTAAATAATGAATACTGAATTATTGCTATAGTGTACTCAATAAATATTCTGCTATAAGAATTCTAAGAAATAGACATTACTCTATTTTAAAGTTGAAACAACAGAGGCTTAGAAAGCTTAAAGTATTTTCCAGGGGACCTGAACTATTAAATGACAGAGAATTACAATCTAGGCTTTCTGACTCCATAGTCAAGGCTTGAAACTATTATACCTCCCGCTCAAAGACAAAGCTATTCTGCTACCTTAGAGCAGTCTAGGTCTTGATGGCAAGAATCCTAGCCTGCTGCCTGGGTGTCTGAGTCAGTGATTTTTCTAGAAGACTTTTTTTTTGTAGCTGTGCTTCCCCATTTTTGATGATTAAGAAGACCCAGTAAATTACCACTCTATCCTCATTATGCATGTTTGTTCAGAAAAGCCTTTGCCAGGGATTGGATGATTCCGGTAATAATTCCAGGTATGCCAACAA
>NW_004567103.1:63268110-63269240 GCF_000260355.1 Condylura cristata | reverse complement strand
TGGTATTATGTTTTTGCATCAACCACAGAACCACTATGGACAGAGTCACATCAATGAAATTAGATGACTTGCATCCTCCTGACATCAACATTCGATCATCTTTTGTAATCTTCTATCAAGTTGGCAAACTGCAATTCTTTTCCTAAGTATCAAAATTTCAGTGTATATTCCAGGTACTGGAAGAGGAGGAGAACAGGAGTAGAGTAATCCCTGTTACGGTTCCATTATTCCCCCACATACAATGCTATGTTGGGTATAAAATATCTGTGGTTCCTTGGTGTGGGTATTCCATCAGACTAGTTTTGAGGCTTAGCTTGTATTTTTTTTTTTAATTCATTTTGCAAGCTGGATTCCATACTGTCACCAAAAGTATTTATTCATTCAAAATTTTATGAGTATAGAATATAGTCAGGAATACCAGGAATAGATATGAATGTTACATATGAATTGTGCCCTGTGGGAAACTCACAATGTAGAGAAGATCCAATTAATTATCACAGATAACTAATTTTTAATGAGCATCCAGTATATCTCAAGCAGTGTTCCAAACACTTTGCATGGATTATCTCATTTAATCCTCATGTCAGCCCTAGGAGATAGGTACTAATGATAGCCTCATTTCACAGATGAAGAAACTGAATAAGGAAGTTAACTAACTTGTAAAGTCATAGATGGCAAGGGCAGGAGTTGGACTTGGACCTCAGGCTCTAGGGTTGAGCTCATACACTGCCCTCCCTGCTGTGTTACTTTCTTGTAGTGCCCATAGTAAAAGTCATGCTAATAGTGTCCCTGGAAAGCTGTGAGAGCAGAAATAGAGAGTACCTGACTTAGTTAAGCTTCATAAATATGGTGGAGGGGGGAGATAGTTCTTGAGTTTGAGATCACTGATTTTTCTTTGGAGATCTTTCCCCTGGTATTGATCAGAAAATAAATTCTAAGGAAATACTATTTGTAACATTATTAGAGTGAGAAAATGTTTACTTCATTCAAGGAAAAGGGATTTGGGGAGAATCACAGTTTCATTAGGAACTACTAATTTCACTTTTTATTTTATTTCAACACAAACTTTAAAACCATTAGGACAAGTTATCACGAGGACAAGTACAAGGCTATAGAGCAAGGAATAAACT
>NW_004567103.1:63179620-63266915 GCF_000260355.1 Condylura cristata | reverse complement strand
AGACACTGGCTAGCTGGAGCCTTAGTAGTGACCCATGCCTGATTCTGAAAATAATTCTGAAGTTATTGAACATAGACACTGGCTAGCTGGAGCCTAGCGCCAGTGGGTAAGTGCTTTTAGGTATAGCCCATTTACTTTCTTTCTCCAACTTAAACTACAAATGGCCCATCTTGTACATGATAGCCCATCTGTACCTCAAGAAATACCTAAGGGCAGACTTTTCTTGAATACCTTTTACCTAGCTACCTCCCACAGAGTTGTTTATTTTTATAAGTCTGACTAGGGAAATGCTTGAAACAAATCTTAATTACTCCCTCATTTTTTTTTAGGTTTTTCATGCCTTTGAGGTCTTTTACCAAACAAATCTTTCTATATTAGTCTTCTAATCATTTTGCTTTTTAAAAAAAATTTATTTCATTTCATCCAGTCAAAAAGCAGAGGACTGAATAAAACCATCCCTTGATGTCACTTTAATTCCAAGATTTATGACCTCATAAGAATTTTTACTAGAAGTATTGGGGCCAATAAAGAAATTCAGCTATGAAATAGGATTAGTTTAGGTTTAATACAACGAAGGAATTCCTAATATATGAATAAATTAAAACTAGGACTTTGTTTAATACCTTTCTAGGTAGACCTTGACAGTAAACTCATTCTGCCCTTGAGGAATGGAATGGATTAGGCTAGATGGAATGGACTTGATTATTTTTTAAGCTCCTCCCTATCCAAAGACAATTTTTTTCATATTTGAGTCAATGTTTCTTAAAATGAATTTAGGAAGATTAACTGCAGTTAGTTAGGATATTAATAACTATTAAGATTTCTAGAATTATCCAGATTGTACACGTTTAACAAGCACCCAGTTGATATTTATGTATCCTAAAATTTAAGAACAACCACTAAATTTATAAGAGACATCCAAATATTATTGTTGAATACTATATCTTTCCAACTAGGTGCAAATTAGTATCTAGGTTGAAATCTTAGCTCTGAAAGATTGGCCCCTACTGTCAATATTGAACTATAAGACTAAAGATCTCTGAAAAAGCAAAGTGATGTAATGCCAAAAAAAAAAAAAAAAAAGCAAAGTGACGCAAGTACTAAGTTGATTTTTAAAATTCTAAAGTGTCTCAAAGTTTGTTCTTATCCAACCTGTTTACAGAGTAGAAACTAAGAATCGAAAGGTTCAAGCTTACCCAAGGTCAATCAGCTAGGAGGATTAGAAGAAGGCTTAGAATTAACCTCTTGGTTCCTGCTACAGTGCTCTCAATCTACTTCACAAGGTAAATTTCTATCTATGCAAACTGTTTCCACAATATGTTCTTTTAACAACTATTCTTTTGTTCTATTTGTTTTAGTGACTGAAATTCATTTTTAAATTCAAACATGAGCAAGTCACAAAAGATACTACAATTTCTATTTTACTAAAGTTTACCAAGATCATTCTTTAGCACCCAGTATGGGCGGTAGCTACACATATATTTTATATGGATGAATAGATGATAGACTGGATGGATGGGTAGATAGATAGATAATCAGGGTGACTAGGGAAATTCTTAGAGACATTTCTAGCAGAGTTATTAAATATTGTAGAAACAAGATCCCCTGTCATTCTGCTAATATATCATATTTAATATTCACAAATTTATTCATTTAACCAAAATATGCCAGGTATTATACCAGACCAGTAGAGTTGTACTTTTATGAAAATCTGGCTTACAATTGGTCAGCACTTGAGGTCAAAATCATACAGAATCAAAATTACCCTGATTTAGGACTAAGGGATGTGTTAGCTTGCTTTCAGTGCTCATGTTGTATAAATTAAGTCCTACCAAATCATACTTTGCATGGAGATAATGAGCATTATTACGTATGTAAAAATAAATATAAAGAAACAAAACAAAGCATCATTAAAACCAATCCCTATATCAAACACTACAAATCTGTCTGTAGAATAGAAACTTACTGGAAGAGAAGGTTAGAGAGCAAAATGTGGAAGGATCACAATGGACTCTGACAGAGGAGAATGCCTTGGTGATGGGCGTGCTGTGGTGACATGCATGTGAAGGCATGTACTCCTTCACCTTTGAGTGGCATTCAATGTTATAAGCCAATGTTACCTCGATTAAAAAAAATACTCAAATTGTTATAAATAAAATAAAAAAAGAACAGACTAGCTCAGGAAGTATCTTAGGTTCACATCTTTTTTCTCTCGCTCATTTAAGTGAAATGGCAAACAGAATTCCCACTCCATTTAAATTATTTTTCCTTTTCTCTTTTTTACCCAAGTAGATACAGTTGGATTTAAGTGATGTTTGATCGTCATGCTTGTGATCTCTCATAATGTACCATTTATTATAATATGGTGCATCTGTACCCACTGAAGGGAAAAACATAAAATATTGGTTTTTGTTTGTTTGTTTGTTTCAAATTCTATTGCTAGAGTGTTTGGCTATTCAATTATGTATCCAGTATTTTATTATCTTCTTGACCTTTACCCTCAGGTCTTACTCTGGCAACTCAAATAACTGGAAGGAGCAGTAGGTTCTCTGACTTAAAGACTGCAAATTCCTTTTCATAGAGCTCTTTAAGCTGTCAGGTCAACAATGAGTCCCAACTTTCCTTTGACTTCCTTTGACTTTCATTGTATTTGCTTCCAACAAACTCCCCATATGTGCCCACAACTCTGGAACAACTCCAAATAGCATATTTGGACCTGCAATAAAGTTTGGTTACACTTCTATAGTTTGTCCTATCAAATTGCCTAAGCCCTGAGGAGGAAAAGAGAAATTGTTTCCAGAAACTTTTCCATTCACAGCCTATTTATCAACCCTTTGGAACAAAGGATACCATGTGACACTGAATTATGAGGATTCTTGTCCATTAAAAGTAGGATTGACAGCGACAGCTTTATTTCACAGGATCCCTAACTGGTGGCCATTAAATTCAATGACTTCTTGATTGGCTCTGTATTAGGAAACAAAAGATGAAAGACTCCACATTTCCCATCTCTAAGCTCTCATGAGCCACTCAACCTAAATCCTCAGCTTTATTGCCAAGCATCATACTACATGGAGTAGCATAACAAACTGCTCACCAGATCAGGCTCACCCAAGCTATAATGTAACAGCATCAGGATTAGTAACTTCCAGGCTAGTGACCATAACCCACCAAGAGCTAACATTTTTCTACCTTTAGAAAGTCTAAACACATGTCACCAAAAGAAACAGTAATAGGACAGCTGGCAGCAGTGAAACTTGGGACTCATTTGTATTTTATTTCACTTTTATTTCCCAGTTCTTGTTATATTTCCTGCCCCCACCCACTTCAATAAACATATCTTAATGAAAACTTTAAGGAAAAAAAGTTACTACAAACATGCAAAGAAGTATTTTTTAATACATAAGTGGTAATTAAATGGGAGCATGCCCTGAGGGCTGAAAATGGATACCTCTGTTAGGAATTTCAAAGCTAATAAATACAGCAATATAAATCCACCATTAAATTGTATTGTAACCAACAAACAGACATATGAGTTATTGAGTCATACATAAACTTTAGGAACCTGACTGCATAAAAGGCCAAAAGCAAACAAAAAGGTCCAAATTAATTGAGCAAGTAATAGGATCCAGGAGAGTAAAAGTTTTAAAAATGAAACAGCTGAAGTATTGAAGTATAGATTCTCAAGACAAGAATCACAAGCAAAGAGAGAGAGCAGAAGAGAAGCAACATAGAAAAGTTCCACAGTTACTCTAGTAAATATACACCTTGTGCTTAGGTCTCAGCACTAATGCCACTTTGACCCTAAATAAAGAATCACACTTGCAAAATTCAATGGAGTTTTGTTTTTAATATAATATTCAAATATATAATATTCCTATACTGTAGCTTTCCTACAAGTCTACCTGGGTTTCCATTTCTGACAAGAATAGAGTATCAGGAACCATTTTACCCTCCCACTTTACATAATTAAAAACAAAACAAAACAAAACAAAACAAAACAAACCAGGAAATATGAAACTAGTTTTAAACAATAGGGAGCACCCCACAGTGACCCTAGTGAAGGTAAACAAACATGGTGAGTTCCAACTCCATCATCCCTGTTAACTGCCTAGAGAGTTTCTAGACTATAACAAGAGGAACCCACACAGCCTCTCTCTGAGTTAGGAGAGAGAGTTGATTATGCAAGAAGGACAAAGTGGTTAGAATTCAGAGCACACAAGACCTAGCAAGGGACTGTCACACAGAGACCACACTTGGGAGATCAGAGAGGTTCCTCCTTGTCTTCAGTTAAGTGCAGACCAGCGCCCATGTGTGGGGAAATACTGAAGTGAGGTAAAGACCACTGAAAAGAGGCAATATACAGAGTTCACACATATCTGGAAATAGTTCCACTTCCCCCTGCTTCCTCAGAGTAGGAAAGACCCATAATACATAAGGAATCAGGTAGAGTCCTATTAAAACAATTGCCTCAGCAGTAAGACAAAATAATCCTATAGACTAAAAGTTACCTTGGCCCCCTCTAAAAATAAGCCTAGATAGAACTGTTACCAAGTCACTTACATTTCTATAACAAATTTCAAGGATATTTAAACACACACACACACACACACACACACACAAATACATATATTTGCACCCAGCAAGATAAAATTCACAGTAACTGGCATCCAATAAAAAATAAATCACTAACCACACAAAGCAGCATAATGAGGGGGTAAACAACTACATAAACGGACTCAGAAATGACACAGTTTCCAAAACAAGTTGACACTGATGTTCAAGCTGATATGTAACTATATTACATATGCTGAAGAAGGTACAATGGTTCTCAACCTTGGTACTGCTGGGCCAGCTAATTCTTTGTTGTATGGAAGTTGTCCTATACACTGTAGGATATTTAGCATCATATCTCATTTCTACCTACTGGATTCCAGTAGAATCTCCCACCACCACCACCCCCTACCCTGCAGTAACTGAGTTTTTTTTTTTCTACCACTTTTTTAAATGTATATTTGATTTAATACAACCTTTATTTACAACAATCTGAAAAAGGAAGTGTTAGCAATTCTTTTACAGATAAGGAGGCTTAATTTCAAGAAGTCTAAGTAAATACTGAAATCACAAGATCAGAAGATCATTCAGCTACTAACTGCAAAAGAGGAATTTGAACCAATCTATACTTTCCGAGAGAGCTTGTGCTCTTAACCACTGAACTTCCTGGTGCAAAACAACTGGCTGAAAAGAATATATTTGAGAGAGATTTCAAAGGAGAATCAAAGTACAATTTGATGACTGACTTGGATATAGAAGAAAGAAAATACAGCAAAAGGAAAGGATATTATGCAATAAATAGCAGAAGAGTCAAATATATAAATAAAGCTGTATACATGTACAGCCCATAGAACCTTTGAATTGGAAGGAATATGAAAGATAATCTCTTCCAGACACAGACGTGTAGACCCTCGAGCATGCAAGTGCACACACAGCCTATTTTAAATGGTAAAATAAATACAGATCTAGAGATTTCTTCCTTGTATTTGTTTGTTGAGTGTTTCAAATAACTTGCTTAGTTTCCCCAGCTAGTTAGAGGCAATGCCAAGATTGAAGCTCTAATTGTCATGCTCTTTTTCCTCCAACACCCTGCTTCCTCTTAATAACTATGCAAACATGCTTACCCCAAACCTAGCACATGGCAGATTCTTGATAAATATTAGATGTTTCTATTGACAACCAATTAAACTATTCAAAATGACTTATACATATAGACAGAGCATTACTACAAGGAGCAGCTCCACTCTAAAACTGTCTCAGCCTTTCCTCATGAAATAGTCTTACTTATTATCAAAGGATGTAGCCAAATCACAGTGAGTGTGGGAAGAACAGATGTTGTTAGGATTATTTTCCCTCAAATAGTGTATTCTTGAAACTCTCTCATGTTAAAGTGCTTAACACCAGAGCAGAATGGGAAAAGAATAGCCATCTTCCCATAAACAGCATTATCCATGTTTACAATCCTTTTCCACAAGAAGGGAATAGTTGATGAGTGCAACCAATCTGAACACACAATTACAGGAGCATGACAAGAAACCAGGTGAGCCATTCTCTACAGGACTGTACTACTCACATCCCCTATCAGGCCCAAGCTGAAAGCTGGCCTTAATCGCTTTATTCCCACATTCTGCTCACACAATGCTATGCCCAGTTAGGGATGGCTTTCTCTGCATGAGACTGCTGTCCCCAGCAACATGTGAAATGGCTTGGCTTTAAAGAGCCTCTCCATCGCCCTTGGCACCAACATTCCCTAATGTTTATGTTTTTGAGAGGAGAGTGTTGGTGATAAAGCTCTCGGTCACACGGAGGTGCCTTTTTGCTCTGGCAGTTCACAAGATCTTCAGTTTTATTTAATGGCTTAACTGCTTCATAATTGCTCATATTCAGCTGCTCCTAAGCCTGAATGATCTCAGCTTTTAATATGCCTTGTCTAATTTTTAGCCACATCAATCTATACAAATAGCTCATCACTACTCTGAAATGCTAATGCTTGTCACATATTTCAATCGCCTCTATAAGACCTTGTTCCTGTGTTCATAAATCTTGTTAACATTTCAGGACCTTTATTTTCTTGTCCAATGATTCAAAGACATATATACATAAGGTCTAATCTTTTTCAAGGGTAGAATGCCTTCAATAGGAAGTAAAAAAGACAAGTGACTTCCTTTTTTCACTTAATCTACATAACATTATTCATAATTACTTATACCATTTTGAAACTTCTGCCTTCTTTCAATATTTTTCTTACCTCCTCTTTTTTTCTTTTGTAAATAACCTTGGAATAAGCTGAAGAGATAAATAATAATTGAGGAACGGAGGCAGCTAGAGGTTGGGTGGTCAGAAATCAAAGAATCTCAGTTGAGAACTAAACAATGAAGAATATTTAGCTACAGTGAAGGCTGGCTGACCCTCCTATCTTCTGTAGAAAAGCAAAGTAGCCATTTGTCACTCTGTGGTTGTGATCTATTTCATCAGAATATTAATTTCTTCAGTAAGATAAGTTATGACACCATAGGTGAGGGTGGGCAATAACAAAGTTTCAAGAGACACCTGAGTCAACCTGAAATCTAAGGACTCCATTGTAAAATGTCCCTTAGAAGGCCAAACCAGATATCAAGTAGAGATCCATGAAGGTCCTATAAGTTGCTGAGATTGTGTTTCTATATTTACCACATAAGTATATATTCACATATGAGTTTCTCTAACTACAGAGACAACGCCTCCAAGCTAGAAACTATTTCTGAAATGTCACTTGGTGTCTTGGTTTATTGTATTACCCCCAGTAAAATATAAACTCGGAAAATCCAGCTGTTGGTCTGTTGGTCTGATTCATAACAGCATACCCAGCCTAGGAATAGAGCACATAGTAGGCACTCAATGTACCAAAGAAATGGTAGTTGCAGCCTTGCACATCAGTGTCAACTCAAATTGATAACTAATAAACCTATGTGGCTCTTGGGTCTCAAGTGGCGCCTTTATAACTAACTTAAATGCTGACCATTTTTTGAAACCAATAAAGTGTCTCTACAATAAATGACTTCCAGTAGTCCTATATTCTTTAGGCTACAGGTGCTAGATGACCAGCACACTGTACCTGCCCCTCTCTCAATATTATACACCTCAGGGAGAAAGAAAAAATAAACAGGATCACAGGAATCTTCTTTCAGAAGCTGGTGCTCTTCCAGGGCACTTTTATCTGGCTGAGTCTCTCAGGTCTCCTTTATTCTAAACTGAGAATCTACAGGGGTTCACTTTCTTTTCAGGAACTTACTAGCATATATCATCACAAGATAAACATGCAGTGTTTGTTACAGTTTCTACAGGTAAATATCCTTTTTCCTTAAAACCAGTGTCATTACCATCAAGGGCAAAATCATCCACAGGACTATTTCAGCTGTAGCGATATAATCCATCCTTACCCAGACTTGATAAAATCATTTACAGATCATGGTCTTCCCTGAGAGCTGAAAAATAAGGCACTTGACATAAATTTTAACTGCATTGACTGGACCTTCCACAAATGTTCCAATAAAAGAACTGTTCTTTCTTCTTCTTCAAATACTTATTACCCTTAATAACACCTGTTGACTGAGGCCTTTAGCAAAAAGAATGTTAGCTTAAATTGTATGTTGTTAGTTATAATTTGCCTGCTGGGAAAAATGATGTCTAAGTAATAAATATATTTTATTAATAGAAAACTGGGTCAAAAAAAAAAAAACTAGTCCACTCTCCAACCACCTTTTTCTCTTTCCCTAACTTGAGCTACTTTCTAAAAACTGCAGGTGCTTCCAGGGATGATTAGAACAGCTGAAGCAACATTCTTACAAGACTAGCCCTAGGAGAAATATGTGTATCAGTCAATTGGTCTCCTGTGTTTTGATTTCCCTTTCTTCAACAATTTGCCTCCTCTTCACCTTTCCTTTTTCATACATGTCATTATGGCATCATAACAGGATAATCTCCCTCACCTTAATACATTAGAAGTACTGTAAGTTTAGTATGCCACCTCACTCAGGAAAACTGTGCTTCAACAAAAGTTGTGGAAAAGAGAGGACAAGATTTAAAACAAAGAAACAAATTTCTAATGGTGAATTTTACATCTGTTCCATCTACTAAGATCCAATTATGTGCAGACTTCAGGGGCATTCATCCTGCATTAATTTATTCCAACAATTGTCAAATATTTATTGAGGGTTTATTATGTGCCAGTAACTGAACAAAGTGTTAAAGATGTCATAATATAGCAGAGATAGTCTCTGATCTCACAGAACTTATAATTCACATTTCTTTTGATCTTGGTTCACATAAGAACACTGAACCCTGATTTAACATTTTGGCCAATACACTTCAAATACATTTTACTTCTTTAGAGGCCCCCAAACTCCCAGAAGTTTCCATACTAACTTTAGCTTAAAGCATTCTCTAGTTCTGATTTTTGTCAAGTCTTTCATTTCTTTTCAACCTCTGGGGAAGAAAAGATCTGCCAAAAGCTTTCGAAAGCTTTTCTCTCAAAGGCTTCAGTCAATTTCAAACTCACAAACTGGGGAGACCCCTTGAATAACTTCTATGAAAATGATCCTTGAGTTAGAAGTAGCAGCTTTCTTCAAAGAGGAAAGTTGCTCAGCACTTAGGAAGTGAGACACCTCTCTTTCCAGCAGCCTATCACAGAAATGAGTAACAGACCAACTGATGCAGAGCTTGATAAAATTTGGGCAACACCAACAGTCTAGGAAAGGCAACTGGTATAGGATAATTGCATCAGATGTTTACATTCAACCTTCATTCTGAAAGTAGCTATTTATGCCTTACCACTGAACCCATTCCGCTTAATCATTTCTCTTTATGTCTTATAAATTCTTTCCATTTTAATTCAAATTACTAAATATCTTCCTATTTCATTCAGCTTTACTTATTTAAACATGGATGGTGTTTTGATCCCTTTCTGAAGAAAATGGTGTTGGGGGAGGGGAGGCTGACAATTTTGCCATCATATATTGCTGTCCAACTATGATGAATTTTACTGAAGAAGCCAGTGAGGCAAGAGACATTTCTCATATGATTAGAAAGTTTCAGATAAAATTCTAGTCACTATTTAGCAACAATTGGCGAACATGCATTACTCTGAAGCTGTAGTTATAGAGAAGGAAAAGAATGTCACTTTGGAGCAAACTCCTTTCATAAATTTGGGGACAGCTGATCTAAATTAGTAGGCTGCATAGAAACTTATTTCTGGAGACAATTTTCAGGGCTGCTCCAGCAGACTTTGAAGACCAAGAATTAGAGATACTTAAAAAAAAAAAAAACTTTGATCTATATATAGGGGAAAGAAGCTATATAAAGGAAAAGGAAGTAAAATACTCAACTGATTCTATATGAAGCAGAGCAAAATCTTCTCTAGTATTTTTTTTTTTTTCTCACATAGAGCCCTGCTGTCACTGCTTTAAAATGACTAAGGTTAATTGTTGGAACAATAAGACAGTTTTAAAGGTATTTCAAAGGCTACATGTACAAATCTTAATGATGGATTTTTAAAATGCTGGCAAAAGAAAAAGTAGACAATAATAACCAAGATATAAAATTTTCCTCTGGATTTAAGTAAAATATATATATATTTTTTTTTTGACCTATAACTTTGATCTTCATATATTTAAGTGGGGATCATTCATCTTCTGTCTTAAGCTTTTCTGGTTACTTAAAGTATATAATCCTCTCTTGCTACTATCCCAGACTTCTTTCTTGAAAAGAGACTGAAAGCCATATTAATTGCACAAAGAAAATTCCTCAATACCCCACCTTCACACACACACACACACATCTCTGTTCTATACACCCACCCATCTAAGCCATCTCGACCTTGGGAATTATACCTTGCACTGCCCTGACTATGATGTTTGAGTTAAGGATTCAGTAATTCACCTTTTCAAAATGTAATTATTGGTCCACAGTCCTGACTCATGAATTCTCCCCATCCCTGTGATCTAGACTATTTGACCCTGTCCCCTCCATTCAGCTAAATTCTACTGCTACTTTAAGGTTCCACTCAAGTCCCAGCTCATCCATACATTTCCTTGGTCCATCTAGACTATTTAAACATTTTATCCTCTCTAAACCACATGACTCCCATGGTAAGGACAGCACTATCAACAACAGATTTTGGGCAAACTCATCAAGAAGAAATATTACCCACCCACAGACAGTGCTAGGTTGAATATTGTCCTCCCTAAAATGTATGCCTGTCAGGAACTCAGAGTGTGCATTCATTTGGAAATAGGGTTTTTCAGGTACATATATACGTACATACTTTTAAAAAAATTATTTACTTATGCATACAGAGCTAGGTTACAAGCCATAGGTGCAAGGGCAATGAGAGGATTCACCAGAGTCAGAATGGGGAGCAGAACAGGTTGAATGACAAAGTACACTGCTGAGGGGAGCAGCAAGCTGTCAGGAGAGGTCTGCTGTGCCATGTAGACCACTTCCTGGGCTGGGGATCAAATGCACTGAAGTGGCTGCAGCCCACTTGCAGTGCTGAGCTTTATTTAACCTGTTGCACCACCAGGGAAGGCTATTTTTCAGATATATTTTAAGAGGATTAGAAAAGACTCTATATTCATGACTGCTGTCCTCATATGGAAAAAGACACTCAACTACAGAGAGAGGACAATGCCAAGGAGTGCTTGTAATCATCAAAAGTTAAAAGAGGCAAGAAAGGATTCTCTCCTGAAGACTTTAGGGAAACCAAGACCCTTTATTTGAGACACTGAATTTGAGAACTGGAGGCGAATAAATTTCCATGGTTTTAAGCTACCCAGCTTGTGGTGACTTGTTACAGCAGACCAAACCAAGGAATATTTAGACCATACCTTGTACTTGTGTTTCTTCTGATTTTACTAGGTTTGGGGTTCATGGCTGGTAATTATTGACTAGCAGGAAGACACAATGTGATGATTGTGAAAGTCAGGGCAACTGGCCTGAGCAATCCCAAATGACAGTTAAAGTAGAGACAGTAGATCATTTCTAAGATACTCATGAGCACAAGAGCTTTACTACTAATTTTCCAGTGCCAAGGATAGATTCAAATCCAAGAGGTGGACAAGTGCAACTCTTTGAGTTGTTCTGGGTGGATTACTATATCAATTAAAATTTCTTTAAAAGCATTTTTCCCTTGGCCTTCCTGGTGGTTCAGTGTGTTAAAGAGCAGCACTATGAAGCTATTGGCAGCCACTGCAGCACAAGTTCAATCTCAAGCTAGTGAGGTGACCACATGGCACAACAGACCTCTCCTGACTCGCCTGCTGCTCCCCTCAACAGTGTATTTCAGTCTATCTGCCTGTTCTGCTCCCCACTGTATCTCTAGTGAATCCTCTCACCCCACCCCCACTCCACAGAACTCTGGACCCAGTTCTTGCATGAATAAAAAAATAAATCTTAAAAAAAAAAAAAGGAGCATTTTCCCTTGCCTACAGGCCATTTATTTTCTCCATTAAGTGGGAGCAATAGGGCCTCCCTGGTGGCACAGGGATTAAAGACACAGCACTATCAAGTTATCGCCAGCTACTACAACATGAGTTAGAACCCCGACCAAGGAGATAACCCAGCAGACCTCTCCTGTCTTACCCACTGCTCCCTGAGCGTGTAGCTCAGGAGATCTGCCTGTTCTCCCCACTCCTCTCACCTCTCCCACACCTTTGATCTGTACCCCAATTCTTTTATGCATAAATAAATAAATCTTTTTAAAAAAATAATTAAATCATGCTTACTGAAATAAGCCAGAAAGAAAAAGAAAAATACTGGATGGTTTCACTCACAGCAGGAGCATAAAGGACCAGGGGTGGGGGGTGGGGGTGGGGAGGGAAATAATAACAATGAACAACTATATACCAGAGACATTTTAAGGGGTGGAGTGGGAAATGGGATCAAAAATGGAGGTGGGGAGTACACTGGACTATGGTGATGGCACATGGATGATTGGGAAGCCCACAGGGATTACAAATGAGGTGGAAAAAGGCACAACATGATGTAAAAATAAACTATTATATTAAAAAATTTAAAAACGGGGGCTGGAGCATTATAAGCAGAGGCAAAGATTCTATTTTAGGCTCATTTTGCTCTGATCCTTTCATATGTTGATTTCATTAACTTCTATAACAATTTAGTTTTCAAATTTACAAATATTTATTTACTTATAAATTACTTTGGGTTGGAAGACACATATAGGGGAAAATATTTTCTACATTGTGTGAAAATGACCTAATTAATTACCCTAGTCTCTTGCCATGAAACTCTTTGGAATGAAAGTAATAGCAAAAATAGCTTAAACAGTAAAAATTATTTCACACAATAAAAATTTATTCACTAGGGGTCTTCAAGGACAGTTAGTGTTGCGATCACTGGTGATAGCTTGCCACCAGAGAGGTCCTACAACTCCCATTTAATGGAGTAAATAAACAGCATCCAATCAGTGATGGCATCGGTTCCCATGGACTTCCTCTATCCCTTTTGTCTTTCTCAGCATGTTGTGTGGTCCCCTCATGACTGCATCAGCAGCACCAGCCACCACAAACATATATGCATATATGTGTCTTTCCCACGACCATCCTGTCCTATTGCCTTATAACTTATTGGCCAAAGTTATGCCAAACTTCCAATAATGCAAGTAATGGCAAGGAGTACTGGATGATCGTGGTGGAATTAAATCACTTTTACTCATAACTGTGATTCATTATCTAAAGCTGAAATGTAGCCCCCCAGCATGAGTAGCCACACTCCTGTGATGCTATGGAGAGGAAGTTCAACAAAATCATACTTCTGCTAGTTTGGTAGGGCTGTTGGTTGGTCCCTCAATAGCCAGCCAGTGATTTCTTTTTCCATACCAACATTGCTATATGTAGAACAGTAACATGTCCAGACCCTGTGTATTTTAATCCTGATTGCTGAAGCCATTCCAAACAATTCACTTCATTTTTTCCAGATACTGCTACCTTTTCCAGACTCTTATACTATGAGTACATAGGACATAATTCTGGTTGATGAGATATGAGTAAAAGAATTTTGGAGGTCTTCTAAATATAACTATGATCTACACATATGTCTGTCCATCTAACAACTTATCTTGAAAGAGAAAGAGTTAGCGTAAGTTACTTCTCCACTTACCTCAACCCACCGTCCTCTTCACTGCCTTTGAACATGACCATGTTACCAGGAGCTCTGGCAATCACCCCATGGCCCTGCCATATCCAGCACAATAGCCATATGTAACACACAAAGAACAGGGCAGAAGGTGGACAGAGCCTGACTAGTTAATACCATCCCAGTAACAACTACTGACACCAGACTGAACATCCACAGAACATAGAAAGGAAGACTCTCGGGCACCTATATGCTAGAGTAAAGAAATGTTGCACTGAATTTCCTAATTCCCACAACATTGAGAGAAAATAAATTTTGGTTTGGGTGAAAAACACTTACAAAGGCAGCCTTCCCAGCACTTTGCATCATATTGCACATGTGGAGGTACTGGGCAGGGATTCAGAGGTGCCCCTTTAGTGGGATGCTTGGAGTATTGGGAGTACGTGGTGTGTCTCCAATGTAAAGCAGGTTGTTAAAGTTTCAGGGAGATCATGGATGAGGAGAAGAGGCAAATGTTTCCCTTTTGTGATTCTCACAATAAGCTTTTTTTTTTTTTTAAAGATTTATTTATTTGTTCATACAGAACTGGGGTACAGGCCAGAGGCTCAGGGGCAGCGAGAGGCTTCACCAGAGACGGAGTGGGGAGCAGAACAGGCAGATCTACGAAATACACTGCTGAGGGGAGCAGCGGGCGGATCAGGAGAGGTCTGCCACGCCATGTGGTCACCTCCGGGGCAAGCGGGAATCAAACTCATGCAGAAGCAGCTTTAGATTCTCAGTGCTGTGCTTTAACCCGCTACGCCACCAGGGAGGGCCCACAATAAGCTTTTTAACCAAATTTCATCTGCATGAATCTTGGAGGTAGAAAGACGTATCTCATTCTGGCTCCTGGGCACTGTTCTGTACCTAGCCTGACCCTGACCCTCAGGATAGAACTGGAGGCAAACTACTCTTTCAAGTACTTCCCTTCACTTCCTACCACTATGTTGCTACCAAATCTTCTACTCATTTGCGACCAGTTTTGTAAAGTACAGGCAAAGCACTGTAAGTGTGCTTGGAAAAGGAGAACTGAAAATGTCAGTAATGAAATGAAATGAGCTGGCAGAGGAAACACACACTTGGTGCTGTACCAGCAGCAAAGAGGAACTTAGGAATTGTACACACCAGCTCACTCATTTTCCTCAAATTATGACCATCACTTCCTTGTGATCAGTTCTATAAGGACAGTATTTATGCCTTCACCACACATCTTCATTGTGGGTCATGTAAGTTTAAAACCCTTTCTTTTACTTGTATATTGCATTATTTCAAGAGATAGACATATGAGTCATGGCTATGAGATTTAAAATCTGAGTTCACATCAAATGAAGGGGGGTGAAGAGGAGAACTCAGGAATAGAGGATAAGAAGAAGAAAATAGTATTTTCCTAACTAGAGCTTTTGCTATGGATTTCGTCATTTCGAACCCTTCCCTCTTCAGGCAAGGAAAAGAGAAGTGAGTTTTGTGCCAGCACTAAAGTGTGTATTCTTTTCCAGTGCTTTTGTCAAGGAACTCGTCATTTTAATTTCAACACAAATTTGTCAAACTGATGGGTGGTAGAATTTTAATCATAATTAATTTGTATGGAAGCACATCAAGAACTTGCCATAAAAATATATATCCCTTACTGCTTTTTAACTCCTTAGAGCTCCTGATTGTATACAAGTGATTTCTATGAGGCCCATAATAGACCTATGAATTTGAGACGACTCCACAAGCATGACTATGGCATGCTTAATTGGGCTCTCCAGCCAACGGGTAAACAAGACTGAACAATACTCAGCCAAAAATACCAACCATAATCACAGTCTTTCTGATAAAGAAGGCTTCTGTTTTATTTTGTCACTAAATATCTTGTGGATCCAAGTCAACCCCCCATATCCTGGAGAAGAGTGGGCAGAGGGAGGAGGGAGGGAATGTACCAATGATGTTCTAAGGTTTCAGACATTTCCTCCAGCCCTACCTTCCCAAACTTTCTTCCCAACCACCAGATTCTCACTAGCTTCCATCTCATATCCCATGGAAATTGTCACTGATTTCTATTTCCATTTAGTTCTGAAAGTTGGAAATTTCAGCTTGATATGTACATTAGGCCCCCAAGGGAGTGCTTGGAGCACCCCATTGCTGATTCTGTTTCAGGCAATTAGCCAATCCTAGCTACCCAGTGCCCCTGATTTCTGAGGTCCTAAGAGCCCAGGTGATAGATACACTTTGAACCTGGTAGGGGATCCAGCAGCCTTAGCAAAAGTTGAGTTCTGTCAGATCTGACTTGAAAAGTAAGCAAAAGGAAACAGTGGAAATGAACATAGATTTGGAATAAAGCTCCTTTGGAAAACTTACCTGAAAATAGCACTGTCCTAGGAGTTGGAAGACCTCTAAGTAGCTAGAGGCACCTAACCATGATAGCTCAATTTTCTGAAGTCCATGACTAAAATGTTTGGGCCATTCAATCTCTGTCAGATCTAAAACACCATGGTTAGATGGATTATATCAGGAAGGCCAGATATAAATTTTCTAGTAATAAATGTTTCTTAAATAATACAAGAAAGAAGAGGAACCAGGTAAGCAAAAATCAGGAGGGATAAGTTCTCTTCCATCCTCCCTCCTTCAAGAGAAACAAACCAACCAAGATTTGGTTTGAGGAAGGCTGACTAGCAATGTAGAAGAAAATCAAAGGTTCTTATTCACAGAATTCCTAACCTCAATTATCCCCCCCCCCCCCCCCCCCCCCAGTGTAGTAAATGCTAAATCATAATGAGGAAGGTAGATTGGCCATATTGTAATAGATTCTTTTAAAGTTTGAGAGGATTTAGTTCAAACAGTACATATTACCAATTTGTATCCTGCCTAGAATGTCTAAATATTAAGTTCTTGAAATAACAAAAATCTCCTGGACTATATTCAATCATGGCACAGAATATATTTTTAGTCCTAATTTAATCACATTCTCAACAGGAAAAGAAGCACAACAAAAACAATGAATATCTGGATTTACCTTTGTAAGGTAATGACATCAGACAGTAAGAAAAATACTTGACAAATTTTGTCTTCCATTCCCTGACTTACATATTCAATCACTGCTGCTTTCCAATCTGTTTTCATTTCCCAGTCATTTTTTTCTTATCTGACTGTCAACAATTTCCTTCTACATGACTTTTAGCTGATACTAGTTTAAAGTGTGTTTTCTTCCCTTAGGTATAATTCTATATACACATGAAAGCTTAAAAGAAGTAGCCTTACATTTAAAGATCTAATGATAAGGGGAGTGGGAGGAGGTAGAAAATAGGAAAAGGTTTTGGAAGAAAATTCTTAAATGGCCAGCAATCTTCGTCAAAGTTTGAGGGAGAGATTTGCAAATTGATATCAAGGTACTTACGCCAGAAATATCATCTACTGAATTTTTTTATTTCTTTTAGTTACAAATAACAAAAACACAATTCAAGTTAGCTTGTGCAAATGTGGGGCTTTGTTGGCTCATGACATTTAAAAAAATAATAAAAGAACAGTCAGATATGAGAAGAGCAGGGTTCTGAAATTACTGGAATTGGAAAGTCAAACACACAATGTGTATGTACTCTATTTCTTATTCCTGCCTCTCCACCTAGACACAGGCTGCCCTTCAGTTCTCTCTTGTCCCCAATCCACCCCAGGAAAGGACTTGATAGGCCAACTCAAACTAGTCCTTGAGCCAGTCAGCTGGGGCCAGAGGTATGCTACTGGGACTGGCTTTAAGATTTTAGGGTAAATCCATCAGGTAGGGCCTAGGAGTGGAAATATGAAAGCAACTTGGGCATTTATTCTTCTATTACTATAAGGCTGGTGGTCAGGGGCAAAGTGGGTCAAAGTTCTTGGCAAAGGGATCTGGACAGACAAATCCCAAGTGCCAGATGTCCTCAACATGGGGCAAAGCACAAGGTTTCTTAAAGCCCCCGTGTCCCATATTGATAGAAAATCCTCACTTCCTCAATGTAAACACCACATGAATTCAGCCTCTGGGTGCTCCAAAGAACACAACCTTCTTGGGAAAAACTGTAGTACAACAGAGGTAGCAGCAGGCCAATACTTAGAGAACACCCAAACCAGAAAACAGGATGTTATATCAGTATCTACCTGTCCACACCAACCAGTCTCTGGTTACTATAATAGTTGAGGGTGGGAGCAGAGGGATCTTTGCTGGCAACTGGAGATTCTGCTATGGTATTAGAGTCAGCAAAGTCAAAATAAATGCCGCTACTGTAAGACACAGGCCATGGGACCAAGAGCTGGGGCTCAAATTTTTGTTATGCTACTTCTTCACTGTGGGACCTTGAGCAAGTGTTCTTTACTCCTGTGCCTCAAGTTTCTCATCTGTAACATCAGAATAACAGTACTTTTGAAAGGGTTGTTCTGAGGATTATAGTAACAAATGTGAAATTAAAATAATATATGTAAAAAGCACTTCATAACTTGTTTCCCACACACGTAAACAGAAACCTAGAAACTGTATCTCCAAATCTAAAAGGAATTCAGCTCTATTGGCAAGATTGCAGATACATTAATATTTCAGGGGAGTTCTGTCTAGTCCAAGTTTACTGCACTATCCAAAAGTAGGCCCTTTCTATAAAGCCTTTGTAAGTTGAAATGGCATCAAGAGAAGCAATTGCAATCAACTTATATGGAAAAAATTCTGAGCACTCCCAGACACAAAAAATAACCTGCCAAATAACATATAAAGCCTAAATTAACAGTAACATTTAATAAAAGCAGAAATGAGATTATATATACAGTCTATATAATTTCTGGGGAAGGAGCTTAGTGTGGTCATTCTCTGATTATTTGGGTGCAAGCTGCCTCTCTAGACCAAATGCTGCAAATCAAACACTGAACACTATTTTTACTTTTTGCTGTAAAACTGAAAACCCTCTTTGGATTTCTTTTAGTGAGCAAAAACAGGTACTGAAAAGCAACAGGGAACAATGCAAATTTTTAAAAAGTAGGGGATACAGGTAGCTTCACTCTACCTTCCATACAGACAACTACACACCCTGATTTTAGGCTTACTGTACCAGGGAGGAAGAGACTCTATCTAACTCTTATTCTCCTCCTACCATATCTGGTTCCAGATAGCTTTGAAGTGGCTTAAACCTTAGGCTCATTTCTTAAACATCATCCCTCTCCCTTTACTCCATTTCTGACTCAACCACACTGATTTTGTCTCTAAAACCTAGAACTTCAGAATCTCTAAGATTACCAGGTTGAAGTCAGAGGGGAGGAAAAGGAGGTAAATCTTGAGAAAATTGAGCAATATTTCACAATGGTCTGCTGAGGAAATAGGAAATAAAAGAGTTTTCTTCTGTGCAATGGTCCAGCCTGTCTCAGAGACAAATGTTAACACCCAACTGCCCTCCAAGACAAGGTGATGGCAAACAAATCCGACCTTGGCTACCTCGAGGGCCCTGAAACAACTGGAGGCAAAAAAAAAAATCAGGTCAACCCAAGGGACCTAAGATAAAAGGGTAGGAAGAGCCCATTCATCCACACTTCCTTCCTTTCTTTTTTTTTTTAAGATTTATTTATTTATTCATACAGAACTGGGGTACAAGCCAGAGATGCAGAGGGTGAGAGGATACACCAGAGACAGTGGGCAGCAGAACAGGCAGATCGACGAAGTGACGAAGTACACTGCTGAGGGGAGCAGTGGGCGGGTCAGAAGAGGTCTGCCAGGCCATGTGGTCTCCTCCGGGGCAGGCAGGAATCGAACTCATGCGGAAGTGGCTTTAGCTTCTCGGTGCTGTGCTTTAACCTGTTGCACCACCAGGGAGGGCCGACACTACCTCTTTTTAAAGTCAGAGAAAAGTCTACATAAACACGAGATGGACAAGTGCACTCCTCTGAACTGTTGCCTGAAAATATCCATTGGTTGTGAGTGCAGTGAGTGTTTTTCTTTCTCTCTCTCTTAAAAAGGAAGTTGCTAAACTTATTACTGGAAAGAGTCAGATTCCTTAGATTGTTCCATATGCCCAAATCTGACAGTTACACTGGCACACTTTGATTCCCCATCTCAAAAACGTGTGTGGAGACGCAACTGAGCGACTTCCATGTCACATCCTGTTCTCTCAATCCAGCTTTTGACATTTGCAGAGGACTCTTCCAAGGAAATAAACTAAGCGTAGATAGAACTCAGTCTTTTCCCTTTAAGCCATCTCTTCCTTTAACATATTCTTCATCAAAGATGCACTAGAAAACACTGTCTAGTGCGTAGAGAAGGTGTAATTTTTCAGTTTCTCACTGAGACGCAGGTTGGCAAATAGGTTAATTTTAACTTCACAGATTGCAAGGTGTGTGAATAGAACGGCTATATCAAGAACAAAATAGAACTGAGAAAAAAGAACTGCTCTGAAGCACCAAGCTGTTTCATCCCTAAGGTCACAGAGGGCATGAGGGGCTATTGCATTAACTACTAAAACTGCACTTGCTTGAGGGACCCCTATACAGCATGCCCCTTTAGTTCTTATAAGGAATAGAGGACGTTGTGGAACATGAAAGGTGCATAAAAGTTTTTTCATAAACAATAGTTATAGCTAGCATTGATTAAGCGCTTACTGCATGCCAGGCATTAGACAAAAATATAACACTCATGATCTCATTTAACCCTTATGACACTTTATAAGAAAAGACATGTGTAGTGTCCTTTTGCTGGCACTCAGAGAAGTTAAGTAATTGCTTGAAATCATGTGGCTGGTAAGTGATGACAGTGAGATTTGCACCAAGGTCTGCCTGGCTTCACAGTCTATATTCCATTTCTCTATCCTGGCTTATGCCACAAACCCAATGACAAGAAAATAGCATTTGCTGTCAACCCTTGATTGCCTCTTCTCACCACTTTTCTCCCAGTGTCCATCTGTCAGATCCTTCTACAAAGAGTGGACATGGAGGGCTGAGAGTGGAAGAAAGAAGAGTGACAAAGTGATTGATTCGTTGAACCTGGTACAAAACCCATGGAAAAAGTAATTAAAAGCAATGAGTAGAATGAGATTTAGGGATTATCTGCATGTTTCAGTTATCAAAAGTATTCACTGTTCATCATAAGCCTACACAGTCAGGTTGGCTCCAAAAAAGTTTTGTTTGCTTTACCCTTTTACCCACCTAATTAGCCTGGACAAAGACTTCACTTCTGATTTTAGATGAACAAAGTCTTTCTGTATGAAATATAACTGGTTCTACCAGTCATACAGCAGCAAGGCCCCACCCTTAGATTAAATATAATTTAATGCCAATAGTGGGACAAGGTCATTAAGTCATTTTAAAGCCTTACTCTTACTGCCTACCCAAACAGGGTGTGTTAGTTCATTTTCAAATGCCAAGAAAGCCCAAAGAATGGATTCACGCTCACCTTAATAATGAGTGCATCTTAAAGGGTGTAGCTTCAATATAAGTGACTTAGATTCAATTATGTCATTCCCAAGGTGTAGATCCTAGTCTTAATTATTGAAAACACACACAAATACATACTCAAACAAGTGTTCTCAATGATAATATATTGAATTAACTAAAGCTTTACTAAAAGTACTCTCCTGAAAACTTGAGTATAAGCCTTGGGATATTAAATAACTATCTTGGGGAATGAAGGCAGAATGCTACTCCTGTTTGATTTGGGGGGGAAAGCAGAATATCGAATACTGACGTTTTGCAAACTTGAATACTAAAATAAATACCTTTTGTGGATCCAGTTAACTTAATGTCTTGCAGGGGAAAAAGCACCTTCTTATATCTCTTGAATGTAGTATGTATAATTCTTAAGAGGTCACAATTGCCTGTTATTGATAAGCAGACATGGATCAGAAACTTCCAGCTACTCAATTCCTCCTGGGAACCCGCTGCTCAGTTCTTACTGGGGGCACAGGTAAACTATATTTCCCACCCTCCTCTGCAGTTAGTTATGACCATGTAGCCAGCAATGTGAGTAGAGGAATACTTCCATGCCTGGGCCCTAAGAGCATTCCATGCATGGTTCTCTGTGCCTTTTCCCCCTACCAGCTGTGCTTGGAAGCCATATGTTAAAGATGGAACAGCATTCAGCCTCTAAACAACTTCATGAAAAGACCTCCTCTGTCCTCTCTGTCCTATAACTTCCCAGTATCTTCGGATGAGCAAGAAATAAACTTCTATTAGACTTTAGCCATAATATATATTTTGAGGTCTATTCTTTTTTTTTTTTTTAAGATTTATTTATTTGTGCATACACAACTGGGGTACAGGCCAGAGGCTCAGGGGCGGTGAGAGGCTTCACCAGAGACAGAGTGGGGAACAGAACAGGCAGATCAACGAAGTACACTGCTGAGGGGAGCAGCGGGCGGGTCAGGAGAGGTCTGCCACACCATGTGGTCACCTCCGGGGCAGGCGGGAATCAAACTCATGCGGAAGGGCTTTAGATTCTCAGTGCTGTGCTTTAACCCGCTGAGCCACCAGGGAGTGCCTTGAGGTCTATTCTTAAGGCAGTTAGCCTACCCTGATACAGACATCATGGCACAAAACAACTCCAAATTTATTAAAATCATTTCGGTTTGACTGACCTTGCTATTACTCAGTAGAAGCATTAACCACCTCTAAATAAGTCCTTTTGTTATTTACTTAGAAGCACAGCTACACAGAGTAACTTGACTAAAAATATAAACATCTGTAAACCAGAACATCTGAACTAGAGACTGTTCACAATTTGAAACAACTGTTAGTTGTTGTTTTTTCTGTTCTGTGAACTTTGGCATAGCAAAGCACCTTTCCTAATTTACAGGCCAAAAATTTCTAATGATGCCTCCATCTTCTAGAAGAGTAAGTTCAGCAGATCTTTGAGTAACATTATTGGTTATAATGTTGATGAAAAAAATCCCAACCAATATTCAACAAAATGACTTTATTGGAGGACCTGGTTTCATTATAACATTAGCTTCAAGTCAGAGTTTCCAAGAACTTATTCACAATGATATGTGAGAACTTACTGTATTTATCTCTTTGAAACAGCCCTGAGGAAACTCACACATTTTAATTGTGAAGTTAAAATATTAATTGAGGCCCTTCCTGGTGGCGCAGCACTGAGAAGTTAAAGCACTGCACTGAGAAGCTAAAACCACTTCCGCATGAGTTCGATTCCCGCCTGCCCTGGAGGTGACCACATGGTGTGGCAGACCTCTCCTGACCCGCCCGCTGCTCCCCTCGGCAGTGTACTTCGTCGATCTGCCTTTTCTGCTCCTCACTCTGTCTATGGTGAAGCCTCTCGCTGCCCCTGAGCCTCTGGCCTGTACCCCAGTTCTGAATGCACAAATAAATAAATCTTTAAAAAAAATATATTAATTGAATAATCTGCTAGATTTTATAATGTAGCCTTCTTACCCCTAAATAAAACATTAAGGAAATAAGGTTATATAAATACTATGTTATATAGTAATTGAGTAAGATTATTTAATTCTATCTATACAAAGTGTGTATGAATTCCCATCTCAATTGTATGCAAAAAAAAAGTTAATGTGGCCCTCCCTGGTGGCGCAGCGGGTTAAAGCACAGCACTGAGAATCTGGAGCCACTTCCACATGAGCTCGATTCCCGCCTGCCCCGGAGAGACCACATGGCGCGGCAGACCTTTTCTGGCCCTCCCGCTGCTCCCCTCAGCAGTGTACTTCGTCGATCTGCCTTTTCTGCTCCTCACTCTGTCTCTGGTGAAGCCTCTTGCTGCCCCTGAGCCTCTGGCCTGTACCCCAGTTCTGTATGCACAAATAAATAAATCTAAAAAAAAAAAAATCCCTGTATTCATTTTTAAAAAAAAAAAAAGTTAATGTTTTGAACAATGGACTAACTAGAAAACAGTGTGCATAAAGCAGTGTAAGGTAAATGCAATTTTCTTCAATACTCTATATAATTATTCTGAAGTATTTTTCAAGTGGTTTCAAAAATGTTTTTACATGAATTGTTAAAATCTGCATGGACAGCGTGTATTAATTATCTGTTGAAGTATGCAAATTATTTTTCACATACAAGAACACCAGCCTCCCTCTTCCTCATCCTCCCCTCCTCACCCATTGCTAAAGAAAAATTGTTGTGTGTAAGTCATATGATGCCTTAATTTCTGACTTTACAAGTTGCTAGAATCAGAAGTCAGAATAGAGAACAGAGCAGAGGTCAGTTTTTAGAAGTTGGGGAGGAGGGTACAAGGAAGACAGATTTGAGGGAAAGGAGACAGGGCTTAAGCTTAAAATAAGGAACAGAAAGCACCATGCTCAGAAAACCAGGGAACATGGGTTTCGGTGGCAGAATCTGAAGGTGTCAAGCAGAAGCTGAAGGGGAGAAGGAATTAGTGAATAATTCCCGCATAGGCTGCTTGAAGCAGCTCAGTTATGTAATTGTATCTAAAGGTTTTGTTGACATGTGATTTATAAATTCAGAGTACATTTACTTTTAATGCTCAAATCCAGTAGTATTGCCTACAAATCAAATTCCTTAGCCTTCTCATCCAATGTCTTTAAAGTGTTCCACCAACTTTATTTGTGGAGCTTTCAAAGAAATGAATCCTGTGCCCCTGGTGGCTCAGTGGGTTAAATCACAGCACTAAGAAGCTAAAGCCACTTCAACATGAGTTCGATCCCCGCCCCAGAGGTGATCTACATGGTGCAGCAGACCTCTCCTGACCCACCAGCTGCTCCCCTCAGTAGTGTACTTCATCAGTCGGCCTGTTCTGCTCCCCACTCTGTCTCTTGTGAATCATCTCACTGCCCCTGCACCTCTGGCCTGTACCCCAGTATGCATAGGTAAATAAACCCTTAAAAAAAAAAAAACTGTTCAATAGCCACCACTCTGTCTCTGTCTTACTTGGTTGAGGTCCACTATGCACTTGACAAAGCCTTTTGTTGCCACAGTTAGCACACCATTTTCAGAGTACACAACCAGCTCAGAAGCAGAAAGCAGGGTGCTGATGGCTCTGATAAAATGAAAAAGACAAATGAATGACCTGGGACTGGACATCCACCTGCCTTCACACCCAAATGCAGCTCATAATAACCACAGGCCAAATTAAGTGACCCTTTGGTGATATTCTCTCTCCACACTTCACTTCTTCTCCTGTTTGCTCTAATCTTCACTTTTTTGTAAACATGTCTTAAAGGCAAAAGGAATTTGATCTCAAAATGGATTCCTGTTTTGGTTTTTGAGGTCTGCCAGTAATTTGTACCATCTAAGGACATCAGAAGCAGCTATTTTGACCATAACCAGATGGCTGCAGCTTCCCAAATTATCTGTGTCTTCAGTGTAACATTTTTTTCCATTTGTTTTATGGAACTTTTTGTGAGTCTATTGGTATCTTTTATTTTAGCAGTGAAAATTCCCCCAAGGAACATCCTTTCTGCCTCTCTCTCAGCTTTTTTCCTAATAGCTGTAAATTATGAAGTTAAAATGTGAATTGAATAATCTGTTCAGCCTTGTAATGTTGACTCCTTATCCCTAAATATAGCTAAGGATTTAAGGGTAAAAAATCCTAAATTTCACGAAAAGTAGAAAGAAAATGTGAAGAAAACCCTCAACTCTGATAATTGGACTTTATCTGGATTAATAAGAAGGATTCCTAATGCTATTAGGAAAGGATTTAAATGGAAGCAACAGAAAAGCATTAATTGACATCATTGGACTGAATTCTCTATGTGATTATGTCTCTCTCTCTCTCTCTCTCTTTTTAACCCTCCCTCCTCCCCTCTTCAGAATGATAAAAAACCTGATTCCCATCTCTTGTTCAGATAGGGCAATGGTTGGAAATAATGACTTACAAGTCTACACAAGACCACTTAGAGTTGCTTTTTCTACCCATTTCAGTCCTTAATTGGGTTTTTGCGCAGGCTGATGTTACTTTAACACCATAATAATAAATAATGCTGCTGCTGATAGTCTCCTCCAGTAAAGGCCTCATTCAATTGGTAATGAAGGAGGAAACCAGACACAAAATAGAATATGGTTATGATATAGGATGTAGGAAGGGCTGAAACAGAAGGATAGTGTAACAGAAGTGGACAAGGCTGAAGTATTTGCATTTTTGTGTACCTGAACAACATTTCTTATACTAGTCCTTAATTATGTGAAAAAAGGTCACTCAATTTGGGTTAAGAGACTGATGTAAGGAGTGGTCCACGGACATTCATTAAACTCTCTGGGAATCTTCTTTGCTCCAATTGCAAATTAAAAAGAACAATTTCTTACTATTGTTCCAGGTACCTCTGAAAGTTTTAGATGACAATATGTTGACCATTAACATTTCCACTGTGCATTGTCAAGACAGGCTAGATTATGATGTGACTTAAAAAGTAGAAGAAATTTAAGATCGATGCTTTACTACAACTCAAGTGGATAATCTCCCTCATAGCCGTTGGCAGACCAGGCCACCATCTAGGGTAGCTGTTCTTTAAGCCTGAGTCTTAGATCCTAGGACTCTACCAGCTCAACATAGGTCCTTCTGTACTACTGGGCTGGCAGAGAGCTGAAAAAGACCAGTAACACCAATTTGTCACATGTCTTCACCCAAGAATGTGGGAGAGACAAAAAAGATATGGTCTTCTTCATGTGTAACCAAAAGAATTGAGAACTATTTCACAAGAATTATATAAGAAAGTATATGGCATATAAAAAAATATACTATGTATGTTTTAAAGCCATAGGTGATAGTATAAGGAACTATTAAAATGTCCATAAGTACCTAAGAAACAGAAATTCTGTGCCCAAGACTCAGCTACAGGAACTAAAGATGATTCTAAACATTTCTTTTCTCGAATAGAACTTTCTTGTTTGGGAAACAAGATGAGCCTCTGAGTATCAAGGTGACTAGAAAAGGTAGAATGTGCTCTTTGTTAGGAATCAGAATACTTCGATTCTAGTAGCAGCAATGTCACGTACTAGAGATATCATCTTGGGCAAGTACCTTAGTTATTCTTGGGTTCTCATCTGAAAACTGTATTTAAAAGCACCTATTATGTTTACCTTGCAGGGCTAAGGTGAAGGCCAGGTGACATTACCTATGGACCTCAGTACTTATGAACTATAAAGTGCTCTCCACATATAACTACACCTGGGGGACAATATGCAGAATATAACAATAGAAATTAAACCTTTTATCGAGCTCCTACTCTTTTATAGACCACACTTTACATAGCATTTCTCTCTTAGAGTTTGGCTGTGGATTTAAATGGATAGAGAGAGTGAAAAGAAACTCAATTCCATGTGTGGGGAGCAGCTTGAAACAGATGGGGGTCTGGATTTGTAGGAGTAAGGCCTAGTGTTAAAGACAAAGAGAGGAAATGTTTCTAGAGATTTGTGGTTGCACAAAAATGTAAATATATTTAACACTACTGAATATTTAAGTGTACACTTAAAGATGTTGAAGATGGTAACTTTCATGTTACATGTATTTTATCATAATTAAAAAACAAAAAAGACACAAAGAAGGTGGATCTGAGAAGTACAAACTGTTTCTGAAAATCAGGATAGTTGGAGGAAGAAGGCCATTGATTCAGAAATCTTAAAAGCAGGCTGACAAAGGTGGCCTAGATCTAGGTGTTAATTAGCAACCATAGTAGGTTCTAAGTTAATAAATAAATAAATAAATATACACTGGTTTGCAGCACTGTATGTGATTTAATGGCATAGAATAACAGCTCCATAGTAGGTTACTGAATAGGAAAATACCATGACAAAAATGTTTTTTAACCAGGTTAGTTAGGTACTATATTCAGTATTAAATATTTATATCTAGAAAGAGGCAAAGCCCTAAATGATTATTTCTTAAGTCTAGAAGAAAATGAGCAGGGACTGAGCTAGGAATTGGAGAGGAAGGAAAACTGACTGTGAAGACAAAAACCAACACATTATATCACTGATTAAGGAAAGAGGATAATGTAAAGAGTCAAAGATAGTCCCAATTTTGTATCGGAAGGCAACAAAAATGCCTTTGTAGATTTTCTCTGTTTTCATATAAGATGGGCCATCTTAAATATTTAGATACAATGAAAAATGATACAACATTTTAATTAAGAACTGATGACAAATTAGCAATGTGGGGTTTAACTAAGGTTTGAGAAGTATATATCATACCTCTGTTTCCCCTCCCCTTGATGATTGTATCTTCCCATCACTTCTAAACAAATCAATTGTCCAAAGAATAGCACACAAGGGCTTGGATCATCTGGCCATATCTTTTACTTTTGAAGCTTGAACTTAATGCATCCCTCTATATGTCCTCAAGCTTCCCATACCAGACTGTATAAGGCTTCCACAAACAGGCTATGACGTTTCTCACACCAACACACTTGCTTCTTCAGTTCCTTCTCTATGGAATGTTATTTCCTATTTCTTTATGAAGGAACTTGTCTGCCTTGTGCTTTTAACATACAGCTTGGGATTATGACTAATGGAATATTTGTTCTTCTATCACTGGGGAAACAATTCAACTTGATTTTTCAAACATCATAACCATTTTAAACTGGAAGAATCATATGCAAAAGTGAAAGTCCCAGGCAAATTATATTAGTTGGCTTTATACCATAGGTCAAAGGGCAGAAAGCATCCAGGGTATTTCTAGAAGCACTGTACTTATAGTGTCTCAGTCATCATAGCTACGAATGAGAAAGGTGTTTATTCCCAATTTACAGATGAGAAAACTGGGACTCAGTGAAGACAAGGAACATGTTTGGGGAACTACAGAGCTGGAATTAGAAGACAAGATGCCTGATTTTTGAGCCCATCCAATAGACAGCAAGCATCAAAGGAGATGGAGAAGGAGACCAGCAGTTATTTCCACATGTTTGTCCATTAGACAAAACCTGTTTTTTAAATAAAGAATTATTTATTCTATATTACAGAAGTGTCAATGTCTAGTTAATAAGCACTCTGTAAATGTTCATTTAATTGAGCTTAACTGATTTGATGGACACCTATTTGAAGAATAAGAGAAATGGCTAAAGAGTAAGGGAATGATGAAAGAGATATATTAACTAATGATCAGCCATGCAAAAGAAAAAGAATAGCAATGGTGCTCCTAGTTAGAGTTGAAGATAAAATTACATTTAGTTTACTGCTCTCCCAAATCTTACCTCCTTTCATTTGGATGGAAACCAGGCCTTTTTTCAACAATTTCTCAGAACATTTCCAAGTATTACTTCTCATTATTCTTATATTATCATTTGCATTTTAAGCATACAGTGTAAAGGCTGGAAAACAATGAAACATGCAAATAAGGAAGCAGAAAGTGTTCTTTGAAAAGTTAAGTGATGAAAAGTAATGGCATTCAAGTTCTTTAAATGCAATACATTATCTGTTAAATCGACTTTTCTATGTTTTTTCTAACTTCCCCCTGCTTTTGTTATGCTGTGTTGAAAAAAAATATATAATTCCAAAAGATTTTTTTGGTAGGGAAAACTAACTTTCAGAGTTTGAATTATCTCTTTTTAATCTGATAAATATAATGCATTTAAAAGAAATAAAAATTTAACCTGGGTGGAAAATTCTCCATTATTGCTATTTGTGATGGGTTATTGAATTAATTCAGTCACATTTAGTACTGACTATTCTTTAAGTTACAGATATCATGCGGTTAAGGCTTCCCTCTTTTTTTAGGCTGAAGTTAGTTGCCTGAACTCCATTAAAGGATGTTTTTCAATCAGCTCAATCCCCACATGGCCATGCAGGGTTCTGTTGTAAAAACCTACATTTTGTTATTTGTAAACTTCCTAGTTGTCTTCTCTCATCCTCTGCAAGGTCTCAGAAGAAGAGAAGCCATTTTACTCTGCTTAAACTGCATTTTTAAAGTACCCAAAAATGGCCCAGATCTGTTAAAAAGAAACATGTTTTCCTGACGACAGTGGAAACAATGTCTACAAAACATGCTTCAAGGATACCTGAAAGGTAAATAAAACCTGTATATCTACTTTTAAATAAATTCAAAAGCCCTCTGCATCCACAAACTGTCTTAGGTGTCATGCTCCAGTCTACTCACTGGGAGCCATGGGTTCTTTCCCTTCCCTCTCCCAGATGAGGTTGGGCTCCTGTCCTTTCTGTACTAGCTCTTCTTTTTGCCTCTTCCTAGATAATCTTGGATAACATCATCCCTTATGTAGCCTGTTCAGTGTGAGAAAATTACTTACTTCAGTTTGGAAACTTACAGAGGTTTTTATAAACCATGAAATAGATATAGCTTAGCTTTACCTTTAGGGTCTTACAACATACTCATTCTGTTGTTATTCTCACCCCAAGCCTTCTTTTTCAGTGTCCTCCTCACACAACCTACTTTCCCCAAGCTTTCACATCTCCTCCCAGGAGTATCTGCCTTTAAATACAAAAATCCCCCTCTACCACCCACCAAAATGGGAGCAGTTTTATTCTTTTTAATTATAAAATTATTCACATTTATTTAAAAAAATAAGAAGTTATAAAGAAGAATATTAAAGTCACCACCATCCCACCATGCAGAGAAGAGATATATCCTTTTAGGTTACCATCTCAGTTTTCATACATGTACAAGTGAGGGAGATTGTGTGCACATACTCTATTATAACCTGCTTTCTACTGTACTATTCAATTTATAAGGACACTCAAATTCTTTTTTTTTTTAAGTGTCTTCATAAGTTGTAGTTGAATCTGAATTTAATCTTTTGTCATTTTTTGGTAGAAAGATACTATTCTTGTTCTTTCTCTCTCCCCATCCCCTCCCCATATCTGATACTGGTTTTCTCTAAATTTAGATTTTTCTTATCTAGCTTGATCTTTCAGAATACTAGATTTCTTTTTATTCCATGGCTGGCAAAGGGTATTTAAGAACCTGCTGAAAGTTCCCCTGATCAAAAAATCTAATCAGGAAAGCTAGTAGAAAATGATGTTTATGTGAGTAGAACATATAAACTAGCAGACTTCATTTAGAGGTTGAGAATAAGGAGACAACTCTGGGGCTGCAAACCCTTTACCTACTTACCCCCTAAGCAATGAATAAAAAGTTTTCCTCCAGGGTACCAGTATCCACATCAAAAACTAATTTTCTTTCAAGAGTTAGTTCAGTTACTTAAATGATGAGATCTCTTATTATCATACCTGTGAGACTGGCCAACATTAAAAAGACCAGGGGAAGGCCCTCCCTGGTGGCACAGCCAGTTAAAACACAGCACTAAGAAGCTAAAGCCATTTCAGCATGAGTTCAATCCCCAGCCCTGGAGGAATTGAACATATGGTGTGGCAGACCTCTCCTGACCCGCCCACTGCTCCCCTTAGAGTGTACTTTGTCAGTTGGCTTGTTCTGCTCCCCACTCTGACACTGGTGAATCCTCTCACCACCCCTTCACCTCTGGCCTGTACCCCAGCCCTGTATGCATAAATAAATCAATCTCAAAAAAAAAAAAAAAAAAGATGACCAGGGACAACAGGTGCTGGTGAGGACTGAAGAAGGAGGATTCCCACTTACACTGCTACAGGGAATGCAAACTGGTCCAGCCCTTATGGAAAGCAGTGAAGATGGTTCTCAAAACATTAAACATATATCTGCCATTCGATCCAGTAATTCCACTCCTGGGCATCTATTAAAAAAAATTCCAAAACACTAAGTCAAAAGGAAACTTTACTCCCATGTTTATTGTAGCACAGTTTGTTATAGCTAAATTATGTAAATAACCTAAGTGCCCTAGACTGATGGGAAAATCAAGAAGATGCAGTTTATATACACAATGGAATACTACTCAGCAATTAAAATTGAAGCTCATGCCCTTTGCAGCATCATGGCTGAAGAATGAAAGGATAATGCCAAGTGATATAGACCAGAAGAAGAATGATAAATACTAGATGATGTTACTAATGTGTGAAATATAAAATAACTAAATCAATAGTCAGATAAAGACAGGTTGAAAAATACTTGATAACTGACTAAAGAATGGAAACACCAAGGGAGAAAGAATAAGAACAAAGGGGGAAAGAAGCACATGATCTATGGTGATGGAAAGTGGGTGAATTTGGTGGTGGGTGCATTCTAGTAGTAATACCTGATGGGGGGTACCCCAATATTACCTCAATTTAAAATAAATATTTACTTTTAAAAAAAAATGAGTTCCAGAGGTCTCCCTGGTGGCCTACAGGTTAAATCTTGGCACTATCACTACTGTGACCTGAGTTAAATCCCCAGGCAGGGAGCTGACCCACACAGCAAAGCAGACCACTGCTCCCCTCAGCAGTGTATCTTAATAGATCTGCCTGTTCTGCTCCCCACTCTGTCTCTGGTCAATCATTGCTCATATGCATAAATAAAAAATATAGCTTAAAAAAATTGATGAATATTTTTCAGAATACTTTCCAGGAGAAAAATGATCTTTAGGCTCCTGGTAATAGAAAAAATTACCACAGGTGACAATCTCATACCAACAATCCTAAAATCCAAAGGCCAAATGTCTTTTCCCAAGTTTGGGGCTGCCTCATCAGGTAGTAAACTGAACTGACTACAACCAAATAAGATCTTTAATTATCCATTTACTGTAAATATTCATGGCTTCACTGTAAAAATATAAAGAAATTATATTAATTAAATTAATGTATTGTAGAAATGTAAATATACTTACAAGGTGCTTTCTTAGACTGAACTGAGTGTTATGTAATATATGAAATTTTCAAAGGGTTTTCTCAGAACAAAAAACTGGTTGTTCAAAAGTAAATTGAAGAAAAAACTAAGTTATAATTTTTAGGTTTTTTTTTTGAAGTTTTTTTTTTAAGCTTATACTTGCAAAATTTCAAAAGTATAATGGTCTTAGGACTTATTTTTAGTCAAAATATCCTGTTTATAACTACCAGTGGCCCAGTGGTTTATTTGTTTTATTAGTCGGAGTTGATTCTATATGGATTTTCCTTGTCCTCTGATTTTTTTCCTGAACTAGTTTTTTGCAGGCCCATGTCTGTGCTTCTTGGTACACGTGTAATGGTGAGGCAAATTAACTCAAAACAGAGTAAAATACCATGGTAAAATGCCAAAGTGAAAATAAAACTTTCCCTAGAAACAGTTCCTCATCCAGAGCCATTCATATTAGCCACACATAATTCACCAGTTATCTCAGCTGGGCAGAATCATTTTTCCACTTGCATGTGGAGTTATAAGGTTGAAATCAGATTAGACTCCTTTTTAATAGAGCTGAAGGCTATTAATAATAAATCCAAGAGACACAGTTTAATTTAAAAATACTAGAAACTATTGTCAGACAGAAATCATCTAATAAAAAAGTAATTTATAATGCACACCCTAATTAATAATTTACCTCCTAGGGTAAAAAAAATCATCAAAAGTAATTACAATTAAAACACACTATTTCTTTTTTAAGGATAATAGGATAACACTAAGAAGCTAGGGGACTATCTAGCAACAAATTCAACGGTTGCTATCACCACTTCTTTGTCAAAAATTTAATTAATTTTTAATGCTTTTTTAAAAAAATACAAAGATTCTTTTCCCTCAGCTCACAGGCCATTAAATTGGTAATTGTAACTTCACAGAAGGCAAAATCTTCTAAACATACTTTAGTATAATTCTATCTAAGAAAGATATCCACTCATTTAAAAGGATTTGGGAAACAAAAAACAAGTGCTCAAGGCTTGGATGAGAGATTAAAATTGACTAAAATTAGGCCACATTGAGTTAGTGACCTAGAACCAATTTCTGATTAAACTAGAGACTTCAAGGAAGGAGATTAAATACAAATAGTCTCCCCCAGGCTATAAACATTATAAGATCAGGAACTTGGTACATATTCTTCACTGTCATATTCCTAGCTTCTTACCTAGAAAAAGGTATGCTGATTGAATAAAAAAAAAAAGAAATTATAATATTTACACATACCAAAACATTGTGTTGTATACCTAAAAACAATAGAATGTTAAGTTTCAATTAAAAAACAAAATTCTTTCTCCAAATAAATCACTTTGCCAAATTAAGAAAAAAAAACTACAGGAAAAAATTGTATGACTATAAACAGTTGATCAGGGTAGTCCAAGAAACTGCCCACCTCTCCATTTAGAAATAAGGGGTTCATTTTCCCCAGCTGGGGCAGGTATTGGTAACTCTCTGTGGTCAGATGCCTTTCCTGGCTACATCAAGTAAAGAATACATCACTCAAAATCATCCCCATTTCCCTCAGCGTGGCCTATATCCAGTTACAGATCTTTGTGGTTGTAAAAGGCCCACATTCTACCCTGTCCCCAATTCTGTAAAGGTTCTCTAGCTTCAGAACTCCCTATAAGGCTGTCTGTGGACACTATTGAAAGTGCATCACAGCTCAATTTTTCCCTCTGCCTTTCTACCTCTTTTCATTTTCTTCAACGATTTTAATTCTAGGAATCCTCTCTAATAAATTCCTTGTATGTTAATTTCTATTTTAGATTGTGCTACCCTGAGGACCCAACCTGTGACAAAATGCACAATTTCATTGAGAAAATTAAAGATTTAGAAAAATAAAATATTTTCAGCATAATCACTGAATCCCCTCCTCCATTGCCCAAGTTAAAACTAAATTTAGTGAGCCAGTAAAGAAAAGTTGGAGAAGAATATATCAGTTGAGATAGGTAAAAATTACATTGGGCAAATCATCAGCAATGCTAGTTTATTGGAAACCAGTCTCAAAAGAACAGTGAACATTCCTTCAGTAAGGAAGGAAGAGGTATTGGTATAACCTCAAACCTCTTAGTGCATGACCTTTGGACATGTGCTAACTTTTTTTTTATATCCACATGGTATCGACAGTCATCTTCAGTGAAGATCCTATCAATAAAACTAAGCATAAAGAGACTTCCAAAGTCACCCTTGACAGAATAAAGGGGTCAAAAAAATCTCTTTCCCAAAGGCAAACATAAAGCTGAACAAACTGTCAAAATCAGTGATCTCAGTACTCTGGAATTTGACAAAGGCATATGTAACACACTAACAAGCATTTATTCATGAAAATTACTAAACTTTGGGTAAGAACTGTGTGAGTCTGTAATATTTTACCTGGGACTGCCATCATTCCTCCTTTAGTTCTTGGCTGGTGTAGGTAGATTATGAGAATAATAAACTTTGCTGCTGCTGCTATGGCTGTTAGAGGCAGGGCCATTTTATTTTGAGTGCTGTCAGTTAAGGAAAAAAATCTAGTGGCAATGGAGGGCTAGGGTCATTAGCCTGAGGTTACTGGTCTATTTGGAGCAAGCAATGTACTGATGACTAGCAATTCTAAGAGAGAATAGTGGGAAATGAGACATCTATGTGAGGTGATAAATTATTCAAATATCCTGAGTTGACCACAAGCTGTATACATGTGCAGTTACCACACCTTCCTGGTTGACAGAACTGAGTCCACATATATGAAAAAGATATGCAAAAGAACCCAACAGAAAGTAAAACTGATTATAGAACTTAAAATGACCTAAAATGAAAGATTAGATCTTTCCCCCTCTTTTTTTAAGAAAAGGTTCATTTCAATTAAAGAGACTGGCTTAAAAATCTTTACAACAAAAGCAACATAGAAGTAAATTGGAAATCCAAAATAATGTTACGATTCCTTGTACTATGCATGGATCAATTAGCAGAGAGTGGAAATCCTATTAACTCGAAGTGATTAAGTATAGCCTCTAATCAGTTGTTGGCTATGTAAGCAGAGAGATGATTCTTCAGAAGTCATGCTTAAAATAAAAACAAGAAAGAAAAAAAATATCAAGTAGAGGCATCAGGGACCACATACTGCAGAGGTGGCAGATTTAATGATTTATTCTAAGTGTGTATTTTTTGATGCAGGTTTTTAAGGGGAGGTTTCCCTGAAAATTATCATACACTGAGTGCAGTGTCTTTCTGTTTCAGTCAGATACAGGAGAAATTGGGCAGCCTTTCAAAATTAAAGCTGAACATGACAGATAGGGGCTAGCATCAGGTGGGAAAAGTTACACAGTGTTCTTGGAGCCTAGTGATGATACTGTACTGGCTAAGCTGGTACACTTAGTTGGTGCAGTATGCTACAAGGACATTCAAATTAAGCTCCTTTTTACAGTGCTAAAAGGACATAATGTGATGCAGGCTTCACAAAACAAACTTTTATCAAAAGTGAAATATCAATTATTAGAATTCTACCCAAGCCAGAAGCTTGATCTGGTGGGAAAATCTAAAGCAGCAGGCCCTAATAACAAAGCCTTGGGCTGAGAATCAAGACTTCATTCTGGTTCTACAGCTAAGGAGTTATGTAACCTAAATCATGACATTTACATTCTTTGATCCTTGGTTTTCTCATCTGTAAAATGAAGGCTTCTGACCCTAAGCTCCCATTCAAGCTTAAATATAAAGGAAGCTCATAAAGTGGCCTCAACTTTGTTAATTGCTAATTCATAAAATATTTTTTAAATGCCTGACCAGGACTGATAGTTACTCACCCTTAACAATTTGGCAAATGATAATACTACAGCAGCGCATGAGAGCTTGTTTATAAAATTTACCAAGTTCTTTATATTATTAAGAAATTTCTGAGCCCAATTGTGACTGGGTATTACAGAGCTTTAAAATATCCTTCAAGGAATCTTTTGTCTTTTGTGGAATCACATCCGAATTTTAATAAGAAGATATGTTAAATATTCCACTCATTCCATGGAATTCTTAAAAGGTTTAGTCAAATAAGAAGGAAAGATCAATTTACCAATATTTTCTACCCAAGTTATTTGCTGTCTGTGTATCTCACAAGATGTACCTCCTTATGCTTTCAACATTCTTTTGGAATGAATTTCTCAATGAGGGAACTAAGGAAATGTAAGCTACAGAAGAACAGAGTAGAGGAGCTACCCTAAGGGGTTCTGTTTCACTTTCATTAGATAGTCAATGTTGAGCAAAAGAAATCAGACAAGAAATGAAGAAAAGAGGAAGACAATACACTCACAAATTAAGAATCTGGTCAACTTTTTTCTTATAATGAGCAATAATTTTATAAGGAATTCTATTGCCCCAATACTCCTTAAATAAATCAAAACTATTTTTGCATGGGTGGGGGGGGCAGGACAGCACTAATGAGAGTTTATGTTTCAAGCTAGCTTCTCCCATGAATCAACTGGTAGAAATTTTCTCTAAGTTGCATTAGTTTTAGTCTAGTCCTGGGAGCCTGTCCAGTAGAACAGGAACAGGGAAATTTGCATTTGAGCTGACAGATTTTTTACAATTTAATCAGCAGGTGAAAGAATTATCTTACAAATCATGCTTTATTTTAGATGGCCCTTAGCTGTCAATAACCAGGCTCTTCAAGGATCACATTTGATAATAAGCAATATTTGCTTCACTCTACAGCTGTTTAAAAGTAGCCATTTTGTAACAAGACATCAATGCTTTATTTTCACAAATAGGTATCATCTTTCTGGAAACTAATTTTCTACAGTTATCACAAATATTTTTTCTATGCAAGTAAAATTTCTAATCAATCATCAAGAAATGCCTTTCATTGACCATTCTTCCTTGTAGATTCAAAATTATTTTACTACCCAGGATCTTTATTGAGTATATTGATTCTCTCCAAAAATCAGGATGAGGATTCAACTGAACACACATGTCAATTGGGTATGATTCACAGATGAACTTTAAAATGTTCTTCATGGTCACCTATCCTTTCTTCACCTGACTAAAGCTTTATCAGTTCTTGTTGTAGAAGGACGGATTACCATCTGTGATTTTAATGAAACATGACCCTAAGTCATAAGCAGCAGCTAACCCTCACCACAGCAGCTGGGCTCTGTCTCCAAAGAGAGTTATAGGAGAATCACTGCATGCATACCATTGCTTTGCAAAAATCTGATTAGATACAGTGTGGTAACCAAAAAATATGAACAAGCACAGTTTCAAAAAGTGGATTCACTATTGAAATCTCTGTTCCACATACTTTCTAGATTCCATTAGTAGTAACTCAATACTTCTTTACTTTCCACAAAAGTAGTTATAAATTATTTCACATTGTCTACCTGGAAGTAAAATTTTGGGAGACGAAAAATTACAGGAAGTTTGAAAAGTAAAACCGAGATTATTCTTCCACATTTGCCCCTAAAGAGGCGGCGCCATAGTATGGTCCTACATACACAGAACAGGCAGAAATAGGTGAAACAATGCATTCATTTTAAGAATGTAAAGTTAAAGGAGTCACAAGAAAACTAAGACTTGTAAGGCGAAAAAAAAAAGTAATATGTCTAAAACATTTTAAAAGGAACCAAAATTTCCCACAATACCCAAAAAGCCACATCATTTTTGAAAATCAAGGGACCAAAAATATGTTAAATGCAAGAATAGCACCATAAAAAACATTCAGGGCCCAGGAATTGTTGCTATCTGAAAATACAGGTCCCATGTTGCCAGACTGTCCCATTTGTTGAGATACTAGAAATCTTATGCAAATTATCCTAACTTTTTTTTTTTTTAAAGATTTATTTATTTGTGCATACAGAACTGGGGTACAGGCCAGAGGCTCAGGGGCGGTGAGAGGCTTCACCAGAGACAGAGGGGGGAGCAGAACAGGCAGATCGACGAAGTACACTGCTGAGGGGAGCAGCGGGCGGGTCAGGAGAGGTCTGCCACGCCATGTGGATCTCCTTGGGGCAGGCGGGAATCGAACTCATGCGGAGGTGGCTTTAGATTCTCGATGCTGTGCTTTAACCCACTGCGCCACCAGGGAGGGCCCTATCCTAACTTTTAAAATAATATGTAGCCCAAATGAAACACATGTGCACATTACATTTAAGCCATAAGATACCAGTTTGCAGTTTTCTCATTTACCAAAATGAAGACACTGAGAATTAAGAAGTTTACAATGTCTAGTAACCGTGGGCAAACCCAGGCCTGGAGTCCAGGTATCTGTGTTCAGCCCATACTTTCAATATAATTGACTTACCTAAGTATGTCTAAGTGTGAAACCTATGGAAAGAGAAGAGGAAAAAATATATAGTTGAATAAGGACCATTCCATTCTCCCAGAGTAACCAACCAATTTGCTACTGTGCTGCTAAAGAAAAGAATCTGTCTTCCCAAAAGTCATGCACTCTTCAAAGAGACACAAGATGCTTACAGATGTGTAGCCGCAGCTCCTTTGAGAGATGCACAGGGATTCACAAAACACTTCTCAGATTAGAACTGACTCAAGGAGTGCAAACCATCTTCTTCTTCTAGGATTATGACACTTTCTCAAAATGACAAGTGTGTTGACATAAGGCAATAAACACAACTGACCAGTATTTTCTAAGAAGTTTTACTCGTTAATGCCTTGAAATAACAAACACTATTTAAAAATCTTTAAAAATAACACATACTGCAGTATTTACTTGTTCCTGTTGAGAACTGAGAACAAAAATAGCCACTCATGAAGACTTGCATAAGAATAATGTGCTGTATTTTTTCAATAAAATCATGACCAATTTTCTAAGGACAGAGGCAGACTCCACAAAACAAGATCATGTAACCTAGAGAGATATTTCCTTTCTACAGAGAAAAAAAACTGTCATGTTCTATGTAGGAATGTTATGGGGCATTGTGACTTGCATCTTGCACGGGTGTGGAAAGCATTATGTATGCATAATAGGTCTGCAATAAGATCAGGTCCTGATATTTAACAAGATTACTTGAAAAAAAACTCCCAGGGGCCCTCCCTGATGGTGCAACTGGTTAAAGCACCGCATTATGAAGCTCTCCAAAGTCACTGCAGCACAAGTTCAATACCAGGCCAGGGAGGTGACCCACATGGTGCAACAGAACCTCTCCTGACCTGCACGCTGCTCCCCTCATCAGCGTACTTCATCAATCTGCCTATTCTGCTCCCCACTGTCTCTGTGAACCCTGGTGAACCCTCTCACCCACCACACCTCTGGCCTGTACCACAGTTCTGTAAGCATGAAAAAGTAAATCTTTAAAAAAAAACTTTCAGCCTAAGCTGAGCATTTTAGTAACTAAACATAAATATTATATATATATATATATATATATATTAATAAAACATGTTAAATGCATATCACCAACTAATTTATTTTTTAATATGTCTCACTCAGAACTATATAATAAACAAGGGATGATGTTTGTAATAATTTCCTTACAGGAGGGTTGACTTAATTTCTTATAGAATATTACCTACCATTTATGGGTCAGTTTTCTGCCACTGCTTAGTCTCAGAAGACTCTGAGTATGAAATATATTATACTTACCACAGACCATGCAACTAATTGTCCTTTTATGTTATCAAAAAGAATCAAATTAGAACAGCAGTACTTTGTAAATAGCTGATCATGTGATCAGACATTAAGCTAGGAGGTCATTCTGTAAGGACATATGAGCTTTAAAAAGACCTAGGAAGACAGGAAACTGAACCAATAACTAAATGTTACCATGATCTCATGCTTCATTTTAGGAAACACAGTAGTGGCAATAAAGAGAATTTTAGGACTATTTTAGATACAAGTATGCAAGGATGGTGAGCTTGCTGTCTGCAAAGGAGCTAACTGCTCCCTTATAAATGTCAGAACCAACTTCAAAAGGATCTGGGCTAATATAACATCATCTCAAAAAATAACAGGTATTATTATAGATCTTACTGCAAATGGCATTTTGAATCATACCATCCATACCAAATTAAGTTCCCAAAAGGTAAATCATTTAATTTCATAACTTGAGTGGCAGATCCTTGAGACCAAACATTGTAATAGACAACAAAAGACTACCCAATGTTTTACAGCTCTAAATGCTCTCAAACTAGCTTGAGCTCTTTAAAGACCACAAAAATGTATTACAACACTTGTCAACTCACAAGGATCAGGGTTTATTCATCTTTGTATTTTTTCCGTCTAATGATGCTCTTCACATAGTAGATGCTTAATACTTGTTGATAGATATGCCTACAATTTCCCTTCCATTAACCCATTTAGTTAATAATAATATTCACCAAATAATGAAACTTTTGCTATTTGAATCATATGCTTTCTTTGATACATTAACCAATTAAAGATTTTTAACCAAATTTTCTGCATTCCCTAACGTTTTTTTTTTTCTCTCCCTTGATATTCTTAGATTTAATGATTCAATCAAGGGAAAATAAAATAGATTTCTAATATTGTTTGTAACATATATATAGCCCTTAAATCTCGTCCTACATATAATAACATATGAGTTCCATCTTCTCATGGAGAACTTACAAAGATTGCAATACTAACTCCTTGTGTCATGAAACTTAATCCATCAATGTCTGGCCAAGTTTAAATTGGAGCACATCCACTGTGTTTTCATAATCCAGCAAGATGCAAGCAGAAATTCTGAGACCATTTATCTCATCCTTCTCAGTTAATGGGGGTTCCATCCCCCTCCCTGTTTGCCCTGAGAAATGCTATTTGGCATGGTCCTTAAGCCATTGCTCCTTTTGGATTTTCATTTAGCAGCTTGAGCTGATAGTGTCAAATTGCAGCTGTGCTAGGGCAGACTGCAGCCACTCTCTGAGAATCACACCTTCACTGGCTGCCTACCTCAGACATACTCACAATATTTTCTAAGCAGCATAGAGCAAGAGGGAGAGACCAGTGTTGGAAGGTCTGACTTTTGGTCTTAATTGTTACAATTTCTTCATAAGTAAAATTAAGTTTTTTATAGTAAACAATAATAAATGATTTGCAAAGGCAAAAAATAATTTAAATTTTGAGTAAAAATGTTTTCTCAGGTAACTTCCAGAGTTAAAAATTCCAATCTCGACACCTTAGAATCACAGTTTTCTTCTCTATTAAGTAGGGATATTGCAAAGATTAAACTAGGTAGTAGGCATATTTGATAAGGTACTTACCTGTAGACCAAATACGCCTACCACTTTGTAGGTAGCCAGTAAATAGTGGCTGGGCAAATCAATGGATAATTTGAGTGGGAGCATGAAAATGATTCCTCTGTAACGGCTGGCTCCACTGGTGCTAACCCAGGAAATGATCCAATGGTTCTGCCTGTCTTTTGAGCAGTACCAGCCACAACAGCTGCCCCATACTTTATATGTTCCCTATTTATCTCTGGTGCAATCTAATATCATGCCAATTTTGTAAAGATCCCATGGTTTTTGCACCAAATCTTTTAACTTCCTAGGCAGTGGTGTTAGGATTGTAGATTTGGTCTGAAATGCTGAAATACTGCCAACTGCTGAGAACAACTTTGGCAACTTAGGATCAAAGACCCTTTTTTTTTCAGACAGCTATCTGGTAAAGCTTACCAGACTTTATCATCTCCCATCATCCTTCTGACATAAGGTACATGTTGATCAAAAGTTATGGATTATTTGAGGCAGATCCAATTCCAAATTGTCTTATTGTCAGAACATGTGAGATCACATTGAGTCAACTTTCTTTCAAGATATGTATATTCTCTCTTCTCTGTTCTACAGTTCTTATTTAAGAAAGATAGGATACCATTTCCTAAAACATTTTCCCCAAAGCCCAATCATTGGTGCAGCTCTGAAGAAATAATTCTTATGGGGTAATAATTTGATGAGAATAATGCTTACACAATGACTACTACCATGTTAAATGTTCTGTCTTATAGGGGAGAAACTTGCTTTTCTAGTTTGCAATCTCTTTTCACCAGGAAATATTTTCCTTTTCCAGTAACACTTGAAAAAAATCCCTGGATGAAGGAACACTTGGAGAAATGCTCACAGGTCTATTTTAAAAAGAAAGACATGCAACATATATTTTAAAAATGACAATCTTCATATTAGTCCTGATAAAAGCATTTTAACCTTAAAATTTAGCTGCGAATAAACTTCGTCACAAGGAAGCAACTCTTGTTTTGATAGATGCTGGCATTAAACTGGCAAAAGGCAAGGTCCAAGTGAAGTATGTTTTCCTCACAAGGGAACAATTTATAATCTCAGTTATTACTGTCATGAAGGCATGGGGATGCATTTGATTGCTTCAAACAGTAAATATCCACAGGGTAAAGAGGTTCTCCCAGGAGACACTTAGAAGATCATTTTCTCTCTGCTCAGAACACTCTTCACGTATTCATTTCAGATGTATAAGAAAGTTCTGTTGTAAAGCTGTTTTAAAGAGTGTATTCACTTTAAGGAAGATGCATATACTAACACGTCTCCACTTTGACAGATTTGTATAAGAGCAAAAAAAAAAAAAAAAGGTGCATTTGTCAAAAACAAATATAACTGACAGAGACTGTGGGAGAAATGAGAAAGTACCTGTTCTCAAGAGTGATGTCTAAACAGAACTGATTCCTTTTGGGGTGTGCTAGTTCTACAAGGTACACACAGACCCTCAACACTATGGAGAGATGTTCACCACTTTTTGAATGCTTATACAACTACTGGTAGTTGGCTTGTTTTTTATTTGACAAGAACACTATGGAGTGATCTGTGGAGAATTAGGTAAGCTTTCCAGGCACCTGGGAATTTACAACTGATACTAATAGAATTGAGCCCCAGAAGCCAAGTCTCTTCCAGAAAATGCTTAATCTTCCCAGCAGTTCAGGTGAAGAGAGAAGAGAAATAAGAGAGGCGAGAGGTGGACAAAACTGTTGTCAGTATTCAGGCCTGTTGTGTGGAAACTCCCCGTGTAATTTGGTAATTGGCTGCAAGTAAGAGTGATCAGAGCTAGAGATGGAAGTTGACCATAAGTGACAATAGCTTATAGAACACTGTTGATCATGTGACTGTGAATAGTGAGAAAAATAAGAAGACATTTACAACTCTCAAGGAGGCTTTTGTTATTTGGGTTATTCATTGTAGCAAAATTATTTATAACTGGTATCCCAGAGATCAATTTCTTAATGCCTCAACTTGAAAATACCTTTATTCTACAGAGCCCTTTGTTGCAATTCTCTAGTGCCAAATGCATCTTCCCATTTGATAGCCACTAATAATACTAGCCAATGTTTATTGTGCTCTCAGTACATGCCAGGCAATGAGCTAAGTATGTAAGCACAGTATTTCCATTACTATTCACCACAATCCAACATGGTGAGTAGATATTCTCCTTACAGCAAGAGAAGAATGAGGCTTGGAGAAGTTAAGTAATTCATCCAAATTATTCTGTTAGGAAGCAAATGATGTGAGCAGAGCTAAGTTAGCCCCTGACATACAGAGACCTTGTTTTTAATTACAGTGTCAGGCTGCCTGCATAGATAACGTCTAATCACCAACTACAGTATACTCAGGTATACTCAATTATCTATGTTCTAGGTGAAGACCAGACAGACCCTAGCATCTTTCACTCTGTGAAAGGGAGTGGAAGCTGGCAGACTCTACCATTCCTCTGCTTTCCTGAGGCAAAATAACATTCATTCTGTGGGCTAAATTTCTTCACAATAAATCCATCCAGGTGATTCAACTCTCAGTTTTCCTTGGGTTTGTAAGACACTTACATAGCATCACATGAACAGTATGGCGGAGAAAAAGTGGTTCATTCATAGTGGACCCAGGGGTCATCTGCCTGGCCTGTTCCCAAGCTTGTTCCATTGGTGGATAGCTCTGGTACTCCCTCCAGGATTTTTTCTGTTCTGAATGAAGTCTGACAAGGCTCATAGGTTGCATTTACCTGGTTGAGAAGGGAGTTCCTTATATGTAGACATAGATCATAAGTCTTAGTCCTAGAACATAAGGAATAATAAATTCCTCTCTTCAGTTACTGTTGTTCAAATAATAGCACCAATTTTCAAGAACAAATTGTGAGTTTCATTCCAAACAGGTAAAACACCATTTCATCAGTTCTGTTTAGTACAGTAATTTCCAGGTCTCCAAGGATAGGCCATAGTAACAGAGCTTTGCTGATCTGGTTTCCACAAAAAAAAAAAATCTATTAAAAGAAAATCTTTTAGAACAGATGTGTTGACAAATCCCTGTCCACAAAGCAGCAAGCTATTTAACAAAAATGTTGGTTCAGTATTTGTTCTGTTATAAGTGTGTGTGTGTGTTTACTGCGTCTCAGTGGGTTGGCTGGGGAAAGGGGGTAAGACAAATTAGCAGAGCCAGGTGAGGAAGAATAAAATAACAATGGGACAAAGTAAGAAGTCCTGGAGAGAGAGAAAGAGAAGACAGGCAGAATAATCAAAGCAGAAGTTTTAGAGACAACTGCCAGAAAGCAGAAACCAGGAATCCAAGACATCCACCATTGCTGGCAATGCAATTCCTTCAGTTCTTACCCCCAAACAGCCATTTTAAATCATCTTCCAACTCAGCACTTCTCTCCCAATATACTTCTCTCAGTAAAAGAACTCAATGGATTCTCAATCTGAAATTTATCAGTCTCCTTTGACTCCTCTCACTCACGAGTTTCAGTTGCAAGTTCTGACAACTTACACTTTATTTTTGTTGAAACCTATCCCCATTCCCTCCACTATTTACATTACCTATCATATCTCCAATCACTACCAATACCTCCAATACTCTTCTTACCCATCTCCCTATGTTTCAAAAATGCAAAATTTATGACTAAAGTGTATCAACATATACTCTTTCTACCTACTCTGTCCCCTCTTTCTACTCCCAATGACAACATGATGTGTAACTTCTTTGCATGCCTCCCCTATAGCATTCCAAATAAACTTTTGACTTGTGGATGGCAGAAACACCCTCTAAGATTATACCTACATTTTCAACACCATATTCTCCTGTCTCTTTTTCCTTCTTTCCTACCCCCATACTTGTGTCTGTATCCTCAAGGCCTGAGTGTTTTCCATCTCTAAATTTTACATATAGAGAATTCTCTACATGGAATGGTTCACCACTCTTCCTAGCAGATATAGAGCTAGGGCACTTCCTCCAAACTCCCACAATCCTGTCTTTCTCAGAACCCTTGTCAATGTCACACCATTTTTTTACTCTCAAAAAGATTTTAATATACTCTGAAATAAAAACTGTATTAGGAAATCCTCAACACAAGCCTAATGTTCACCCCACAGTAGTTATAAGTAATTGTTTTTTGAATGAAAGAATCCATATCCACATCAAAACTTTCAGTGTTGAGAAGCTATTATTTGCATGGTGCACACCAAAGAAAGGGAGAACAGTAAACTTTCCATGCACTGCAGCACTAGCTTTTTATTTTAACATAATTTGAAATTAACAAAACCATTTAAATAACTCATCTGATTGATTAAAATGGAATTTTTACCTGCAAATATGAGTAAGGGTTTCAAATAACTTTGTATACTATTTGAATTGTTCTCACTGATGGAATCCTATCTGCAATATAATCACAGCACTTATTGATGTTTCCATAAATGTATCTGTATGGAAGCACAGTTTATTTTCCGGACCACAGAGCTCTAATTTCAACCACCCCAGAGAATACCTATCATTCTCATCCAATTCCTTGACTTCACAGGAGGTCTTGCTGTCTCCCAAATGGGACAAATAAACCATTTCCCATCATTTAAGCTCACAGGTGCAGCTTTAGTGCAAGTTCTTTGCACAAGAGCAAACAATTCATTAAACATTCAACAATACAATACTTGCTAAGTTCCCAGCGGAGAAGGACCTAGATAAGACCTAAATAAGTGCCTTTGTGGAACCTCCATTTTTAGATGCAAATTGAAAGAAACTGCCCTTAAGACTCTGTATTCTTCCCTGTCTATCCACCTTTTTTAATTCCTTGGGCTGACCTGGACAATCCAGTAACACAAAACTTCCAGGGTAATACCTCATTTTCTCTTGCTCTTCCCTCAATTTCCACAGCCCCACACTCCACAGGGAATGTCAACATTTCTGCCCTATAAGTGGAACACCAGTGGTGAGGTTTTCTGCAATTGATTTAACTTTTCTGTGTTGCAATTTCTGAGCATGAACGTCATATCTGCATGATCACTTACAGAGTCAAGTTGCTATATCAGCTGAGATAATGAATATAAAAATATAAAAAAAAAAAACACCCATAAAGTGCTACACAAATCTCATCATCATCATGTTTATGATCATTTTTAAAGTAAAAATGATAAAAAAATAAACATATGACTGTCTCATGGACGAAAACAGCTTGTTTGATCTTGAGTTATAACTCTACTGAATTTACAGACTCAAAATCAATATGTTTTTAAGAACATATTATGGTGGGTATATGGGAACCCTGCGGAAGAAAAGTAGAAGTCGGGGGAAGGATAAATTCAGTGACAAGAGACAGGAATTTCCACAGTTCCTTTGGGAAGCACTATTGTATTAAATATAATACGGTAATACTGACATTAGTAAGAATGGGTAACATTTATTAAGCACTTTACTATGTGCAGGTACTCTTTAGGTGCTTTACATGTATTAATTCTCTGTTCTCCCAACAACTTTATGAGATAAGAAATTCTAGTACCCTCATTTTACAGAGTGGGAAACAGAAGCACACAAGGTTACATACTCCGCATTCTGAGTCTGGAGCTCTCCTTCTTGCCCAGTGTGCTTGCTCCACTGCCTTTCAATGGAGAATTACACTAAAGCACACAAATTGCCTAGGATTGAGCCACTGCTGTGCTTCCGATAACCCCCAGATTAATGAGATTAAATATTCCGGACATGATAAGCACAAGGTAGATGTTTGCTAGCAATGCACTCTCTCAATTTGCTTCCTTTTGCTTCTCAAACAATGAATTGACTCTGTTGACTGTCCCAAAGCAAAACAGATTTTGAAGCAGTATATTTAAAATAAAATGCCATGTGGAAACCCACACAGACATATAGAGAACCAGCTGAACTGGGATCATTAAATATGTTTTCTCCCTCCCTTCCAGATTGGGTAGTGGAATGGGGCAGCAAGAAACCAGAAGCATTCATTTTGTCATTTGTTCAGGACTAAGATGGCCCTCTGTGAATTGAATTAATTGAATTTTTTGGTCCCAAATCAATCCATACAGAGTAAAGCAGACACAGCCTAAGGTCTGTCTCTCTAAACAGATAAGGTGAAATAGAGAGCAAGGCAATTTTAGATAATTTTAATGTAGTTAGTCCAGTTTAATAATTTAAGCCAAAAATCCCTGTTTAGCCTTAATGGACGTTTCTTAAAATGAAATAATTTAGGTTATTGTCCCAGATTTCCGTTTTACTTTGCTATTATCCACAAAACTTAAACTTGCAATTAAGAAATACACTTTTAGGGGCCCTCCCTGGTGGCACAGCCGGTTAAAGCACAGCACTAAGAAGCTAAAGCCACTTCAGCATGAGTTCAATCCCTGCCCTGGAGGTGACCCACATGGCGCAGCAGACCTCCCCTGACCCATCCTCTGCTCTCCTCAGCAGTGTACTTGTCAATTGGCCTGTTCTCTCAGTCCTGGTGAATCCTCTCACTTTCCCTGTACCTTTGGCCTGTACCCCAGCTCTGTATGTATAAACAAATAAATATGTTTTTTAAAAAATACATTTTTTAAAATAAAACAAGAACATGGTTATTTGTCCTGTTGAGGTAAAAAGAACTATCTTCTGCAGGCTTACTTTACCTGATTAGGACCAGCTTTAGTTCTTTCATGAGTTCTGTATGAGTTTTTCTCCTTTTTTTTCCTCAAATATAGAAAATACATGATCAAATAGTTTACATTAGGATGTGAGATACTCTGAATATTGTTCTTTCCTGATTATTTGCAATTTAGAAAATTGCCCCTCATATATAGAAAATACACACTCAAATATTTCATAGTAGGGTGTCAGATACTCTGTATATTACTCCTTCCTAATTATTTGCACTATACAAAGAAACAGCTTAACAGAAAGCAATGAATCATTATTGGTGACATTTCAAATATCCACAGTAGGCCTGTATTTTTGTGCAGGAAAATTCCCCAGCTTCCTGTCAAATCCACAGGCATCTATTTACACTATATAAATCAAAACATTTCAAGCTTTTTAACATTTCAAAAATCAGAAATAATACAATATGATATTATAAAACCAAAGCAATATGAACTTTCATTACTGGAAAATAGAAGCCAATTCAATTATCTATTCATATACCAAAAATATATGAAATAAAGACCACTTTTTTTCATTTGTTTTATTATAATTTAGAGCTAAAGTTATATTCTTGTCAAATTCTATAATTAAAGCCAAATATATATGTATTTATATATTATATATATATAAGTATATGTATAATATATATAGAAAGTATATATATTTATATATATAACAAATATATATATAGAAAAATATATATATAATATATATAAGTATACATATATTTTCATGCTGTATCATCTTTATTTAAGCATCAAGACTCTTCACCCATCTATATCACCTAGTAAGATTTTACCCACTGCTCTGTTTGGCTGCCAATCTCTTGTCTCTTTCTTCAGCAATGATGATTTATTTATTTATGCATACAGAACGGAGCGACAGGCCAAAGGTGCAGGGACAGCAAGAGGATTCACCAGAGACAGAATGGGGAGAAGAATAGGCCAACTGATGAAGTACAATACTGAGGGGAGCAGTGGATGGGTCAGGAGAGGTCTGCCGAGCTATGTGGATCACCTCTGGGGCGGGTATAGAACTCATGCTGAAGTGGCTTTAGCTTCTTAGTGCTGTGCTTTAACTCACTGCACTGCCACAGGAAGGGCCCATAAACTATGTATTTTAAAAAACACTGAAAGCAGTTCTGACCATGACATTTGGCACCCGACATGCAAATTTTTTAAATATAAGAAAGTGTAAATAAGCATTTTTTTGCACAAGAAAAATATTCCTTATATCACACACGTTTTTTAGAGCAAGTTAAACTGTCAGAGTACATTTGCTGTAGCTGCGTGTTTCTATGCATATGACGTACATACATGTAACCCCAGGATAAATACCTCCTCATACATTTTAGAGATACGACAGAATGTCTTATACTCTCACCAGCTTTTCCTAAAAACTACTCAATACCACTGTATTTGTAAAAATTGTTCACATACCTTTTTATATAGTAATATTTTCAATGCAGAATTTAGAACAATTGTATTGTGAATGGATTTGACTGTTCTGCCACCATTAAAATTATTATGCTTATATAATTATATTGTGCATATATTGTTGGACATAACACAATACTAACCAGTATTTCACCCCACCCTTTATGTGTAAGCATAACATTTTAATTGCGGTAAAATATATCTAACATAATTTTTACCACAACAACCATTTTTAGTGTATAGTTCTGTAGTACTAAGTATATTCACATTGCAGTGCAACAGATCTCCAGAACTTCTCATCTTGTAAAGCTGAAATTCATGAAACAACTTCTCTTTTTGCTGTCCCCTCAGCCTCAGGCAACTACCATTCTACTTTTTATTTAAATGAATTTGACACTCAAGATACTGAATATAAGTAGAATCAAACATCATTTAAAGACTTTTTTAATGTCCTTGTTTATTTGTTTCACAATATAGGATTTCTCCCCTCCTGTGTGGTCACCATAGCTTACCACCACCAAAGTGGCCCCTGTCCCCACCACCTTCATCTTGTTCTTCTTCCCTCCTGTTCTCTACTTTCCCCTCCTCCTCCGCACATAACTATCTCATGTCTATAGTCTGCTGTTAAGGGTCAGTCTTACAGTTTGTCTTTGATTCTTTGTTTGATTTCTCTAGATTCAACATAACCATATAGTATTCCTTTCTTTTTCTGTCTCACTTTGCCCAATAATCCCTCCTAGTTTCAACCATGTTGCCACAAATGTCTCAAGTTTATCTATTTTGACAGCTGGATAGTATTCTATTGTATACATATATGTAGCACATCAGATCAACCCATCTTCTGGGATATTTATGGATATTAAAATATCCAATACATGGATATTGTAAATAGTGCTGCTATAAACAGAGGTATACATGTTTCCTTTTGAACTAGTATTTTATTATTATTGTTATTTTTTAAAGATCTATTTACTTATTAATACAGAACTGGGGTACAAGCCAGAGGTGCAGGGGCGGTGAGGCTTCACCAGAGATAAAGTGGGGAGCAGAACAGGCAGATCCTTGAAGTACACTGCTGAGTGGAGCAGAAAGCAGGTCAGGAGAGGTCTGTATTCCATGTGGATCACCTCCAGGGTGGGGGATCAAACTGGCACTGAGGTGGCTGCAGCCAGCTTACAGTGCTTTTTCCTAATTCGCTGCACCACCAGGGAGGGCTCAGAACTAGTATTTTTCTGTTTTTTGGACAAATACCTAGGAGTGGAATTGCTGGGTTATATGGTAAATCCACTTTTAGTTTCATAAGGAATTTTTACACTTCTTCCCATAGTAATTGGACTAGTTCACACTCCCACCAACAGTGTAATAGGGTTCGCTTTTCTCTATTCTCATAAATGTGAGGTGTCTCATTGTGGTTTTGATTTGCATTTCCCTGTTGGCCATCTACATGTCTTCTTTGGAGAACTGCCAATTTAGTTCTTCTCTACATTTTTGGATTGGGTTGCTTGTTTTATTTTTATTGAGTTGTATAAATGTTTTGTATAATTTCAGTATCAGTCTTTATAAGATGCATGGTGTGGAAACGTTTTCACCCATTCAGTAGGGAGGGGTATCTTTGCTTTGATCACTGCCTCTTTCACTGTACAGAAGATTTTAGTTTGACAGAGTCCCGATTGTTTATTTTCTCCTTTATTTTCCTTGTCACTGGAGATGAGTTCACATATATGTTTATGGTTTATGAGGCTTATGTTATGGAGTGGATTTTTGGGTTTTCTTCTATATATTTTATGGTTTCAGGTCTTACATGAAAGTATTTTAACCAGTTTGAGTTGATTTCCATGTATGGTGTGAAATGATAATCTACTTTCATTCTTTTTCATACCAGATCCCAATTTTCCCAGTACCATTTGTTGAAAAGACTTTCCTTGTTTCAATGTATATGCTTTCCTTCTACCTGTCATAAATGTGTGGTTTTATTTTTGGACTCTCAATTCTGTGTGTCTGTTTTTATTCCAATACCATTCTGTTTTAATTATTATGAGTTTATAATATACACTGTTTAAGTTCAGATGTTTGATACTTTTGTTTTTCCCCTTTTTAATCAAAAAAGTTTTGGCTGTTTGTTGTTAATTTGTTTTGGTTTGGTTTTGCTTTTTTGTTATTCCATATGAATTTTAGTAATATCTGTTGTACTTTGCCAAAGAATGTCATTGGAATTTTTATAAGTATTTTATAGGGATTGCATTGAATCTATAAATTATTTTATAGGATGGTCATTTTGACAGCATTGATTCTTCCAACACATAAGTAGGGCTTATATTTCCATTTTGTGTGTCATCTTCTATTACTTTTATCAATTTTTTGTAGGTTTCATTTAAAGGTCATTCACTTTCTTTATCAGATTTATTCACAGGTTTTTTATTTATGAGGTATTTATTTTGGTGAGAGTGCAAATGAGATGGCTTTCTTAATTCTTTCTTCTTGCTCATTACTTATATATAGAAGGTCACTTATGCTTGTGCCTTGATTTTTTATCTTGCTACTTCACTGAAATAGCTTAATATTTCAAGTTTTCCCATGTGGATTCTCTATCTTATCATATCATCAGCAAATAATGATAGCTTTACTTCTTCTTCCACAATTTGGATTCCTTTTATTTGCTTTCTCTTGCATAATTATTCTAGCTAGGACTTCTAATACTATGTTAAATAGTAGTGACGAGAATGGACACCCTTGTACCAGATTTTAGAGGATATGATTTCATTTTTTTTAAAGATTTATTTATTTATTCATACAGAACTGGGGTACAGACTAGAGATGCGGAGGGTGAGAGAATTCACCAGGGACAGAGTGGGGAGCAGAACAGGCAGATCGACTAAGTACACTGCTGAGAGGAGCAGCGGGTGGGTCAGGAGAGGTCTGCCGCGCCATGTGGTCACCTCCAGGGCAGGCTGGAATCGAACTCATGTGGAAGTGGCTTTAGATTCTCAGTGCTGTGCTTTAACCCACTGCGCCCCCAGGGAAGGCCTATGATTTCATTTTTTACCATTGAGAATGAAACTATCTATGGGTTTGACATAAATGACTTTTGTTATGTTAAGATATATTCCCATTTACCTCCAACTTCCCAAGGGTTTTTATCATAAATGGATGCTGAATTTTATCAAGAGTTTTTTTGGTACATACTGATTGAAAGAGGAGAAGTTATCATGTAGGTTTCTTTCCTTTGTTTTTATTGATATGCTATACTATCTTGATTGATTTTTTTCAGATGTTGAATGATCCTTGTATTCCTGATATAAATCACACTTGGCCATGTGTATACTCTTTTTAATGTAGTATTGAATTAATTTTGCTAAGATTTAATTGAAGATTTTTGAGTCTTTGTTCACTGGGGAAGTAGAGCTATAGTTTTCTTTATTCGTGTTGTCTTTGGTTTGGGTAGGGTTATAATATTGGCCTCATAAAATGTGTTTGGAAGAATATTTTCTTTCTTGAATTTTGGAAGAAGTCTAAGCAAGATAGGCATTAGTTGTCTTTGAAGGTTTGGTAGACTCAACTGGAAAGCCATCTTGTCCTACACTTTTGTCTTTTAGGAGAGTTTTGATTATTGTTTCAGTTTTCTTGCTTGTAATTGGTTTGCTCTAGCTTTCTATTTCTTGTTGATTCATCTTGGATGAATATATAATATAATAATCTGTCCATTTGTAGAATTTTTGTCCCTAAATGTTTATAGGATTCTCTTATTACTTTCTGAATTTCTGCAATATCTGTGGTAACTTCTCCTCCTTTAAAATTTTTTAAAAGATTTATTTATTTGTGCATACAAGAACTGAGGTACAGGCCAGAGGTGTGGGCAGAGTGGAGGATATCACAACATGGAGTACTTTAGCTGACTTGTTTTCTTACAGTAGTTTTAACATTCAATTCCATTCTTTTTTTGGCCTTAGAGATTTTTACAAGGAACCACTATTAGGCTAATTGGTGTTCCTCTATAAGTTATATGTTTGTTCCACCTCCTCAGCTTCATTATTTATTTATTTTTTTGTCTTGGACTGTTTACTATTATGTATCTTGTTATAGTTTTCCTTCATCTAGGTCACTGGGTGTTCTTTTTGCTTTTTGCAGTTTTATATTTGTTGTCTTCTTAGTGTTTGGGAAGTCTCCTCCACTGGTTCATAAATAGATTCTCGGTTCCCTTCATTCTCTTCTTCTGGTATTCCTATGATTCTTGTATTTCCTTTCCTCAAGGTGTCAGATAATTCTTGGAGTGTTTCTTCATTCTTTCTCCTGTCTGTTTTTACTTATCCTATCTTTTACCTTATACCTCTTCCAACTTTGAAATCAATAATTCATTCTTCCACTTGATTTATCTACTTCTATGGCTTCTTCTGAATTTTTTCGCTGCAATTCCATTATTTTCTTGTTTAAAATTCCTGTTTCAATCATTTATTTGTTGGTTGTGTTTCTCAAAGTATTTATTTCCTTTCATGAATTTCCTTTGTAATTTTCCCATTCACTAGTTTTCTTAATCATAGCATCTTTGAACTCTATACCTGATTGGTAAAAAGTTCTTCCAGGTCTTTGTGGTTTGTTTCTGAGGTTTTATTTTCTTTCTGTGGTGTGGTGTTCCCTGAAGGCTTGTTTGGTCATTTGTAGTTCTCCCCTTTGTTTACTTTGGGTTTGTCCCTGTGATTAGGGGCTTTATTGTGTATGAGTCCTTGATATACACTGTCTGAGTGTTTACTTGATGGTGGGTACAGCTACTTGGGTCTTGTAGGATCTAAGGTGGTGCTAAAGCCTCTCTCATATTATTTCTAGACCTTATTTGGTAATCTAAGAGGGCTGGAGAGGCAATGGGTCACAAATGAGTTGCTGGGACCTCACCTTGCCCAGAAGCAGAGACTCAGGGTTTGTTCCTGGTAGCCAGAGGACAAAGAGTTGCTATAGATTCCTGATATAGATGGAGGCCCCAAATGGCCTGGACTAGGGCTTGCATCTGCTTTTGAAGTGCCAGTGGCTGAGTGCTGAATGCGATGTACTTCCTGGGTTAAAGTGAGGCCTCATGGTTAAAAAATAAACTGGGCTCTACAAGTTCAGACTGGAGCTTATTATGTCTGCTCTCAAGATGCTGGAGGCTGGTCCTAGAGTCAGGGATTCTTACCAGGTGATTGTTGAAGATTCCTGATTTAGAGCAAGGCATGAAAAGGCCCAGACTGAGGCACAGATCAACTAGGAGGCACTGGTAGCAAAGCAATGAGTGAGACATACATGTTGGGTAATGCTGGTGGTCTGTGATGAAAAGCTATGTCCTACAAGGCCCAGATAGAGTTTGTGTTAGCTCACAAGATGTTGGTGGGTGAGTGCTGAATCATACAGCATTTTTGTGACTGGCTTATTTTATTTAATATAATATCCTCAACATCTATGTTATAGAATGTTTTAAGACTCCCATTTCAAGACTGAGTAATATTCAACTGTATGTATATACCACATGTTGCTTATCTACTCATCTATCAGTGGATTGCTGGGTTGTCTCTATATTTTAGCTATTATTAATCATGCCATATGAACATGGTCATACAAATATTTCTTTGAGAAATAACTTTCAATTCTTTTAAATATATACTTAGAACCTAAATTGCTAGATAATATGATAATTCTACTTTTAATTTTTTTGGAGAGTATGGTAGCTGCATCATTTTACCTATATCCCCACCAACAACACATGTTCCAATTTTTAAACATCCTAACACATCCTCTTTATTTTCCTATTTTTTTTATTAGTAACCACCCTGATGAGTATAAGGAAAGTGCTGAGGATTATTCACTGATTGAACCTAGTGTTACTGATCCAGCCAGCAAAAGCCTGTCACCTCCTACTTGCTGAACACTATCAACAAGAACACCTCAGCCACCCTCAGCAGCATCCTCAGCATATGATCTGAAAGAACAAATACCCTGACTTGTGCATGGCTGCCAATCACAGAGCCAGTGCCATCCTACACAGCCAAAAGCCTTTCATAGTGAAGAGAAAGAGGATCTGCCCCACCAAGAGTTCCTGGGTACACCCCAAACCCTAGCAATAAAGGTGTCAGTCAACCCTAAAAAAAAAAAAAGTTGTTTTAGATATTGTAATTGATGTTAGCATAAGAAGAATTACGCTATCCATCACAAGGACATAACCTTCTTGTTGCAAAGAGGCCACCAGCTCACATTTAATATCTACAATGAGAGTGAACTCTGGGATATCCAGCACATTTTGTAGGAGTTCAACAAAAGCAGAGTTCAAAGCATTTCATGTCCTTGGGACTTCTTTGTAAGTGTAGAGAGCTCCTTTCAGTCATTTCCATGACTTTTTTTTTCCAGTCTGAAACACCCCAGGTTTAAAAGAGGCCCAAGTTAACTTTCTCATTCACTCACCAGGAATGAATTTGAGGGACAGCGGAAGGCCAACTGAAAAGTCAGACAAGAGATGGCAAATGCTTGAGATGGTAACATCTCAAAAGGGAGGACATCTAGGACAAGTTTTAAGGAGTTAAGCAGCAGACAATGAGCTTAGGTATGGGAACACAAATGGTTAGGTCTGCTATTGAGGATCAAGTATTCAGTCACAGGAATTGAGAGACTAAAGGCAGACTCCAAAAACTGGTAAAAAATATCTAATGTAAGATATATTTAGAGTAATCACTATGTCAGGCAAACTATCAAGGTATCTAGGTAGTCCTGGGAAGACAAAGATTTGGTTAGTTTGAATTGGGAAATGAAGCAAAACAAGACACCAACTATTAATCCTACCACAAAAGACAAGAGCGGGCCATAAGCAGAGCACTTTCACCCTGGTTAAATCCCCAAATTAAAAACTGATTCAAGATAGCAGGCAATTCAGTGGCTACATCTGAGAGAATCAAAAGAATTATGGGGTCAAGGAAACAGTTGTCTGCTCAAGAACCCTGTGCACTTGGCTAAAATGGAAATGACCTGGAATGCAGTCTGTGATGTGAGCTTGTGCTCTGCATGCTTAATAAATGTCTACTGAATGAATGATTTGTGGCTTAAAAAAAATCATTAGCCTCTCTAGACTGTTAACCGTCACCTCCTACCAGAGTCAGTTCATTCATTCATTCCACCAGCATGAATTAAACACCTACAACATACTTGGCCCTATTCTGAGTACTTTGGATAGAGATGAATAAGCCAGAATTTTGAGTGGGTATTAAAAAGTAATAAGCAGTGATGACTTCTTGATAACCAGCATCTTTAGATCAAGCACTCTTCTCCTCAGGTTACTTTTGTTTACTGCCAATGTTGCACGATGAAAACTAGATCATGTTACAAGTGGTTTTTCTGATCCAGGTGAGAATACACACTGTACTTCCACATTGAATAAATCTGTAAGAAGTGAAAGGGGGAAATGCTAATAGTTTTAGTAGTTTTCAGAACATTCTATAACCATTCAGGCTTTAAATCAATCAGATGGCCTGGATCCTCCACTTGTAACCCTTAAAACATTTATTAAAAATGTGTCTCTATGCTTTACTTTCTTCATCTTTGAAATAGGGATGATAATGGTATCTAACTGAATGGTAGTATCATGTGTAAAACAAAATAAGCATCCATAAAAGTTGAACCTCTTAGAATTTGTGTTGGTATAGCTTCATACTACAGATGTTAAAATGTCCCGAGATGTGAGATTAACTTGATCACAATGATTACTTTAGCCTGTGGGGGAGGTGAAGTTAGCACTCAACTTCCTTTCTGACAAATTCCTTCCAACACATGTTCCTGGTTCTCATCACAAATTTGAAAAATTTCTTAATATTACAAAAAGAAAACAATAATATACCACACTTTAAGTATATATCTCAGTAATATACCAAAAGATAAATACACAGTATATACTTAAAACCAAATATTGTAAAAGGAAGACAAGACAAAGACAGAGAAATTTGTATAGAGAAATTACATGATCTATTTTCTTAAAAGATCTGTCTGAATTCTGTGTAAGAAGCAATATCAGAAACTGGAGGATATGGTTGTCATCTAGGTGAATGATGATGTTGGTGGGACTGACCTGGTATAGTAGAAGCAGCAGCACAGAAGCGATAGTAGTAGTATATGACCATAATTGGCACATTTTAGAATGTATTCTTAAGGTACAGCTAAATAGGCCTATTGGTGGATTGGCTATTGAAAGTTAGAAAGAAATCAAATATGATGTCCATTTTAGCTTCTTCAACTACTAGAAAGTCAGTTTTATTCACTGAAATTGGAAAGAATAAGATAGCATAGGGTTAATCAAGAGATATGTCTAGACTTGTAATTTGAGATGCTTATTAAACTTCTGGGTAGGAATTTTGGTAGGTAGGTAGATAAATCTGGGGAAGTATGAATTTTGGTAGGTAGGTAGATAAATCTGGGGAAGTATAAATCTGGAATGTAAGTATGAAAGTCATTAGTTCTTAACCAGAAAATCAAGGTAACAAATAGAATGTCTTGCTTTAAAAGAGAGCTGAAGACTGAGCCCAGAAGCATTATACCAATTAATGGTCTATAAAAGAGGAGATCCTGCACAGGAGACTAAGAAGAAGAATCCACATAGCAGGAGGAAAAACAGGAGGGTAAAAAATTAACAAGTATTGAGTTTACATAAGAAAAGAAATGAGTACAGAATAGGAAAATACATTTCATGGAAGATGAACTGCAAATGGTTTTTGGAAAATAAAAGATATTCAATCTCCCTTATAATAAGAAAAAAAAGTAAGTTTTAAACCTGTTTGCAATATCATTGGTACCTTTCAGATGAGTAAAAATCAAAAGTTTACAACACATTATATTGGTAAGATGGCAGAAAACAAACCGCCTCATATAATGTAGGTGGGAGTAAAATTGTTATATTTTCTTCTTGAATTATCAAGGTCTTACATGTAAATATGGCCTTCCTGCAACTCTGCTTCAGGAATTCATCCTATAGTATATTCAGGCATACACAAAATCATAAATGTATTAAAGATGTAAATTTCAGAATTATTTCCAGTTACAAAAAGGTCAAAAAAATCTTGCATATATTTCATATGGGAATTGATTAAATAAATTATGCCTTGTCCTGAAAATAAAATACTACTCAAGTATTGAAAAAAATAAGGCAGTTTAGATTAGTTCTTTAATATGTTACTTATATCTATTACATAAGAATTAAAGAATATAGATACCTGTATCTTTATACATGCCTAGATATCTCCATAAAGATAGTCAATAACCTAGTTATGAGTCTGCCTCTAGGCGTAAGAATTTTGTAGGCTGAAGGAGCAACTTGTTTCTGATACTTTGCACTTTTTGAATTTTATAACTTGTACAAGTATATTCAAAATTTTTTTTTTTGAGGAAGGAGTGTGGCTGAGATCAAGATGAGCTCCTTGGTGAACTTTAGAAGGATGAGTCTACTAGAGTGCTAGGGGTAAAAACCTCATGAGGCATTTAAGAGAGAAGTAAAGATAGGTAGTATAGAGTCCAGTGTAAAAATCTCTGGACTTTATTTCCATAGACAGTTATTTCTTTCATTTCAACCTGGACAAGTCATTTAATTTCTGTGAATTCCCTAAGGTACTTCATGTAGAGCATGGAGAAAGTACTATTTTCCCTGTCTGTGGAAAATTACTCTTACTGGGTATAAATGAGAGACTGCCTTTTAATTGATAAGCTATAAACTCTTATTAGATAAGACACTATTTGTGCTTTGATGCATCCTTATACTGCAGGAAAAAAAGCCCTAAAAGAAGTACTTTGTAGAGTTTGAGACAATGTTTGCCCTACTGGTTCCTTTTTATAAGGGCAATCTGCATTGTTTCTAAGTGTTTCCATATAGTTGTTTTCTTAAATTTCTCTTTTTTCCAAGTGAAATGTATTGTTTGTATTTAGGGTTTAACACCCATTAATTTTAAAGTTTTATTCTCAAAATAAAGTTTTTAAAATCCCATCAGTTATTATTGCATTATATTCTAATAAAAATATATAATTAGAAAAATAACATATAATAGTCTCATGAATAACCACTATTATTAGGATTTTCTCAAAACTTTCCAGATATTTCACTACTATAATCAGTATCCTTATACACATTTGCTTAGGCTCTACACAAGCATAACTGTACCTCTCTGTCACTTCTGAATTCAAAACTGAAACATAAGTCATAATGTAACATGGTGGTCCCTAGGAAAAGGGGAAGTTCCAGGTTCCCTGCACCACCCAGAAGGAAGGTGGAGCTGAGCAGAGAAAAAGAAGAGAAGAGAAGGGAGAAGAGAGAATGAAGCTGGATGGAGAACAAGACGGAGATCTAAGGAAGCCACGTGGAGCAGCAAGCCTGTGATGAAGAAACTGGGCTTGTTTCCTGACCCTGGACTGGTTACAGCAGATGTGGGTGAGATACCTGTAGGGAATTGACTATTGCAGTGTTTATACTGATTTTGATTTTGTTTTTTTGCTCTCGGATTTGTCTGGCCATTTCTGACCCGTTTCCATGGGTCCCGGCCAGAAGGTGCTTTAGTCTTTGGCAGGCTTTCAGGCCTTGCTTTGGGCCAATCCCTTTTGGGTTGACTTTTGCCCACGAGGGGATGGGTAACTTCAGGTGTTTGATTTAGAAGTTATATTCTTTGTGTTCCGTATTGTATATTTACTGTATTAAAGTCCCTTTTCATTAAAGTTTTATATGTTTTGTCTTGTTGTGGCGGATGGCAGAACCCACTTAGAGCAGGCAGGTCTGTTTTGGGCCTTCAGGGGTGTCCCTCTCTCCCCCTGTCCTGGAACAGATTTGCTGTCCTATAACAATAACATTCCCCACAATTCTTTACCCACCCACCTTTGAGTTATAGTGGGACAGCTGAGAGTTAGTGTTATATTATGAAAGAGGAAATATAATTAAAAAGTTATAAAGAAGCAGAACTTTTTGGTTCAGTTCCTTCCTTAATGTTTATGTCTCTGTGCTGAATAGAAGTTGTAGAGCTAATTTTATCCTGCCAGATAACCCTTATCTCAAAGAAAATGGGAAAGAGGGTGTGGGGGTCAGAGGAACAATAGTGGGTGGATGTCTTACAGAACAAGAAATGCAAAATTCTCTCAGCTACAAACCCCTTTGACTGAGATAATTAGAAATCACCTAAATTAGCCCTGAACATTCAATTGTGAAAAACATATTACTATTTGAAACCGAAATTTTAAGACATAATAGATACTATTTTTCATCAAAACATCTTTGTATAGGCAGATCCATCTTGGGTAGATTTAAGAATATAATTTGCACAATAAATGTGCAATACAGCTTTATCTACAAATTGGAATTTATGAATTGCAGAAAGCTAGCATGTTCTGCAGGCATAAAGACATTTGGGTTTTCCTTCTCATCTTTTCGTTGCATTTCATCAAGACAATGCCAAATCAAATCAACATTAAATTAATGGGATAATAGTGAAATTATTCATAATAAAAGTGTTTTTCTTTTATTGGTTATATAGGTCAGCTCAGGATGACACAACATAATACCCACAGACTAGATGGTTTAAAGCATAGAAATTTCGTGTTCTAGAGGTTTCTAGAAGTCAAAGAAAAGGGTACCGACATGATTGGTTGTATCTCTTACTGATTTGTGTTCTTGTACAATGGAAACAGAGCCAGTGAGGTTTCTAGTGTCTATTTTTATTAGGACACTAGTCCCATCATAAAGGCCTAGCCTCACAACCTCACGCATTAACTCCTAATTAACTCCTGTAAAAGCCCTGCTGACAAATCCAGTCACATCAAAATTTGGGCTTTACTATATCAACTTGGGGGAGATAAAAAACATTCAGTCCATAATACGGATTCTTTCTGAGGTAATTTTGCAATGAAAAGAATTTTAGAATGAGTGAAAAGTACCCTAGATTAGAAGTCAAGAGACTTGAGTTGACTTGTATATCTGAATATCTCTCAGACACACTTGATAAAATGAGACAGGTGTAAGAGAGACTCACTATAACAGTGAATATTCCATTTATTCAAATAAAAGGAATGCTCTAGCACTGAATTTTTCCAACACCAGCTAAAATTAATTTCTACCCTGCTGTGACAATGATTGAATTATAACTTTACTTTCCATTTCAAAAAGTATGTCTTTTCCAAACAAAAATTCAGTTTGTTGCTAGAAATAAATTCCAGTACCTACAGGAGAGCAAGTTCCAATGTTGTGAAACCATGTATAATGTACATCACATGACTGATGAAGAATTAACAGAGACACTGGAGAACAATCCACCAGAGAAAAAGTTTAAATGATTTTAAATTTCTTATTAATTTTCTTCTGTTATCTCACCTTCATCTCTGAATTTACTCCTTCATATTGTGATAATGTTGTTATGACCAGACAATACAATTAGCAATCTTTCCACCTTCATAGTGATCATATTGCCCAAGCCTCATTTGTAAGGAGACTAGGTTACGTGACTGTCATAAGACTCTATTTCAGATAGCAGGAATTTAAATAGTGAGTCTTTAGGAATTTTGTTATTCTTAGTACTTAGAAATCTTATAAATTATAAGAATAATAATATAAACTCCAAAACTATTCAATATATGTTCAGAGTTTAATAGTGTCATATAATCAAGCAATGCTTAATTTATTTTAAGTTTGGGGTAGGCACAGAAAACCAAAAGAAAAATTTCTGCTCAACGGAGGACTATTGAATCCAATCAGTAGCTCTTCAGTAATATCAAAAAATGCTTAAAAATGCATATAATTATTTCTAGTCCCTTAACAGGGGAAATCAAGCAACACAGAGAAACCAAGTTGCTGCAATGCTTGCACAGAACAATCCCGCTCCAAGGCCCAAAATGGGGGCAAAAACTAAGGGGGCATAAAAGATTTCCCTTTACCTTACATTGATGCAATAATGGATTTGATATGAATTTTATTAGATGCAATTGCCTAAATAAATGGTTTATGAAAACCACTTAAAGACTTTTTTATGCAACTGTGAATGTAGTAACTAAATATTCCTCTTCCAATAGTAATCCTGGTTCTTGAATAATCCTAATTCTGATGGCAATGCATGTCAATTCTGAGATAGGCAGACATAAGACATACAGAACAGAAGACCCAGAAAAGGAGTCATGCCCTGGACCAGCACTAGTTCAGAGATATTTCTCTAAACCACACTTAAGATTTTACCAATTCCCTCATGTAAGAAAATGAATGTCACTGTCAGAATAATTTTCAATATTAATTATAATTTGCTAGACATATATTCAAGTATAACTGAATTTAATATATCGATACTAATTTCATATTATGAGTTCACTTCTTCTTAATTCTACACAACTCCTTCAAACCTTATTAATGAATGCTCTCTGGAATAGCTGATCCCCAAGACCCCAACAAATAACTGCTATCAAGATTCATTTGCCCAAAGTGAATAAAGTAGATGTTACTTCTAGCAGAGGGTGCCTGAAAACATCTTAGTACAATCACAGTGTCCACATTACAGTAGCCTGAACACTTCATGATATTTCTAGGCTAGGAAGTTCATCTGTGAATTTATTTTTAGTGGTTGAAAATCTCAATTTTCCCCAATATTCTTATTGGAAAAAAAAATCTGTATATAAGTGGATCTACTCAAAAAACCATGTTGCTGTAAGGTACTAACATTCACAAATTTAGCAAATGAGTACCTACACATAAGGGCCTACATTAAAAAGAATATAAAGAGAATGAGTCATGTGTAGTTCTTGGCCTCAAACTTAATACAATCTTAAAGGGGGGCACATAATAATAGCAATGAAATACTAATTTCAAACATATATTGGGCTCATATAACATGCAAGAGACTGCATCGAGAGTTTTATAGCATATACATGATCTCACTTAGTCCTCATAGCAATACTATGTGGTAGATATTATAATTCTTCTTTACAGATGAGGAAATCAAGTTAAATAAAAGGCTTATGATTATAAAACTAGTATGTAAGACTTATTTCTGATTCAAAGGAGCATTAGCTCATTTCCAGGATATCACAATACACTCCCCACATATAGACACAATTACTCTGATATGACAAAAATCAGAAAAGCAAACCAAAATTGCTGCAGGTCTTTACAACAGTCATTTCCAATCAGAGGGAATTGGAAATTCTTGGTGAAAATTATCTTTGAATTGACCCATGGTGAGGTTTCTAGCAGAAATGAGGGACTATGGGAAGTTGGATCATTCTAGGAGATAGGAGGCAAATGGGCAGATGGGCAATTGGTAAGAGAACATACATTTTATAAAGTATTAATAATCTATTAATGATTAATAATCTATTTTGCTGCAGTAACCTAAAAATAACATGATGGAATGGTGAGGGAAATTTGGAATCAGATTAGAATCAAATGGCACTATAGTTTTGAATGTTAAGTTGTTTAAGATAATTTTATATATGCCGCTGACCTACTGAGGTTTGAGGAAGAAGGGTATAATCATGCAATATTTCAATGTGATTAAACAAGGAAATCTAATTAAATAACTAGGTGATAATTAGCAAATATCTCAATTTAAGGAAATAGTCTTCTCATAATATAAGGAGAGAAGACTGGTAGATGCTTTCAGAAGTGACTTGATAAATATCTGATCATATCTTGACCAGAATCATCACAGTCTAGACTAGGCCAAGGTTTATAAGCTCAGTTTCATCAGTTTCACGTACAGTGATTTAATCGAACTGGTAGAAATGATAAATCAGTAGTAAGGAATATAAAATATTCATTTATATCACTTATAATAACCGCTCATCTGTGTGGAGTGCATATTATCTGTCAGGCTCTGTCCCCTAAAGTGATCTGCTGAGCCTAGGGTCATTGCCAAAGAGGTTGCATGGCCCTGTGAACTATTTAAGTCAAGCTGTCAGAAGTAAGAGAATCCATCACTTTTTAGTGACATCACACATAGTTTCATCCTTATCATCAGCAGTCATAAACACTGAAAAATACTCACCGAATTTTCTTCCCTGAACTCCATAAGGACCATTTGTCACTAACATGTTTCCATTTCCAAGATTACAGTTTCTTTTACATTAGTTACATTTTAATGGCACCAGTACTTTGTCTCTTCAGCAAACTCCCTCTTCTCCAAATCAGAGTGTAGGATGGGTTATTTCTAGGAAAATCTCCTCCAAATAAACTGATTCCACCCACTCTGTATTCATTCTGGTGTCTTGTTCCTGCATTTTGAAGCATTTCCGGAACCTGCAGCTCACTAACTATGATGCCTGAACTTTTCAATGTTGAGGGGGGAAAGGATTGTGAAACACAAAGCAAGAAGCATTTTGCAACAATTATTAATTTTAACTAGCAAAGGAGAACTAGGTACCTATGTTCTCACTCACAAAACACCTCCTATATGCAAGCTATATGCATTAGGCTCCTTTGCAATCTCCTCTGCAGTAAACCTAACTAAGCTCAGCAGATCACCTGATTGTTATTATAAAGATCTTAGGGGACAGTGCCTGTACATAATATGAGCTCCATAAAGATGAGCCATTATGCATCACATTAGGTCAGATTATGTGACCAGGCAGGGGACACACTAGTTTGAACCAAATTATTATATGTAATTCTTTAATGCTAGAACTTGCTTTATAACAACCTTTACATCTGAATTGCCTACACAGTGACTTGCACACTCCAGATACTAAATATCTGTTGACAAAATAAATAATTTTTCATAGATAGGCAGGAAAGGCAATAAAATCAAATAGGAACTATGCATTTATTTTAAGGTTTGATCTAAAATATTCCACAAAGAATGAAAATAAGGACTCTCTGGTGATGCAAGGAATTAAGTCTCAGCACTATGAAGCTCTCCACCGCCACTGCTGCACAAATTCCATCCTTCGCCAGGGAGCTGACGTACTTGATGCAGCAGACCTCTCCTGTACCCCCTGCTGCTCCCTTCAGCAATGTATTTCACTAAATCTGCCAGTTCTGCTCCCCGCTTACTCTAGCGAATCCTATCCCCCTCCTAACCCCTCATGTACCCCAGTTCTTGTACGCATGAATAAATAAATACTTTAGGGAAAATAAAATAAAATATATCTAAAATCTTACGGCTCACCACTGTCACTGCTCCCACTATTTGAAGCCAGCAACTCAGATTAGTCCCTAATTTAAATAATCTATTTTGATACTTTCCATAATGCCCAACAATCTATCCTTGACAGACAAAACTTTTGAAAACTTATCATGTCAATACACTGCAAGTCTCCTCATTTCACCCAGGATACGAGCAAAATCCCCATACTGGTCAGTGCAGCCCGCAGTCACCTCCTGACCTCATAGCGGCTCGCTGAGCTCCGCTCCAGCCACCGCCTCCGCCTCAGCCTCCTCCTCCGAGTCCCCTCTTGCCTCCTCCTCGCACTGCAGACCGCCCCACCTCAGGGCCTTTACCTGGCAGTTCCCTCTGTTTGGAAAGTTGCTTCCTCCAGGGGAGACATCTCGTGCACTTTGAAAATTTCTATCACACCACTTCGCTTTTACGACAAAAGACGGAAAGCAAAACTAGCGTTGAGCGTAAGACTTTTACGGCAGGTCACGCAGCGGGTACGCTGCCAGCTGAGCTGCTAAAAGGAGCCCGCCAAGCTCCGCCAGACCTGCTTTTTGCAGACTGTATGTATCATATCATTCCTGCTTTTATTGTATGTTATCATTTTGGGAGTTATCATGTGATATGACTTGGTTGGTTGTTTCGGGAGCCTGGGAATATGCAATATTTTTTCACTTGCTCCATTGCTTTATGCCTTTTCAGTTTACTGAAGGTTTCATAGGAATCCTCTCCTATTGGATACCAGGGGAAACCCTTGTCTGCAAGTTTCACTCTACCACCTCGTTATGTCTTGACCAAAAGTCACCTTCTTACAGATGAGTAAAAACATAGTGAATAAATAATTCAGTGAATGGATTTCAAATCAATATCTTTCATAACTATCAGGTACTTTTAAATAATTTTTTGCCTGATTATTGTTCCTTTTTAAACATATGACCTTGACTCTTAATGTCCTGTATGTATTTTCTCAAGGTGTATAGAATTATTTTCCTTTATAATGTATTGTGTATTAAATCCTTGCTTACTTAAGGACCTTGAAAGTTTGGAAAGCACATAATGATGTCCAATATTTTCTGAAGTACAAAAAGTATTGTATACCTTGCCCAAGTAATTAATTCATTTAATTTGTGACATAAGTGAAGTTTATATATATATATATATATTTGCATATATAATATATATGTGTATATATAATATATATATAATTACATAGATATGTATTAAAAATGTATGGAATCCTCATTTTTTTCCCCAAAGTTACAAAGCCAGGCATTAATGCTGTTTGATTAATGAATAATGTAAGATAGTGATTAGAATAATATAGAAAGTTAACTTCAAAATGAACAAACCTATCAAAGAAAAAGCTATTTCACCAATATGGTCAGGATGGTAGCAGGTACATTATCACTACAGGGAGCAAATTTGATTGTCAAGTTGATGAAAAATAATTATAATTGTCAGGCAGAGAAGTGATGAGATTGTGGGAAACTGAGCATTCCAAAATTCTCACAAAAGTGTTGACTTCATGTTATAGTCCCAAACCTCATTTTAATGCTGTAAAATCCAACTCAGTTTTCCAGAAGTCATCGTTGCCAGTTTTCATCTTGCCAATTGTGAAGTGTTCCAATGTGATTTTTATGTTTGTTTGTTTTATTTGTTTGAGAATTCATTATCACATTGTCAGATTTCTAGGTCATCGCTTGGAGAGGCAATTTTAGTAGTGTTTTAAATCACCCATGTGATAAACCTTTTCTTTGGAAAGATCTCTGTCTCAATCATCCAAAATAATTTTATAATCTCTCTTGGGTTGAGAGTTTATAGATTTGAGGCCACATAGTTATCCTTGGCCAACATAATAATTTTTCCCAAGCTAAGAAGAACTTTCTCAAACCATGTTGTAAACAAAATTGTGACACTCTACAAAGTATCAATTTCAACAACTCAAATAGATTTTCAGAATCTTCAAGTAGATCAAATACAAGTTAGGCACTATGAGTTCCCTCCTTGTTTTGCTAGGTACATGGTTTGTGATGTTCATAACAAGTGCTCTAGTTCCTTTGAAGTCAGTATTCTTAAAGGCTACAGAGCTAAGATAAGTTCCTGAGAGTCAGAGCTAGTATAATTTGTAAAACAGCCCAAGGCATTACCAGTTCACACTGTAATTTTACCCAATCTTATAAACTAAGCCGGCTTGGTTTATAACTAAGCAGCTAGTCATTAGAAAGATGGGCACCCAATTGCTGTAGAAACTATGATTAAAATTATTATTGAATATCTACTCGGTGCCAAAAGTACATCAAGTTCCCTGGGGTCATTCAGAGCCATATCATGATAGGATTCTGTGTGTCAGGGGATACACATGAATGCCTTGTCCAGATTTAATCCAGGGATAGCAGAAACGGAAAAGTACTGGTCAAAAAGTGACTAGAAGAACACCATCCTGCCTGCTCTGATTCTCGACCACTTACAAATCCAGCATCCTTGATCATACCCTTAAGTAGCCAACCATGTAAAGGAAGCCCCAGTCTTAATTAAACCATATTTGACCATTTTTAAAAAAAAAAATTCAACATAGAAGCACTGGAGTTCAGGCCAGAGGTGCAGGGGGTGATAGGATTCACCAATTCACCAGACAGAGTGGAGAGCAAAACAGGTGAAATACACTGCCAAGGAGAGCAGTGGGCAAGACAGAAGAGGTCTACTGTGCCATATATGGGTTAGCTCCATGCCCAGGGATCAAACTCAGGCCACAGAGGTGATGGTGCTGAAACTTAACCCCTAAGCTCCCAGGGAGGCCCATATTTGGCCAGTTTTATCTCCAAAACACTTCCCAATCTTTCTCCTTTTGACTATTGTCAAATGCCACTGCCTTAGCTTAGTTATACATACTACTGACCTGGACTAATACAACTTCTGAGCTGGACTAATTCCTGTCTGCGTATCTCCCACACCCCACATCTGATACCCTCCACAGTGTAGTCAGTTTATCTACCTAAAACAACCATGTGATCCTTTCACTCTGTCTTGAATGGTTCTAAATGCATTCATGGATTCATTCGTGTCATTCATTCAATAATAGTAAACAAAACAGACACATCTTTGTTTTCTTGATGTTTACATTCTTGTGAATGAGGCAAGCATTAAGTCCATAATCTTACAGTGATACATATATAGCAGAAAAGAGACAGAGAAAGAGAGATAGAAGTGGGGAAGGGGGGAAGTTTTAGAAAGAGTAGTCATGAGGGCCATTTCTCAGCAGAGGAGATATGGCAAGGAAGTTGACCATGAGAGAAATGGGCAGGAAGGAAGAATGTTCCAGGATAAACAAGTGTAGAGCCCAGAGTCAGAGAGATGCCAGAATGTACCAGGAACTTGGAGTACAGTCTATAAGGAAGAGGTGAGGAACATGCCAGGGGCCTATGCAAATAATGCAGGGGAGATGCAGGGGAATGTCATTATATAATATACATTTTGGAGGAAACATTCTCACTTGCATGAAGAGGGAAGATTCAGATGTATAGAAATGGGAGGAAACCGAGTCCTACTATATGTCTGGGTCTACTGCTGTGATCGTGGTAGCTCAGCAAGGATGGTGATAACAGAGTTGAGATAGCTGGCTGGATGGTCTGCTGAGTGATTAAAGGTAGATTGGAGAAAAAGAAAGAAGGCAAGACATCTGTATTGCCTATAGAATAAGCATCCAGTTCCTCCCCTGCTTCCCTCTTCAGTTTCATCTCCCACCATTCCATTCCTGAAGCACTTCTTTTTTTTTTTTTTTAAAGATTTATTTATTTGTGCATACAGACAGAACTGGGGTACAGACCAGAGACTCAGGGATGGCGAAAGACTTCACCAGAGACAGAATGGGGAGCAGAACAGGCAGGTCGACAAAGTACACTGCTGAGGGGAGCAGCGGGTGGGTCAGGAGAAGTCTGACACACCATGTGGTAACCTCCGGGGCAGGTGGGAATCGAATTCATGTGGAAGTGGTTTCAGCTTCCTAGTGCAGCGCTTTAATCCGCTGCGCCACCAGGGAGGGCCTGAAGCACTTCTTTACTGTAAATGCTGAATTTCTCTTCCTATCTGAGCAATAGTTTCTCAGTTTTCAAGATTCCGCTCAGGTTCAACACCCAGGAAATCTTTCTTTGATCCCAGGTTAGGCAAAGTAACTATACTAAGCAACTAGGAATCTTAACATTAATCACATTATATTGAAACAGTTTTTTGTCTGTCTTCCCAGTAGGCTGTTACATCCACAGTAGTTGGGATCTTGCATTATAGATCCTGGACATCACTGCATGCTCACACATAATATAAGCTCAATAAATGCTTGTTGATAGAAACTGAATTTCCCAGGAACTCTGGTCAACCTGAGCACGGACTACAGGGACTGATATCATTAAAGAGAAAGTGAGAATAAAGTTTTTCTGGATAAGTAAGTCATATTGTGTAGAAGGGTATGCTAGCCATGAGAATCACGTGCTCAGGACCTGTGGTCAGAGTAAGTTAGCACCCAAATGTCTCTTGATGCAGATAGGCATCAAGAAGTAATGTTTTGGGTTTGGGGGCGAAGGAAGAAAGAACACAGTTTCCTACTTTCTTTTGCACATGGCTTCTAGTAAAATGAAATGAGGCATTAGCCACCTATCACCTCTACCTATGTACTGAACACTAGCCCATGCTACTATTCATGGTCATCATGTCTGATAGAGAATGCCAAAAGAATCAGTCTAAAAGTTGCAGGTGCAGAACAGTTTTCAGGGGATCTGTAATCACATTACATAAAGTGGGGTTTATATAAAGTTGACAGAATGTGCTGATGTGAGCCATTTACAGTTCAATTGTAACAGAGCAGTCTGGCAAGCAGCAAGCTTTATCTGGGAGATGATGTACTTTGGATGCTGCCATCAAGTCAGATTTAGAATAACAATCTGAAAGGAACACAATCCCCCCTTTTTAAAATCTTGCCTTCTCTTCCTTGAATCCAAGGAAGTAAAAGAAACTGCATAATCGCAGCAGACTTTTTATTACTTTTTATAGAAATAAAACTCTTCTAAAGAATTTTTGTCAAAGAAAAAATATTCAATATGCAAAACTTGATTTAATACATTAGACAACAAACCTTTTTTAAAAAATCTTCCTTGACTTAAAAACAGTTGCCAAAAGAATTAATCAAATATTTGAAAATATTTAACATGGCTGTACTTGGTTCTGTGAAGCACACAGGCAGTGAAAATTTGGTAAAGGGATTGAATTATGGAAAAGACACAAAATATCAGTTTATATATGTTAAACATAAATGTATGTGGAAATTTTGAGAATTCATAGTCACCTGATTTTACCTTCAGATGCATACTCAGATATGTGTTTCAAATATTTTTCTGTTCATTCTTTTGTTTTTTCTGTTTACTAAAGTGAACGTTTTAATTATTTTATCTCCATAGTTAGATATTTTAATATTGTCCACTAGGCTTTCTGAAGGAAAGAGAAAGACTGTGAGAGTAGAAAGGCTTTACTCTTAACCATAGTCAGGTGATACTAGTCACTCTTGGGTTTTTTTCTTGTAATTCTGGGGTTTAATTTTTTTTCATTAAATCTTTGATTCATTTGGATTCTATATTGATATAATGATTGAACTCAATATTGAGCTCTTTTTTTTTACTGAATGACTAACCAGGATTCTTAATATTATTCATTAAATAATTCATCTTTTTAACACTGTCACTTTGTCATAGATTTTATTCCCCTACTAGCTTCCAGACTCATTGTTATAGCTCATCCTTCTTTTTACTCCTGTGCTAGCAGAGCAACATTGCTTTACTTGCTAACACTTTAATACTTTCTAAGGAAAGTTACCCCTCATCAGTTTTCCTTTTCGGAATTTTATTGATTGTTATACACATTGACTCTTATAGCTGTCAGAATATTGTTGGCTATGGTCATCATGATCCAGTATTATCACTAGAATCGTTTAGTCACGATCCCTTCTAAGTTTCTTGGAGTTTTGTTTAGGATTGCCATTCACACATGATTGACTTCAAAGTCATTAATATCTTTCTTTACATCAGGAAGTGTTTCTAACCAAGAAAAGGTGTCTTTCCAATTCTTCTCTTCTATTATACACCTCAGCACATTTTATCACTTTTTCCATGGGCCATGCATATTTCATGTTCCGTATATCCCTAGGTATTTTGGATGTTTGCAATTTAGAAATTATAATTTGTCCAAGTCCTACCTATCAAGATTCAAACAAGATCTTAGACTCCAACTTTTAATCAACACATCCTGTTAATGTGCCACATAATTTTAATTTCTAGCTCATCCTGAAATAAATGTGTCCTTACTAAGGTTCTTTAGTCATAGCCTTTGGAACTTTATCATTTGTAGCTGCCTGATAGCTTTTAAACATTCTCAATATTTTGATAGGCTTTCACATCATGAATTCAGCCTTGCCAAAATAGGATTTAATAAAAAAAAAAAATTTCTTTCAAGCCTCACTTACAACTACAGTGCAACCATCAGACCTAGGTTGTGCCAAACAAATGCTCCCATGTGAGATTCCAGTAGTAAGACATGAAAGATAGTGACGTGATCCAGTGATCAAGTATGAATAAATGGGTCTCAAAGATGGTAGATGAGGCAGCTCTTTCTTGGGGAGGTATCTGGCATATCTGGCATGTGTTACTAAGCACATTAAGGGGAGGAGGATAGAAGTGGTATCTTGGTAATAACAATCATGCAGAATGGTAAAGCATAAATCTAGGCTGCATTGTTTCAGATTGTGGTGCATTCAAACCTGATAATGACCCTTACAGAAATTCTGTGAGCTACCTGAGATACTTTACTAGGTTGTTTTCTCTTTAAACTAGTCAGAGTAGATTCTATAGGTTGCAGCTAGACAGTCTGATCAATTTATTAATGAAAGATGAAAAGTCATTTAATTTGCACCAAGAAAATTGAACTACAAGCAAAAGTATATGTTTGTACCTATGCTTATCTTTCTATTCTTTGGACATTCCTTTAATAATGACCTCTACCTTGCCTCTGACTAGTAAACACAGTTTCTGTTTGAATTCCTCAAGTGCTGCTAAACTTGATTGCCTGGTATGAAAAGCAAACATACTTTCATAGCACAAAACTTTGACCCCCTCAATTGTGTAATTAACCATGTGTTATGAAAAAAATATGTGAACTTACAAATTTTTTAAGTCCTTATTAATATTGGCCATCAGTATGTATAGGAGAGATTTAATTACAGGTATGCTTGAATACACAAAGAATTCATATACCATTATTAATCCACAATGAAGTAATAAATATATTATTATTAAACTAGTCAATACACACTGGTCCCGACTATATGATTCACCACTAATAATTGCACATTTACTGGGTTTCCAAGACCATATTAATAAGCTAAAACAGAGCAAGCTCTCAGAGTTAAAAAAATATCAACTGAAGCTAAAGAAATTCTCCTCAGGATTGCCAGATATAAAACATGGCCACCTGGTACTAAATATATATTTCTTTTCCTTCTTTTAATAATTTATTTTCCCATATGTTTATATGTATTTATAAAGTTCATATACATATGAATTATCCACTTTTCTTTTCAGGTGTCCTTTCCACTTTATCAACTAGATAGCAAAATATCTTTTCTGTTCTTCTTTAGTCAAAAGATACCAAGCACTTCTATTTGCCTTCATCAAGATAAGCCCTACTCATTCCTAGAAATACATCTCACACACCATGTTTAAAGCATCGTTTAATCACTAGAATAGCTATTTACAGGATTAATTCCAAGAATGTTCACACCCATTTCAGGTGCCACTTTATTTTTCTAGTTTCAGAACACCTAACCTATAGTCTCCTAAGAACACTGTTTCTCTAAAGTTCAGTTCCTGCCACATATAGGATGCAGAAGCAATACTTACTAAATGATACTCAGATGTTCAGTTATCACTGATCAGTGTCTTGAATAAATACAAAAATGCATCATAACTAAATTTCATATTTTCAAAGTATCTGAGATGGTCTATGTACAAACAGCAAAATATTCTGAATATGTAGATTTTTTTCATTCTGAAATTAATTTTTATAATTTAGAGCAAAAAAGAATCAGAAAGAAATTCGTATTCATTTCACAGTTGCCTTAACTGAAATCTTCTCTGAAAACTTAATGACTGCTTTTGTAGGCAAATACAAGCCCTAATAGCAGCATATTCAAGTGAAGGCGTTATTAAGGACCATCTTAAGAAAGGATTGAACTGAACCATTTATCTTGTGAGACTCAGTAGAATAATATCAACTGTTTTATATGTTAGAGTTGGTATTTCTAGACTCCATGTTACAATGTAATTTTGTGGGTAAATTTTTGTAAAGTTGACAAGTCTTACTTTTTTCCTGACCTGATTAATAAACTATGCTGTTTATTTTTTTTAAGATTAATTTTTATTTATGCACACAAGAACTGGGATCTAGGCCAGAGGTCCTGCAAGTGGGACATGGAAGGGGGTATGGTTGAGAGGATTCACCAGAGACAGAGTGGGGAGCAGAACAGGCAGATCTGCTGAAATACACTTCTAAGGAGAGCAGTGGGTGAAACAGGAGAGATCTGTTGCACCATGTGGGTCACCTCCCAGGGACTGAATCCCTGCCTCAGTGGCTAGAGATAGCTTGATAGTGCTATGACTTTAACCCCTGCACTACTAGGAAGGCCTAACTATGCTATTTTGACATAGACATTTCCTGTGAGGACATGGCAAAATGGGTTATTAAACAATATATTTTTTTTTAGCTATAGATGTATCCAATTGCCCATCTAAAATACAAACTCCAGCTCAGGTAGCTACCACAAATTTTCTTTTATGCTATGACTCATAGCACAAAAGGTCTTCTCTTGCCTTTCCTATTCAATAATAATAACAATAAAAATTTATAGCAATTGGGAAATTAAGTTTACCCAAGAAACTTAAGGATGTGAGAAAAACTGAAAACTTGAGAGGTAGCAGCCTAAATACTTTCTTGAAGTCATTTATTTATTGCCTTAGATTATTCATATTGCTTGGAATTATTGGCTTCCATTATAAATACAATTAAGAAACATTTTCTTTTCATATAAAAACAGATGGGTACTTGTTTTCTAATAAAGCAAAAATGATGACAGAATGAAAAAGGGAAAGAAGGGAAGCTCTCCAAAATCTACAAAATTGTAATTACTTCTTTCCCTTAAAGAATAATAAGGTTCTATTTTGCCCCTTGAAATCCTAAGAATTTATCTTCTCAGCTTTAACTACTTTTAACAGGAATCTTATGCTTTAATGACTCTATATCATGTTGAAAAAAGACAGTAAAACTGTAAATAAGCATTTTACTACAATTATTTTTTTCTAGAAGGTCTTTCAAACTCATTCTGAAGAAAATCAAGTCCATGTGAGTGGAAAATAAAAAAGTGACAGTTACCAATAGCACATGGCCACTTAAAAGCAGACATTTCTTTCTTTTGTACATAAAGTCCACATTGTTGACTTACATTTGAATGACACATTTTTTTGCTGTTTCCAATTCGTGTCAATCCTAGCAATCTCTTATGTGCCACACAGCAATTTAAGGTCACTGATTTTGCATAGAGAAACATGTAGAAAAAAAAAAAACATGTAGAAGAAGAAACAAACAAGAAGCCAACTTCAATCAGTTACTGGAAGAAAAAGGGTCGGTCTGTTAACAATTATCTATTAAATCATCACTATCTAGACTGTACTAAGATAGATTCTTTATGGGGAAACAGAAAGCAGACAAGAATAATCATACCTCTTGACGAACTAGAAATCTAACAGGGACAAATGAAAAGAACAGATTGAACCAATAAAAAAATAATGGCATGCAAAATCACAGGAACTAAATATATGACCAGCTTGAGTATTCCAGGCAAAACCAATATAAAAAATGAGCATGGAATATCCTTTAATTTGGTGGTACAGTATATCTCATTTCTTTTTTCGATCTTTACTGTTTGCTACATTTATGGGATAGAGCACAGGAGAGAAAGCAGGTCACACAGATGCAATCCACAGGAACCTATCTCCCTTCATATACTTGTTTGAACTATTAAAATTTTACTCCAGGTGTGTGAATGTAGAGGGTTTATGAAACTTTCATTTTTATGTATTTATTTGTTTTTTATAAATTTATTTTTTAAGCTGAGGTAACATTAGGAACCCCCCCCCCATAAGGTGTCACCACTGTAGTGCACCCACCTCTGAAACATCCACAGTCCACCACCATCTAAGGAAATTTTTTTTATCACAAAACAATACTCCAGAAAACTATTAACTTAAGTCTTCATTAGAAGTAAATGCCCCCTAACTTGTTTAATAAAAACAGTTAAAGTTGGTTAATATTTTTATTGGATTTCTTAAGGAATTTTAAAAAGAAACAATTCTCTATTTGTGAATCCAGGCCAAGTGAGCAGAAGATGATATGAAAAATGAAATATGGCTTTGGCTACTGCATGCAGCATCAGAGAGAGTTTGGTGTTACTTCTGTTTCTCCTACTAGGGGGCTGTCCAAACAGAGGGCAATTTTGAAAAACAGTAGAAAATGAACATAGAACAGCAACCTGGCAAACCTCACCAAGCATGCCAAACAACTAGTGTTCTTAGATTTCCCTTCCTTCTTTTCCTACATTTGTTGGCAACAAACACCACCAAAACACATCACACACATTAAACTTTTTCAAGCTAAAGTTGCTTTCTCAAAAACAGTGATTTCTAGAGGGAACAGGGCAAGAGGTGTGCCGATTCTTTGCAGATACATGGTAACTGCTGTGGATGCCAGTGTTTTTGTTGATTTTGTTTTTTTAAGAGCACAAAAAAAAAGAAAAAATGCCATCCATCTGTCCTTAATCTGGAAATGACTCTATGGTTAGAAGCTTTTGTTTAAAAGCTCACAGGATTGCTATACATTGACTTGACTTTCTAAATGTGAAACTCAGGCCTTCAATTAGACACCCAAGTGAGAAAATTATAAGAGTAACAGAATTATGTTTTTTAATAACCATTTATTGTCATCCAGTGTATTTAACTTAATATCTTATGTCTTCCTTGACATCTAGTTAAAATGTTAGTCTCATCTAACTGAAATTGATGAAATCTAAAATGTATAATTAATGACCTCCTTTGCAGAAGAGTAGAAAATTAACTTTATTTCTTTCAGAAAAGGTGTTATTCTCATGAATAACCAAATTTCTCTAAGTTGTTGGAAGTAGTTTAGCTTAATAGACTTACAAAAAAAGATCACAGAATTTTTATTCTTCCTTTTGCAAAAGAAATAAAAGCCGCATGCACTGTAACATTAATGCTCAAAATTAGAATTTTTGCTGGCTACTTCCATTCTCAGCCCCCACACTCATCACTTTCCATGCCCCTTCATTACCCTTTTGTTATTTCTGTGCTTATCTGTCTCCCTCACAAGACAGCTTTGGAAAGCAGGAAACAGGCCTTATTTTTATAAGCCTCAGCACTCCACTTTCCAATTCAGCAATGAGTACATAGTAGGTGCTAAATAAATGTTTCTTTGGAAATATTTTTTAATTTAAACATATATTAACAACTTGTTTAAATAAATAATAATTAGTAAATATGCAAGGGATTATATTTGTTTCTATATACAAAGGTGAGAAGCTAATGTCAATAAGTCTGATAATATCAAGCCTTCCATGTGGGCAATGGTATGTAAGCAATTCCCTGTCCACAGAAACATAACCTTCCCCCAACCTGGCCTGGAGCTGCTATTTGATTAAATTATTTAACAGTCCTCCTAACCCCCAAGGTCACTCTTAAGACCAAATATATGCCATGTGCTCCAAGATTAAATTGCCTAAAGAGAAAACTGAGTTGTGAGGTGAGTCTTTTTCCAAGGGTATATAGCATCCCCCAAGAAACCCTCCAATCTGTGAGGGAGTCTGATACTACTGTAGAAAGGAAATGAACATGTGCTGTAGGGAGATGTTCTCATAGACTAGATCTGATAGAAGAAGGGAAGATGTCCCAGTTGCTAAAATTTTGTTTAGGGCACTAGTGGTATTAAGCCATGAATCTGTAAATTGTTTGTTTAAATCATCTTGGAGTCAACTGTGTTTCTATCATAAGCAGGTCTAGTATACAGTATATGCAGTTAGAGTGTTTGGTTTCTCATTACCTTTTCCATCTCCATCTACTGGGAATCGGGGATCCTCAATAGCTACAACAGGAATCCTGTGTATTCAGCCTTCCAGCTTCAAGAGTAACAGCATCTAGAAGAAGGAGTAGGACTAACTTGTGTCCTTTAACTTGTGGTTAAAGAAGACTCATAAGTCTTCATCCTGAGCGAAACAGCCCAGAGTTCTAGCCAAGGACTCAGAGAGAGAAAGAGTTGCAGTGACATTCCTAGGCAGGAAGCCTATGATGCTGCTTCATACAGAAACCCTCCAGCAGACAAGGAACTAGCAGTGGCCATGACCAGTTTGGACTTCTTGTTTTCTCAGTTCCCAAGAACATCAGCATGAGAGTGGGAGATTACAGAATCTAGATTGATGCCCTCCCAGGAAGAGTTTTTAGTTTGGTCTGCATGCATTAACTCTGAGAGGGAGTGAGAGTTATTAGTGTGTGAGATGATGGTGACATTTTGATGACAACAGGAAAAGCCCCACAGGAGTTGTCAGAAAAGGAGACCAATCCATCTGTGGTTCTAGCAGTGACACCTCTGACTGAGATAATGAAGGGAAAATCAAAATAACTCAAATGGTTGTATTAATCTATTACCTTCCGCACACAATGGCAGGTATTGGAACTGTTGAGAGGTTCCTGAGATCAAGAGAGCCAAGTATCATACAAGGCAGAGTTTGCTAAAGGAAAAATAAAGAGGCTTCTATACACGCCTTGTATTGTGCAAAAACTGTTTCCATGAAGACAAAATTCAAAATTGGATTGGGTGAGTCAAGCTAGCTTTCAAGGAGAAGATGACCATGTGAGTCTGGGATTTCTCTGGATACTGTGTACCTATAAAGAAGGGAAAACTTATTATCTGCATCAACATTTCTCATACAGTCATGGAATTGCCATTAAGCAGAGACATTGTTCTAGACACTGACCATAGACAGTATGAACAAAAACAAAATCCTGCCCTCATTGAGCTTTCTTTTTATTTGGGGAAATGAGTCAATAAGTAAAATATATATGAGAATGGTCATAAGCTCTACGAATAAAGTATATCAGGAAAGGGAGTTAAGGAATGTTGTCAGGGGAGAAGTTACAATTTTAAATAAGATGTCCATAGAAGGTCTCACTGAGAAGATGATGTTTAATGAGTGACATCTTCAGAGAACTTTTTTTTACCATAAACATTTGCTACCTTTAAATAAATATTGAAGATCATGTTGAAGGGTAAAAGGAGATGTTTCCTGAGAAGCATATATGGAAATGGAAGAGAAGATTTGTTGCCCAGCAACCATCAGTAGGTCCAGTTTTAATGCATTAAAAAGGAACCTAAAAGTTTTGGGGGGGTCACACCTCTTTCTTCAGAAAAACGGTGACCTCTGACCTCTGGGAACAACCAGAACCCATTCTTACTGCCATGTCTTCTCCACAAGCTGCTCTCTCACTGACAGCTTTTCTATGGGATGCCCTTCAATATTAAACCTTCATCTGGACCTCAGAGCTTCACGGAAAACTGGAAGAGGAAGAGATGTATTGGCTTTCCTTTCCTTTTGCCATATTCACCCTTTAATTTTCACTAGAATAATATTCCAGACTGCATAGACTTAAACAAATTTCTTTCCTAAAGGGTTAGTGAAGTTTCGGAGGATAATAAAAAAAAAGAGAGAACAAACATTAAAATTTCAGCAAGTTGGACTTTTGCCTTGAGTGTCAAATACACCTCACAGTCACATCTCAAGAATTAAGCATTCATAAAGTTTCCTGGGGATCCCTGTCCAAAGCAATTACTTTGATTTTCTGTCACACATTTTCTCTCTCTCTCTCAACCTCATTTCAAGACTACACCTCCAAACTGATGTGTACTAATCCTAGAAAAGAAGGCAAAACAATATAATCGAACCATTTCTAGTTTTTATTGACTCCTAAATGCTACCTGTCTGGGCAAGGAGGCTTAATTCTTCCTTAACATATCTCCTGAACCCTTTTTAATATATAATTTCTTATTGTGTTTTTTATTTGCTCTTTACCAGCACTTCTCCACCCAGCCATCTGTTTTTTCAAAGTTCAAGTGGTTCATCCTTCCCCGAATCGACTGTACTTGAAGGATAACACTAAGCACAAAAACAGCACAGAGACCCAACCAAATGGAGAAAATGGTTTGAAATAAAATAGAAAATAGTTTTAAATTCATCTCTAAAATTTCCTCTTTGATTGAATGAATAAATAAAGTTACCTGGATATCAGGAATTGACTAATTATTGAATATTCAAAATGAAGGGTGAATGATTATAGAGTAATAGGCTATTATAAAGAAAAAAGCCCAGTTTAATCACTGGATCCTGACTCAGATGAGTAAAGTGACTGGTGTGGTCTCTAAGATTTGTCAAGGATCATTTTAATGTTTACTAGAGAACAAATGGAGTATTTTTCTAATATCCAATTTGAGGAATCATGTTTGAGTGCTCAGGGTACTCATGCATTTAGCTCAATCTGATTTGATGAGAGCTGCCCCTTTTTCTTTCAACAGATTATTTTCTTGTAGGTTTTTCTTGATAAGGTTGCATTTTCATTGAACTAATATTCTCTTTATGCAAATGAATGTTATTTACATATATAAAACCAGTTAAGAAATCAAAGTGACATCCAATTGATATTTACAGGCAATTTCACCTGCTTATTTTTCAGTTTCATAAAATTTAAATTTAACATTTTCTAACTGAGATTCCATTAGATTGGTACACTTAAGAGTTAAGCTGATTTTCTTTCATTAAAGTTTAGTTTCTGTGGTTTAATCAGTGAACATATAATTGCTTAAAGTATTCATTTTGTAAGATTTTTCAATAAGTTATCAGGGATGTTTAAATCTAAAAACTGGTGCTATTTCTGTACTTGTGGTCATAGATACACAGCACAATTTTTGCAGCTAGTCAGCTTGCTCTACTTTAATTTAATAAACCAGCTGGAAAATGGTTCTGTTTTCTCTCTGCTGGACTTCTTTTTTTCTATATGAATAATACCCTTTCATATCTTACTGTTCCTCAAAGCCCTGGGGCTTTTATTTTGTTTCATTCCTAGGAACTGAAAGCCTACTATGTGCTAAGCACATAATCATCAATTAAGTTAATCATTATAACCCTAAAAGTAGCTTAATGTCCTTATAATGAGGAAATTAATGCACAAAGACTTCAATCTTGGCGCATCATAGTCACCTCACAGGTCTGTTATGTCTCATCAAGTACAAGAGTATATATGTCAAGCTGTCCAAGTATCTATACGACATCTACCATGTTTTTATGAAATTTGACATGTAGCAGGATGGCTAACACTCTCTTTGCACTGTAAGCATTCAAGTATAATTCTTCCACTGTACTTTCTATGTATGTTCCTCTGTTATAGCAAGTACAATTACCATGTTGCAATTATTTATTTAGCTAAATTATCTACACCAAAGTTCTTAACAGTTTTTAAGTATACTATATTGCAATATTCTTACCCAAGCAGCTTTTGTCTAGATCACTAGCTCTTAATAAGCATAATACACTTTTAAATAAGCAATATAGCATTGATAAAATGCATAGTTTAGGGAAATTGTACATATTTTTGAGATAATGTTAATTGAATATGTATAGCATAATGCCAACTATGTTAATAGGCATTGCAAGAGTCAAATCATCTTTAATCCCATTAAATTTTTTGCATCAAATCTATATATATTCCAACTTATTACACTATTATGGTACACTGAATGATATCTCTATTATCACATTGATTTAAGAATATTATCCATAGTCAAATCAGATGACAATGTCTTTTTTTTTTTAAAGATTTATTTATTCATACAGAACTGGGGTACAGGCCAGAGATGCGGAGGGTGAGAGGATTCACCAGGGACAGGGTGGGGAGCAGAACAGGCAGATCTATGACGTACACTGCTGAGGGGAGCAGCAGGCGGGTCAGGAGAGGTCTGCCATGCCATGTGGTTCACCTCTGGGGCAGGCGGGGATCGAACTCATGTGGAAGTGGCTTAGGCTTCTTAGTGCAGTGCTTAACCCGCTGCGCCACCAGGGAGGCCCCGACAATGTCATGTTTTAAGTATGGAAGGAAAATATAAAATGGAATAAGAACCCACCTTGTAACAAGTGTATGGCTTTAATGGGTATCCACATAAAAACTGGGAGCCTACAAAAAGATTGGCTAGGACTAACCCTGTAGAAATAGGAAACTGAAGTTTCTGACTCTCAAAGTGAGAGAAGAATAAGGAAGCATCCTGTTATGATTTTCATCTTTGTGATGTTCTTTAAGTCAATAAAGAAAGTAGTCTAGTAACCCTATAAAGTTTTTAAAGAAATAATACTTTTTTCTGAAATACTTCTGGATTGTTTTTTCTGCAGCACAAATCTAATGCTCCTGTGTCAAATCTTTTTGTGCCTGTTCATTATCCACAAGATTTATCATGCTTTGGCCCTGTCTGTTGCAGTTCTATTTCACTCCTCCACCTTGCACAGACCACTTGATATGGTGGAGAGAACTTGGGTTTTGAACTCAGAAAAATGCAATTTTAAATTACTCCACTATTATCTTACTCCATTGCCACAGGGTGAATGGGGGGCGGGGGCAGTTACTAAACCTCTCTGATCCTTATATTCCTTCCTATAACTTAGGAAAATTGTACCTATTTTTGAGATAATGTTAATTGTATATATATGGCATAATACCTAGTATGTTATAGGCATTTCAGGAGTCAAATCATCTTTAATTCCATTAAATTTTTTGCACATATTTTCTACTAGTGCTTGAAAATACTTCCATGTTAATTTCTTTTGACCCCATTTGCCTTATCTTCAAAATGGGCATAAGACTAAGCACAGATTTCCCTGTATTTGCCTTATCTTCAAAATGGGCATAAGACTAAATATAGATTTCCCAGTTTTATAAGAACTTTCTTATAAATTATTTTTGTAAGAGAACATTGAAGAAAGTGAAGTAGTTACTATTACTTCACACGGAAATGTTTTTGAGAAATCTCAGACCCAAAACATAGCTATCAAATAACATTAAATAACACATAAAATCTAATATAATACTAACATATGGTAAAGGCAGGAATGAGATGATACAGAGTTGCATGGAATAGTTCCTGGAGAAGGATATTGGTGTCACCTGTTGTCTTGGATGTGTGCTACCTCCAGAATGGTTCATTGCAAAGCAAACATTGTGTGTTATTTCTGCTTTTTGCCTTTGAATAAAAGAAAATAAAAGATTTCTTTTGATTAGTGAAAATCAATTACTAATAGAAATGCATATACTTCTCTTATTCATATGTCAATATCAGAACTTTCAAAAAGCTGGGTATATATGTATTTAGTAGAGTATTTTGACAAATAAGGAAAACAATGAAAGCAAAGTGTGTAACAATTTCTCAATAACATTAGATGTATGCTGTCACTCCTTCTATTGTTCATCCATGCATCATTCCCTGAGGACTTCACTGTCTTAGCCTTCTTTTAATCACCAACATCTTATATAGTTCCTGTTTATCCAGTATGTGCACCACAAAATTTCAAAATATGAACAAAGTTTACCTTTCTACTTTTGAGGCAGAATTTCTTGCAATCCACCAACACTAGTCTTAACAGTAGTTCCAAATCTAAGATTCTTAGTCCCACTAAAAATTTAAGAATCTTACTTTGTTAGTTAACAAAGTAAACAACGACAGCTGCTATAGAAAAAACCCCCAAACATCAATAGTTTAACAGAAAGATTTTATTCCATACTAATGGTACAGTAATTAAGTATGTATAACCCCTGTTAAAATACAAAAATATATTATGTCTTTCTAGACTAGGATCAGTGTTTTATATTTACCTATTTGTGTGACTTCCTTAATTACTACAGCCCTCTTTGTCCATAATAATTAGCTCAGTGCTTTATCTTCCATAAAAATTCAGAAAATATATTTTAGTTGAATTACAAAATAAATTCAGGCTATTATCCAAATATTTTAGTTAGGAAAAAATCTTTTCTGAAGGAAACATTGTATATAAAAATCTATATATGCTAGCATTATCTAAGCTAGTTAGCTTTACAAGAAAATTGCTAAGATCATATCTTCATTGTACTGATTTCTAGCACCTCTATAACTAATGCAGATTCTCAGTAAGCTTAGTATGTGTATGACCAGGAATTACAAGTATTTTTTTAATATACAATAGTTTGAATCTCCCTGAATTCAGCATAAAGAATATGTTAGAATATAATGGGTATTGTATATTTTCTTTTTGTAGATTCTGCCCTGTAGATTCTGCATGTATTGATTCATTTAATCTTTAACTAACACCTTGAGAGAAGTTTTATTATTATTCTCTTTTACAAAAGAAAGAACTGAGAACAGAGGAATAAACAGTTTATTTATTTGTTGAATTTGAATTACCATTAGTTTACATCCTTGCTAGTGTTTTGAAAGTTTAGTTTGCCACCTCCAACCCCCAATATGCATCCCTGCCACCCAGGTTTAGCCAGTGTAATGTATCCACTACCAAAACATCCATAGTCCACCACTATAGTCAATTGTGCTCTCTCTCCCCACCCTGTTCTCATCCCTTCTCACCTTCTGCCCCCTCTGGCCACCTCATTTCTATGGTCAGCTTTTAAGGTTTGGTTGTAAAGTTTATATCTTTGACTTCTCTATATTCCACATGAAAATGACACCATCTGGTATTTCTTTCCTGGCTTATTTCAGACACAGAGAAGTTTAGAAACTTGCCTGAGGATTCACAGCTGGCGAATGAAGGAGCCAGAATATAAGTTAAGTAAGTCTAACTCAGAATCCATGCTCTTTACCACCTTTTCTACTATCTCTGTAATTGAATATAGATTGACGAAAAATAACATATTTTTAGATTCCCACTGATGTCTTTGCCTTTACAAACTAGAAAGGAGTGTGCAGAACACCACATGGGCATGTTGTTACAAATAATGCAGTTGTCTTTGATTTTTTTCACTTTGACAAAGCTAAAGCTTTAGCATAGCCTACACTGACATTACTTGGGTTATGAAGTATCTTGGGAACTGCTTTCTTAGATGCCAATAAGGAATTTTATTTGATGTGACAAAATAATGCAATCTTGTTTTAAGGGTACCATTTAGCTAAACTCAAGATTTGCTTTTTAAAAAACAATCTGTAATCTTCAGTTACCAATGGCTGATTTCCAGGTTCTATTTTGAAAGTGATAATTAGGCCTGGAAATTTTTTGCTAACTTTGTTATGTAAATCACACCTTTGGTTGGGGGGAGGGTGGTGGACAAAATAACACAATAACAAAAGAAAACCATTTTATCCTGAATGATTTTTTTTTTCCTATTCAATCCTATGAGATATGTGCTAGGCATTTTGCCATACTCCGTGATTCCTAAAGCATTGAAAACTTTAGTTCCCAATTTAAAAGGAATGGCCTTTGTTTTTATTTATTCCTACCTTAGATAATAACCTTGAGTTCCTCACATCTTGGGCCCCCACCTTTGACTAGATGGAGGCTCATTCTAGAATCTTGAACCACCAAAGTCTTAAATACACTTCTCTTTTTTATCATGTTTCTCCTCTATTTTCAACAGCTTTTCTCTAGAAAGAATACAAATTAATCTCTTGTTCTGGTTCTTTTACTCCATTTCCCACACTTTTAAAGAATGTTAAAATTGATTAAGTTACTGGTTAACTCCTGAAGACTTTTCTTAGTCAAGGCAATCATCAAATAAAAAGTCTGCAACCTGTATTGGAGATTGATAACTTCTCCAGACCAGACAAAAAGAGAAGTAGATCAGCTGGTTTGTTGCCATGCTATTTCACACCATGGAAAGCAAAACGAAAATGTACCTACCAAATAGCATTGTGGACCCATGTCTGGCTCCTCAAGAAGTAGTGTCTGGTTTTGATGGGAAAGTCCAATTCCAATGATAGACTCAAGACCTCTGCAGAACTAAATATATCTCTAAATACAGCACAGCTTGACAAACAAATCAGCTCTAGTTTCAAAACACCATGTTGTTAACCCTTTTCGAGCTACAGAATTCTTTGAAATGAGTATTCATAGCTAAAGAGAAAAAAAAAAGTCACTGAACATCATTTTGTATCCAAATATTTACTTGTTTCTCAAAATATAGCCTTCACAAGGTGGCTATATTCTACCTTAAATTACTTACTGCATAGCAGCCAATGACTTACTGACTGTTGAAGGCAAAGACAAAAGCAAAATGGATATAATTCTCCTATTCATATGTTGAGGGCAGTGTAGAGAGGCTGACTCATCAGAGTCCTTAGCAAGTGGAAGTCCTTTCTACCATCAGTTTGTTCATTTGTTATGATGAGCTATTCAATTGCTGTTTTTCTTTCTTCATTCAGGGCAGAAACATAAGGTCTAGGCCAGAGAGAGTGGAGTACTTAATGGCTCTTTTCTTTTATTTCTCCACTTGACAGGATAGCCAGTTGGCTTACATAGCCAGTTGGACATAAATGACTTTGTCATCTCGCCTCCTCATGCCTTCCTGCTTTAATCACTTCCCAGTGTGCTTTTATCTCTTGTCTGTTGAGATGGTAAGTTTCCTGAGTGCATCTGCACTCTTTTGTTTCTAGATATGATTTCAACATGGTGTAGTTTAAGTTTAATGCATATTTTAACAATTTATTAAGGTTAAGGAAGTCACTCTTCCTTTTATCCATATTCTTCCCAATGATGAAGATCCTACAAGAATAAGACTTTTTTTTTTTAATGAGCTATAGATCATAGTATATCTAATTTTTCTCAAATTAGCTCTCCCTGATTTCATAATGATATTCCCTTTCCATCCCTTGGCAGTATTATTTTGGTGTACATATTTAATGCCTTATTTTATTCTTTCTTATTCTCAGTTTGCCTATCACTGGTTCCTAACCCTATCGCATATCATAAATGCTTCGGAAAACCCTAGCCTGAAGATTCTGATTTTGTAGTCACTGTAACAGTCAAGACATTGGTTTGTTTTTAAAACTTCTATAATTGTTCTTTCTCTTGTCCCCCCAAAAGAGATTATTTATATTTTACAGTGTAAACTAGATTAAGAGAGCCACAAAACCTGTAAGGGTATGACCTACAAATGCAATTTTTTAAGTTACCTAGTGATTTTGAGATTAACAGTAATTAAGAAACTTTAGTAGCAGTCTCTAATAGTAGTGGAAGATGTTAAAATGGAAATGGTAATGTAGAGAAGGCCTGTGTGGCTGAGGCATACAAGTGGAGACTAAAATAGAGGCTGGGATAAATTAATATCTACTGTTAAATATTAAATTAAGAAATGTGGATTTATTGTTTAAATAGTGAAATGCCACCATAGATTTTTAGAGAAGAAATGGCATGATTTAGCCAAATTTTTTTT
>NW_004567103.1:63173561-63179220 GCF_000260355.1 Condylura cristata | reverse complement strand
ACCAGGGAGGGCCGATTTAGCCAAAATTTTTAGAATGCAATGCTGAAAGAATCAGAAGGATGGCATTGATGGGAAAAATACTAGAGTAAAGTAAAATCACTAATGTATCAATGATAACATGACAAGATTCTAATTAATGAAGGAGGGGAATGAAGGAATAGCTGTAAGAGACAGAAAAGAATAATTTCAGGAGTAATAGTGGAAGGGGGAGATCAAATGGTGCAAGTGGTTGAAATGAATCTCAAGTCTCAAGCTGAATTACAGGAAACTTGTGTTCCCATTAGCTGAAAAGTGAAGCCCTGATTTTAAGAGGAAAGTAATGAAGGTAGTGACTACAGTATATTTCTTACTTGAAAAATTATATACCACTTGATATTGGATAGATATTCAGTGGCCCTTGGAGATTTATTTCTGGAGTTCAGGAGAAAAGTCAAAATTGCAGCGGTATTACTTAAAATAGGACAGAAGACTCATTTTCAGGAAATTCAGATATGTAGAGAATGGCTTAACAAATAACAGTGTATTTATCACTTATATCACAGTTCAGTGAGGCTTTATGGGACTTAGGGAGCAAATGGTTAAAAGTGAGTGTGAAGCTTTATTGTTCCATGTACCCAGGAACCCTATTTTTTTCACTCTTCAGCTGTAATGTTAAGGCCATCTTGTGATTAACCAACAAGATTATAAGGAAAGAGAGATTATAGCGAATGTATAAGATATTTTAAAGGCTCAGAAAAGTTATCTGTATATACAGATTTCCTCTGCTATTCATAGGTAAAGCATTACTATGAAATCATTCATAAGCAAAAATGAGGTAAAATAAAGAAGCAATTGCTATTAATTTGTATGGAGAAAATGTTGCCCATTCCCAGACAATAAAAATAACGTAAGTCATACAGATAACACACAGCCTAGAATAACAATAAACTGTAGTACAAACAAGAGTTTGACATATATAATGCCTGTATAAGGCAGTTCGTGGTAGAAGACCCTGATGTTACCACTTTTGTTTCTCAGAGTATGCACTGCCTTCAGAATATTTGTGGCAAAACAAATTCAGAATGCTATTTTAGATTTTTGCCTTTTGTCAGTCAAATTTCTTTTGCTAAAAGTGAACATCCTTTAATCTCTTTGGCCAACAAAAACACGTACTAATGTTGGACCTTCATAAAAGTTCAGTGGCTTACGTCAATTTTTAAAAGTGAAGGCTATCTATATATTGCTTCTATCTACATTCTATTATCCAGGCACAATTATGTGGCTTCACGAACCACTGGAGATGCTGGGAAAATAATGCTGCTTGTCAGTTGGTTATGAGGGAGGTAAGGGGAAACAGACTTGGTGACCACATGAAAGTGTCTCTGCCATAGTTTGCTCTTCTGGTCACCATATATCCATTTCACCTCTCTTCTCCTAATAGAACAAAATCACCACCTTCCCGTCAGAGTCCCAATTCCATTAACCACTATACCAGTCCAAAACCAGGATCTTTGTAAAATAATCCAACCTTCTTATCAAGTCCCAATGGGATTTTTCAAATTCTTGTAAACTCTGACCAAAAAAGATACAAAGATACATTTTGTTTTTGTTTTGTTTTGTTTTGTTTTTAAGATTTTTATTTATTTGTGCATACACAAAATTCATGGTGAAATGATGAGCAGAGAATTACCACCCATTATGTACCAATGGTAATAGGCAACAGACCTAAAATCCTGCTGGACAGACACAATTTGGACTTCCTATTCTGGAGTGGGGAGGGGAGAGGAGGGTAAAAGAAGATTTTCTTGATTAGGCCCTGCTCTACCCTTGGGGATGATGTCTTTGACCACTTTATCCATGAACATTGTCTTTAACCTCTAGAGTTTCTTCCATCTCCAAAATCTTTGATCACCTCTGAAAACTAGCCAAAAATAGGAATGCACATCAACAAATCAATTCTTTCCAACCATTTCCTCTTAGAGTTGTTTGTTCAATAATAATGTCATCTGCCTCTGAAAATATGAGATGACAGTTTTACCAAACCATTGGCTACTGTTTAACAGGGACTGCCATTTTTTCAGTTTCTTTGCTATCTTCCCCACCCCACTACTAAGTCAGTGTCATATATTTTAGGTTTTTTATATACCACTCCAATATTGATACCAATTCTTGTATGAGTCATGATATTCCAGTAAAATAACACCCAAACCTCACAGAATTAAATAGTAAAAGTATCCAGCTCATGTCAGAGTCAGTGCATATTAGGGACAAGAAGGTGCATCTACATTCCTTTAACTTCTGTTATGGGTATAATTTTGTCTCCCAAAAATTCATGAAAATATTAATTTGTAGTCACCTCAGAATATAATTGTATTTGGAGATTGGACCTTAACGTGTGTAACTTAGTTAAAATAAGGTCACTAGGTTGGACCTAAATGCAGTAAGACTGATGTCCTTTTAAATTTGTACACAGTAAATTAAATTTAAATTTGTACACAGACAAAAGACATGGGAGAAGAAAAACAAAGAATACAGTCTAGAGACATGTCTTTCACTCACAATCCTCAGAGTGAACCCACACTCGAACTTCTAGCCTGGATCTGGGACATCTAGCCTCCACAACTGTCAGAAAATAAAATGTTAAAGCACCAAGTCTATGGTATTTGGCTATGGCCATCTTAGCAAACTAATACAGCTTCCTCATCATCAGGTGTTATCCAACCAACAAATAAGGAAAAAGAATCTAGCAAATCTTAAAGGAGATTAAGGTCAATTCCTGAAGATTTTAGGAATTGAGGATTAGGTAAGACTCAGTTATGTGGTCTCATCTTACTGCAGAAAACATAAGAAAATGGCATGTAACTATTTGCCAGGGGTGAAAAAGAAGTGGGTTTGGTAAGCCCTTGAAAACATCTCTGCTGCAGTGGCCTAGCTGAGTTGGATAGCCTGAATTTGAGATGGGAGTGACTCCACTTAAACTAAGAATTAGTGCAATTTCATAAAGAGTTGATAAGAAGCAAGAGATATATATTCTATCCTCATTTATATATTATCCTGTTGTTTATTACCTGATTCACTTGGTCCTCAAGTAATCCATTCAGATAGCCACTGAACACATATTTGTTGAGTTCACTATGCATACTGAACACAAAAGAGGCACTTCCTTAAGAATTCTTCTGTCCACTAGTTATAGGAGTAGATAGGTAGGGACATAGCTGTAGGAATTTTATTATCCGTATTTTATTTATAAGTAAATAGAGTCACAGAGAGATTGACACATAAATCATACATTTATTAACTAAGAGTCGGTACCTTAAAAAGATATTTATGTCTACATTGCCTGGCAGGCATATAATAAATACTAGTTATCTCACCCCACCTTTTGTTTTTACATCCAGTGTATTTTTCTGACTACAGAGAGTATTCACATATCTTAATCTGTAGTTAAAGGTGTATTGCAAGAAGTGTGATTAATTGAAATATCTCCAACTGTACATATATCCCCATAGAGTGCAATGCTCCTCAACCACATGTGCAGAATGGCTGTCCCACACTGGCCCTGCCCTCCCAAGCTGCCCAAATGAAAGATTTTGCTGTGTTCAGCTTTCCTTCCAAATGCTTTGGAAAACCCCACTCTCTTGTGTTTGCTCATACATTCCTTGTCTTGGGAATATCCTCTCCTTTCTTTTTTGTTTAACTATCTACATCCCACAATCCTCAAGCCTTCTCTGTGACCTCCTAATTACTTGCCCCATATATTTCAGCCTCCCTCATGCGTCCACTATCAGAACTCAGTATTTATAATATTATTTTGGCACATTATCCTTAGACTTAACTTATGTACTTTTTAATACTCAAAGATGTATAATAAAGTGTATTTTTATGTTTTTAAACTTCTGGGGCTTTCAAAATTCGTTTTGTGGTGAGAATAAATTTGCATGAATCGCCTGCTCATTTATATCTTACAAAGTCATAAGTTGGCAGATCTTTTTTCAGTATCTAGATATGGCCTTCCCTGGTCAAAAAATGTGTAATACATGACCTTTCAAATGCATAGACCTTAAAATCTTTTTTCTGCACTTTTTGCCTTCATTTAAAATATGAACCTTGCAACATCTTTCCTCCACTGTCAGGGTGGCAAGGGTTTCTGTGGTCTTACAGACCTGCTAAGGAGAATTCCTGTGGCCACATGCAGTGTTTTCCTTACCTCTTTCCAACCTATCCTCTCTGCCACTCCCAGGTGTCCAAACTTAACAAGATAAACAAATTTAGATGCTGAACACAGCAGCAGTCCTATGCTTGCAATTTCATGACATCCAAGATTATTTGTGTAAATCATAGTCAGTGTAGCAACATTAGAAGTAAAGAAGCAGTATACAAAGACAACCGATCTCCTTCTAAGGATGAAATCACACTTATATAAGCAAAACTCTATGGTGCAGTGAAACATCATTCTTGTAAGGAGAAAATATTTAGCTAAGTAGTAAAACATCAAGCATATAATCCTAGACATAATTTTATTGTTGAAGTATTGTATCCCTTTTTGTGGTTTTCTGCAAGTATTGGTGATTATAAGGTATGATTATATTGAAGATGGCTTTCTATTTAATGTACAAAGATCATTCTTATGACAACAAAAGCACTGTTTTCTCCCATTGAAGTATTAGCCAGGTCCGATTCCAGCTTGGCCTCAAAGATCTGATGCATACAGGGTGGTATTATTGTTGGTAAAAAATAATTTGCAATCTAGGACTTTATAGAAGATAACACATGCAATGCTTTCTAAGACAACTTAGTGTTTACCAGTAAAGTAGTCTCATAGGAAAAAAAAAAATAGATTTAAGCATGAAAAATACCTCCCTTCTCTGCTGGTTGACAAACAACGTGGTCCATGCCCTGCAGAAGTAGTCAGGTAGGCTCTGATTCTTTTTGTGAGAGCTAGGAGATGTGGGTTTTACTTGTAGATTATGAATCTCAGATACCTGGAGACCATGCTTTGTTGATTCTCTTGGCACATTTCGCACAATATCATGTGCGTTTTTGACATTCAAATGTTCTTCAGTACTACTGATATCAGAAACCATTTAATCTTTGTTATTAAGCCTGGAGAACAAAAGAGAAGTCTTCACCTACACTGAAACATTCCCCTACCACTTAAGGTCCAGAAGCTAAAAATTGTGCCCCAACTTAATCATAAAATATTTTATTATGCCAATTATAGGAAGCCCAATCCTTTAACTACCTCATTGTGAAATTGCACAAAGTACCTGGAGATTCAAGCAAAATAATCACAAAACTGGCCATGTGGTACAAAACTGGTATGTCAGTACAATGAGGTAAATATCTTCCTAGTTTCGGTGATTCCTTATTCCTGAAAATAAATTAATCATTTATTCCTCCTTTAACATAAATATGGATAAAATGCATTAAATCAAAGATTTTGGATGAGCATCATAATCACCAACTTTTAACTTTGTGAACTAAGTCAATTTAAAGAAAGAAGAATAAGAAAAACTAGCTGCATTCTCTCCAAAGCAAAATTGATTTTAAATATATAGTGAATTAGGCTTCACAAAGTTTTACATGATTTTAAAATAAAAATAACAAGGATTTTTACAATAAAACATTAAAATGAAAATAGGGTTCACCTGTTTATTATTTATTTATGTATTCATGTATT
>NW_004567103.1:63159417-63173356 GCF_000260355.1 Condylura cristata | reverse complement strand
ATCGACAAAGTACACTGCTGAGGGGAGCAGCGGGCTGGTCAGGAGAGGTCTGCCATGCTATGTGGATCTCCAGGGCAGGCTGGGATCAAACTCATGCGCAAGTGGCTTAAGCTTCTTAGTGCTGTGCTTTAACCCGCTGTGCCACCAGGGAGGGCCCATTGCTTTTCATTTTAACTGTTTCAACAGCAACTATAGGTTTGTGAACCCTAAAACAAAACTGACACATGGAATCCCATAGTCTGCTTAAAAAAAGGGTCTGTTTAATAGCCTTTCCATTGTCAAAATTCTTTTCACCATCTTTGCTGTTACAAAAAAGTGCACTTAAATTTTATTATAAATAATAACAATAAAAAACTAATTTCAATGATCCTTTTTCAGTTCATTGCAATAGAGCTTCTCTTGAAGGCCAATGACAGTGCTTTTGCATTGTTTCTCATCAAATTTTACCTCTGTCCTATATCTAACTTCTCTAGCTTCAACGTGTAAGGGGAATGAAAAATTGCACAGATGTGCATCTTTTTGACCTTTTGAAAGGGATGAAAACAAAAGTAGAGATGGTGAAACAGGTAGAGGTCACCTGTCAGAGGTCTACCTGTCCTACTCACAGTTTAGTCAACAAGATCAGTTTCTGCTCCCATACATGTGTATGTGGTTAGGAGAAAGGAAGAAATACTAAGAGACTTCTCTAATCCTGGCTAGTTGAACAATTAAAGATACTTATGGTCTGAAGATTTCCCTACCTTCAGCAGTTCAATCTGCATTGCTATATATCTCTGCAAAATGAAAACATTATCTTCAAAAGAATGGCTTTTCTAACATTGTAAATAGGCAACCCACTTACTTGTGAGGAAAATAATTCTATTTTATTTAAAATACTCTTTAGTGCTCAAAACCAAAATACTCCTCTAAACAATATCATGTGGTGGAAAGTGAAAGGAACAAAGGTATTTTAATGACTAGGTTTTGTCGTGATAAATAACATGAAGTTTACATATTTATTTGGGCATAATGATGTAATTCAACCTCAGAAAAATCATACTTTTATGTTACAATATTGGATCTATGCATTCCTGAGCACTGAGATTAACAATGTATTCTTATAAAACTATCCACATTGTTGATGAAGAAAAACTACTGCCACCTTTAGAAAAAATGAAGACAAAGACCAGCCATTCATATGAAGTACTTTTGACTAATTCTGGTAGTTTAAAAGAAGGTTCTGGTAATTTAAAAGAATTCTTCAAACATGCTTAACTCATACCAACACTTGTTTTACTACTCTTTTCATTTTAACTAAAAATTTCCTCTATTTTGTCCCATTGTGTATAATCCAACACAAAACTCTTGAACAATGTGGAAAACAAACCTAATCACATCTCATTTTCCAGTCCAAGAAGCAGATGGACTCAGTTCTACCTTGTTCAGAGATAGTATCTAGTTTACCTCCCAATCCTTGAGAAAATTGCACAGTCCCTACTAGCTGTAGTGTTAGCCCCATACCGAGAGACAAAAGCTAAGAGGAGTGGGTATGTATTTTTGAGAGAACACTACAAGTCACCATAGCTTGAAGTACATACAGAACCAGGATTGCATGTTACATTTGCTATAGTGGAGGATTCTCAAATTACTAAAAGCAAATCTACCATATGATCTAGCAATTCCACTCCTAGGTATGTACTGAAGAATGCAAAAACACTATTTTGAAGAGATATGTGCACAGGAGTGTTATATGCACTCCTGTGTTCATTGCAACACTATTTACTATTTAGGTTATGGAAATAACCTAAATGTCCAACGACAGATGTCATCATTAAGAAGATGCATTATAGAATAACAGTAGAATAATCTTTAGCTTGAAAAAAAAAGTTTAACTCTTGCCACTTGTGACATGGATGGAAAAAGAAAAAGAAAGACAAGTACTTTATGGTTTCATGTATATGTGGAATAAATAAATAGACAGAACCAAACCAATAATAAACCCCTGAAATCTGACTGTGAAACTGAAGCTATGAGGTGGAGAGGAGGAAGAAGGGGCACAATGGACTATGGTGACTATGGCTGCTTGTGTGGTGGGTGTAGTGTGGTAGCTATATTTCTAAATCATACACAGTGATGTAAAAACAATTGACTTAATTTAAAAAATTATTAAGAATTTAAAATTTTTTTTTTATTCCACCCCTTCTTTTGGGCAACTGCAATAACTTGCCTCCCTTCTCTTTCCTCCTTGATACTGTTAAGCCCTAGTAACAGGAGTACAGCTCAATATTCTTTGCTCTCTCTTTACTTTCCCAGTAGTCTCATCCAGTCAGTATACATAGTAACTAATATGAGTTCTTACTCTGTGCCAGGTACTGTTATACACACTTAATGTATATTATAGTATTTAATTATTTCAACAACATTATGAAGAATATATCAGTATTATCTACTGTATAAACTATGGTGCAGAAATATTCAATAATTTGCAAAAGTACAAATCCATATTAATAAGAGGCACAGCCAGAATTCTAAGCCTGTGTATGTACTCCTGACCTTTAAGCAACACTTCTTCCAACTAAGCACACCACAGATGCTTAATCAAATTTTGATATGAGAATACATGATTTCAGCAAGCATAGTCATGAAAATGTGGAAAGCAGCTAAAAAGCCAATTGTTCAGTAATAAGGGGAGTATCCTTAATAATTCAGAAACTCTGCTTGTATATTATGTTCAAACACTGAATAATAGCATCTCTTGGGCCATATTTGTTGTGGATATTGCCCTGACCTAAATGATGGCACTAATCTTCTGGCCTGTCTCCAAATGCCACTACTTCCAAACTATATTCTACCCTCTCCAAATTGCTGATATTAGAGGGTTCTATTATACAGAAGATTGGAATAACTTAGTAAAATAATCTTTCTTCCTTATTTGTCTCAAAGTTAAAGCTCACTGATATGAGGACTAGGTATTATTCATTTTTATTTCTGCTTTATTGGCTTTCACCTAGTAGGTGCTCAATAAATGTGAAATTAGTTAAATGAGGGCTTTATAAGATTTGATGCTCTTTTAAACAGAATAGGACAATCTTGATTGATAAAATATTCTGGAAAGAGTCAGGAGTAGACATAAATAAAAGTATGCATTCATAAACACTTTTCCTTTGATTTTATATTCTTATGAATGTGTTCAGCTATAATTAATAGAAATACCTAACTGGCTCAACCAAGAGTTTTCTTTTTCCTAACACAAGATCAAGTGCAACAGTTGCCAAGATTAGTTTGCCTACTAAAGCATATGATCAGATCCAGATGCTTTTTATCCTTTGGCTTCACCATAATCAATGTATAAGCTTTCCCTTGCCACTTTATTCATCTTGAATTGAAGGATGACTCATGACATCATTTCAGGGGCAGAAATAGAAGATGGGGCAACAATAGCCATCAGGAAAGCAATACTTTACCATAAGCCCATACCCCTATCCTAGGTATGCCTTTACTTTCATGTCATTGAACATCATTTTGTCACATGTCCACTAATCTACATGGGAAGCTTGGAAAGTAAATTAGCTTTTCTAACCTCTTTAAGATAGGAGACAGAGGAAAGGGTGTTGGAAACTGCTGTGGGTAAGCCAGTCAACAGTACTTGCCAAAGATTCTTGCCTTCCCATCTTTATATCTATGACAGCATCATTTCCAGTAAGTTCATAATACATGTGCTGTTTCCATCATATCGTACCATCCTATGAATATGGAACTCATGGTGTGTTCAAAGAGATACTGACAACTCCAGTATTTACATATTAAGAAAGTGTCAGCTATAGGCTTAGACACTGTCATCTCTTACCATATTCATTATTGTCATTTGGGGTAAGATAATTCATTCCTCTTGCAGGATATTTGTCATCATTATTGGAGTAATACAAAATGTCACCTTTATTTACAAATGGCCCTAATTGAGAGCCATTGAGCTAAAAAAGGAATAGAGTCCCCAGGTGGAATGCCATAAACCCCCAGTTAGGAGCTGGGTAAGAAAGGAATTGGCAAAGAGTATAAAAAGGAAAGTTTGATGAGCCACTGAGACCTTCTCAGAACCCCTGAAAAGTTAATACCATCTGAAAAAGAAAAACCTAAATCACTTTTCTTCACAGCTTGCCATTAGCTCTTAAGAAAGATCATCTGGAGTCCTTATCTAACCAACATCACTACATTCCACAATCCATCAAAGACCACAAATGGAAAGAGAACAGGGTCAGTGAAGTGGGTTTGCCACTCAGTTTAGAGAATGGACAAAGAAGCAGACATTTACACACACACACACAAACACATGCTCCTGCAAGCTTTTTTCAAAAGGATTTTTGCGGTATCATTCACATACCATATATGTACCCATTTAAAGTATACAATTATAGTTTTCAAAGTGGATTTTTCTTGTGTCTGGAGAAAAAAGTTTTGGATTATGTGGTCTCTAAGGGCATTTGAAGCTTAGGACTTTCCATTTTGTTTTGCTTGCCCACTCTCTTATGAGGGGACAGTGGATGATGGAGAGGGAGTTGCCTGACTCTACAATAAGAGCTATGGACAAAGACTACATGTGGCAATATCCTTGCCCCAAATAGATGGGGAATAAGGTGTCACTTAGCAATAATCATAACAGTTATAAATTAGGAGGGTCCTCCAAAAAGCTCAAACTAAGGTTTGCTTATACAAGTATTAATTTTTATATCTGCATTAAATAGGTATATGTTAAGTATGTTTACTTTCACTTTAGGAATAATAAAAGTCAAAGTCATTAGTTCAGGGTGGCATAGTCAAAGTCCCACCACTTATCACTGGTTAACTAAACTGAGATTTCCAGTAAGACTGCTTTGCTTTTATCTCTTAGGGGAATAAACTTTAATGACAGTTTTCTACAAAGTTGAAAAGCAAAAAATTACAGTAAAATACAATTCCTTTGTAAAATATGCTTGATGTGTTCTTTCAAACTTGATCTTTTGTTACTGACAATGAAGATTTAGCACTTATGTCGCACTTTTAATCCACAAAGCACTTTCCAAATGCTAACTAATTAAACATCACAAGAACCCTGGGAATGAGAAAGTTATATTAGCCTTATATACTTCCTGTAACATGTATATTAAATACTTTATTTTGAGTTCATCAGAATATTAGTGACACAGATGAAGAAAATTTCATTTTAACTAATTGTTTCTTTACATAATGTAATAGAAAATGATATTGAAAGTATTGATTAGATATTTTCATTTAAGTGGGATAAAATAGCACTTGAGACTCTTCATGCATATTTGGTGTGACATATTGTAATTGTAGGCATAATAAAATAGTATTAATGGGGTAGTTTTAAATCAGCCCTTGAACAAGGGTAAAAAAAAATCATCAAAACTGCTAACATTTTTCTGGTTTCCCTTATGTCAGGCATAATTCTAAGTGCTTTATATTTTTTCAGCTCATTTAAAGTTTGCAAGAGCTTTATAGTGAATCAGACAATTATCCCCATTTCACAGATGTAAAATCAGACAAGTGAAATAATATGAGCTATGAGCAAGTTTAGATAGCTAAGTAGGGAATTTAACCAGACAACATAACAACAGAGTCCATGCTCTTAAACACTATAGTATGATATTATATTCACAACAGAGACTGACCTTTTTTTTTTTAACAATATTTTGAGGGGGTTTTTTATGATTTATTTATTCATACAGAACTGGGGTACAGGCCGGAGGTACAGGGATGGTGAGAGGTTCACCAGACACAGAGTGGGGAGCAGAACAGGCAGATCCATGAAGTACACTGCTGAGGGTAGCAGCGGGTCAGTCAAGAGAGGTCTACCACACCATGTGGATCTCCTCCAGGGCTGGAGATTGAACTCTCACTGAAGCAGCTGCAGCTAGCTTGCAGTGCTGCATCCCAACCTGTTGGCCACTAGGGAGGGCTGAGAGTGACTTTTTAAAAAGAAGATTTTAAATGGAAGACCAGTGGTTAGTTGTCAGGATTAACTCTGCCCAGACCACTTAGATCTTACCATCTCTTAATTGTGAATATAAAAATGAGCTAAAGTTCTGGCACCATGTAATATTTGGAGAAATTAATGATATATTTTTATATTGTCAAGATGGATTTTAATGCTTGATAATTATTTTAAATGCACATATATTAAAAATAATCCGACACTAACCACAGTTAAATTTTTGAATTTTTAATTTGTCGATTTGCCTGTTAATAACTTCTAAAACAACTGTTAACACTGAGTGGGGGGAAAATGCCATATGTAAAAATTTTTCTTTCGTTCTGTGAAGACCTAAGAGAAAGAGTGTGTGTGTAATGTAAGTTAAGATGAAGTGAAATAAAGCACTTACACTGGGAAGAAGCCAATGTAACTAGCCCAAATCTGACATACATTGCTTCAAATAGTAAATTCAGTGGCTGTTTGATGTCATCTTTATGCACAGTGTCTATTGAATTTCTGCTTTGAATCTTGGCAAAAGAAAAGAAAAATTAGTTTGTCTAGTATCTTACCTATAGCTGACTATACTTGTGTATCTTGATAGAAAGGGAAATGCTCACTTACTGTGATTTAATGTACCAAAATACATGACTTAATATATAGATTGAGTCAAAGTATAGCATCATTCTACAATAATTTGTTTCATTTTACTGTGGACTAGATTTATAGTGTAGTTCAAATAATGACCTTGAGTATCTCCATCATTAAAATGCAGAATAAAACCTAAATAGTTAGTGTAAATGTCATCTCTGTCATCAGTTACATAACAAAGACTCCATTTGTATTACCAATGTTTTTTAAATCAGCTTTAAAAAAAAAAGCTATAGACTCCTCACCCCCTTGTTGAACTAACACAAAGTAAATCCCCAGGGCCATTTCCAATCTTCCTATCTTTCTTCTCCCACCACACACCCTACTCCCCTATAACCTCACTGTCACTCTCATTCCCTATCACAGCAAAGTGTAAGAAGTCATCCATATGTGGGGAAACAGCAGAAACTAACTCAAAATACCTCAGCTATGATATCACTCACTAGGAAGACATATGCATTTTACCGTTTTGTTATTTTTTGCCTCCTATTAATAATTCCATCATGTCATCTATACTCCAGAAAGTGTAAACACTCTCTCATGATAGTCAAAAACAACAAAATTAATCATGGAGCTTACAAATCAACTGTCAATGATATTTCAAAATTCTTATTAAATTAGTGTCAGCCTTATTAGCCTTCCCCTTTGAATAATTCACTTCCTTTGTTTTGTCAGATAGACAACTATTTTAAAGGAATATGTCAAGATAGGAACAATACAATTTAGTAATGATTAGAGAGCACAGAGAACGTTATTAAGACATTTTACACTTACCTTCAAAGTTTTTCTTTCACTTTCTCTTTATTTCTAAGCTACAACTTCTGAAATGAGAAACCTTGTACCTAGTATACCTGTTTTTTTAGGGTGAGTGGAGATTAAACCACTCAAAGAATTTTGTAAATCTTAAACAAAACTCTTTAACTCAATATATGGAGCCTAATCATCAACTAAATCTTCTCATTTAAGAGTCAATCATTTTGATAAAAGCACCAAATTTGGTAATGTTAAAAGAAAGTTAGGCCCTCCCTGGTGGCGCAGCGGGTTGAAGCACAGCACTGAGAATCTGAGGCCACTTCCGCATGAGTTCGATTCCCGCCTGCCGCCTGCCGCCTGCCCCGGAGGAGACCACATGGCGAGCCAGACCTCTCCTGACCCACCCGCTGCTCCCCTCAGCAGTGTACTTCGTCAATCTGCCTGTTCTGCTCCCCACTCTGTCTCTGGTGAAGCCTCTCACCGTCCCTGAGCCTCTGGCCTGTACCCCAGTTCTGTATGAATAAATAAATAAATCTTAAAAAAAAAAAAAAAAGAAAGTTATAATAAAAAAAGAAATATGTGACAAAACTGCAGGGCACACTATATTCTAACTTGTCTCACTAAAAGATTAATGTGCTGTAATGTTTGATCACAATCTAGTTGTTAAGTGAAATAATTGTGTGAGAAATGAATGAAACTTCAGTCTTACAAAAACCACGTAGATAGTGAGGAAGTGCTCTGTGCCTGCAAAGGACATCCTATATAAATAGTGCCATGGTAGGAAGGAGTATCTTTAGTTTGTTAGCTTTTATTATGAAAATACTACTTGCCCTTGTGTGTTGAGGTTAGTTGAGATTATACTGGAGACTTGTATATTACTATGTGTGTGTGTATACATATATATAGGGGGCAAAGATGTATGCATATAGAAATTTTGCCCTATTTTTTCATTTGGTATCTAGCATTATATCTCACATTATATTTTCTTAAGAAGGGGTAGTTGGCCTTCTTGCTGGCCTAGGGTTTAAGTCTCGGTGCTATCACCACTGTGGCCTGAATTTCATTCCTGAGCAAGAAACTACCCCACATTATTCCACAGCAGACCTCTCCTGTCTTGCCCACTGCTCCCCTCAGCAGTGTATTTCAGCTAATCTGCCTGTGCTTCTCACGCTGTCTCTGGTAAGTCCTCCCCATCCCCTCCATACTCCTGGCCTAGACCCAGTTCTTTTATGGGAAAAAAAAATTAAAAATTTAAGGAATCCTTATTCTGCTACACACCTCCAATAAAAGAAAGGACAGTGAAAAGTTAGGTAGTCTGCTGAATATGCCACAGTGTTAAAGCAAGACTTTCATTTGAAAAGCAAACATAGAATAGCTTATCAACATTATTGATAACCTGGGCCTTTATAGGGCATATAAATAAGGATATGGTATGTTGGTATAATACTCTACATGTTGTAGGTGATACAAATTCAATTCAAACTGCCTTAAACCGGGCTTAAGAAGCTGAAATCCATAGGCAGCCCTGCCTTTGAGTAAGATTGAATTTAACAACTCACAATGAGCCATATTGTCTTAAGTTCTCACGCTTTATGTTCTTTGCTATTGTTTTTATCCACCAACTCTATATATGTTTTGTCCCTGGCAACCCCATCTACAGCAGCTACAAACCTTATAACCTCAAACTTGTCGAGAAAAAAAAGACCCCAATGACTATGTATTTGGAACAGAGTCTCCTTGGGGCTAGTTGGATCACTATGTCTAGCTCCTAGCCATTCATGAGCACCACAGTTATGAAATATTTACAAGCCACTCAAGACCAGCCCAATCCTGAAAGTAAGGTCATTTCTACCTACCAAACCAGTGGTAAGAATAGCAGAAGATGGATTGGGAAATGAATAGTGCAGAATGAATAAAATAAAGTAGAAAAAGTGTTCACTATACCAGACTATTATTGTTACATAGTGCTTGTCTCAAATTAAACCTTCTGTAGTCCATATTTTCACAAAAATAGAATGAGAAATGTGAAAATAAGTGCATGATTCACAAATGAACAACAACAACAAAAATTAAAAGTATCTGTATTCCTTAGCCCAAAGAAGGAAAATTCAAAATCTGATCCAATAGAATCCATAAAATAGTCATTAGAAATATGATCTACATTATTTTCCCTTTCATAAAAACTAACGTGCTGGTCTCCTAGAGTGTGCCCTCAAAGAATTGTTCTTGCTATGAGACTCCCAGTCCTATCACAAAGCCAAGTTGAGATGATTGATAATTTTACTATAGCTTACAGTGGCAAAATCAGCCACATAAGCACCCTGTCATTCACAAGAATAACAATCACAACAAAGACTAAATTCTATTGACCACTTATTATGTACTATACAGTGTGCTAAGAGCTCTATATGCATGCTTTCATTTAAGTTTCATAACTCCATTGGATGGCAACTATTATTACTCTCAAAATAAAATTGAATTTTTTCTTCTCTGATGTCACAGCTCCAAAGAGGTTCAGAATTTTTTCTACATGCACAAATGAGAAGTAACATAATTGCCCTGTACTGCACTAATTGCAAGGCTCTGCGTGAGGTGATTTTTTTTTTTTAATTTGTACTTTTCTTTAGGGCATATTAATGTATTCTTTGGGTAGATCTATCAATTCTCTCACTCTTGGAATGCCCATTACAGCCAAGACTGATAATATTTTAATATTAATCTGTTAGTGGACAGATTAATCTGGACAAAAAGAGTCTAAGCTATTTTTCAAATCTATCTAATTTATATCAGGCACATAGACCCAATTATTTGAGTTTTAAAGTTCTTTTACATGCTAAATCTGTAAATAATAAATTCCATCTTTATAACAGCCCCATGTATCAGTGATTTTTCCCTTATAACCACCCCAATACTCAAGTCATAAAAAGATAAGAATTTATTCCTTGTCCTATTTCTATGGGTCCGCTAAAAAATCTGCTTCAAACTAGGCCAGAACTGTCCTGTTTCACTGGTCTTATTCAGGGGCCCATGCTGAATGAGCAGTGGCTACCTTAGAAACCTTGGTAGTAGAGACAGAAGAACAACAGAACAAATGCTAGTACAAAGTTCATTTTAAATCTGCTCATATTTCAAACATGCCATTGACCAAGGAAATCACATGTTCAAGTTCAATATCAAGTGAATAGAAAAATTTACTTCTCCCTTGAGAGTGTTTTGTAGTGAACAAACTAAACACTGCCTGAACAATAATTTATTCTACCACAACTCCTCAAACAAATAATGAGGAGAGAAGATTAACATACCTGTTTGTTCTTTTGATTTAGAAAAGAATTTGGGATAAGGACAATGTGGCAATTTTTGAACTATTGATAGATGTTGGGATTGCAATAATGAACATCAAAATAAATGTAATATTTTGTGAATGCTGACAACAACCCATTGGCAGATATACTCTTCCCAAATTTGATAACTGAAGAAATAAAGTCATCAAGAGATCAAATAACCTGGTCAAAATTATACAGATAACAAGTAACAAAGGCAGAATATAGAGCCTACATTTTTCACTAATAAACACTCATCTGATTTCAGAAATGAATTTAAAAAAAAAATGAGGCCCCTCATCAGTTAGGGTTTGATCAGGCAAGAAGAACCAATATGAGTGACAAAGAACAAGAAATTAATACATACAGGGTTTTTCTCTGATTGGAACATGGGTTTCCAATACTGGTAGGTCTGGTGTTGAGCCTGACTACTAACACCTAGGAAAAGAAGATGGATATAAAGTTAGGGCAACCAAAGGCAAACACAGCCTGTGATTAAAAAAACAAAACAAAACAAACAAAAAAACTGAAAGGTCACCGTACTTGTGTCCTCCTGTCCCATCATTTGGGCAATTTGCAGAGGATAAGCCAGCATCCTTTACCACATTGCTATGCATGCCTCTGCCCCAGGATTCTCAGACACTGAAGGAGTCGGATAGGATCTGGTCCAATTGTGGGCCCAGAGCTGTCACTTGCCAATAGTTGATACAGAACAGCATGCACAAACTGCAGTGGTGCCTGGCCTGCAGCAAACCTCAGGCATAGAAATGCATGTTTTCCTCTGCCAAATCCTGCACGAATTTCTCTTATAAAACCATATAAACAAATAATTGGAAATCTTCTGGAAAGAGAATTTGAGGAAATTTAGATTGTGCAAAGTAGCCATACTGTGTAAGCATTTTTACTGTGAATTAGCTGCAAGTGGCATTTAAAATAGGACAGTATGAAGTACAATGATTTTCTAGAACATCCAAGTGCTCCAAGAGTGGAAAAATAGTAAGTCAGAGAGTTCCTATGTTATTCCTATTCCTATGTTACTTTTCACTTTAACATTTTGGAGCTACCCTCCGTGTAAGGGTGGTGATAGATCATGAATATTTTTTGTTTATTTAGCCCTGACATTTTATACTTAAGGGAGCTATAACATTTAGTTTTTGTCAGCATAATGTTGCTCTGGTGTATACTATTTTGGTTGCAAGAACTCATACCAGCTCAAGCAAAAAGGAAGGAACTTTTTTACTCATATACCTGAACATATAAGGATGGCTCTCGCTGTAGGCAAGGTTACATTCAGGAATACAAACAATATCACTAGGGTTTACTTCACAACCTCTCAAATGTACTAACCTCCTCTTTTGTGAATGAGGGTCATGTTTTCCTACTTCAAATGGACTCTCCCCATGTGTCAGCAAACATAAGTGCCAGTGTTTGTATGCATGCCTCTTTTTAGTGTGTATTTTTTTTAATGAGGTAACATTGGTTTACATCACTCTAGGTGATTCAGAAGTACAGATTCATACCTCTTCAGTTGTGTGTTACCACACCACACCCACCATCCACTCTCTTTTGCTGAAGTCCATCTTTACATTTTGAGATGCAAAAAGTGAAGCCCTCTCTCACCCAATGCACATACACACACACACACACACACACACACTGTCACTCTCTCTCTCACACACTGAAAGACTTCAAATCACTGTGGACCAAAGGAAAGAGAGTCAAAAATCCAGAAGTAAATCCATGTACATACCAAAACCCTGAACATAAAGTGGGTTAAAAAGACTGTCTTTTGAATAAATGGTGATGGGAGTATTAGAAAATGAATAAATGAATAAAGTTGTATTACTCACAAATACCATGCACAAAAATAAACTCCAAATGGATTTAAGATTTACATATAAGATCTTCCAAAATAAAATACAATAGAAAATATTCCATGGTATTCCATGATATCAACATAAAGATATTTTTGGTGAATCAATTCCTATGACAAAGGAATTATAAATAAAAATAAACAATTGTTATTACCTCAAATTATAGCTTCTGTGCAGCACAAGAAAACACAAAACAATTAAACACACTACTGAATGGAGGGAATATTTATCCATTATATAGCTGATAGGGATTACTATCCAAAAATATAAAAATTCATCCATTTCAATAATAAAAAAAACAAATAACCCAATTAATAAATGGGCAGCATATATAAACAGGCAAGTCACGAAAGAGAATACCCAGAAGGCCAAAATACATAGCAAATGTTCATCATCAGTCCTAAGATGAGTGATGCAGATTAAAATGTGATACCACCTTATACCCATGAGAATGGCACTACCAATAATATGACTAAATACCCCCAAAATATGTGTTATTAAAGGTTGTGGTTACAAAGATGAGTTACATCTTCTAATTACAAGAAATTGCAGAGAAAAAGGACCCCTGTTACACTTCTGTGGCAATGTGAATTGGTGCAACCATTATGGAAACAAACTGGATTTATACTAAAACACTAAAAATGAAAATATTCTATGGCCCAGCAATCCCACTATTCAGCAGATCCATAGACTATGAAACCTTCAACAACAACAACAACAAAATGTTCCACAATGTTCATAGCACTTTATTTCCAATAGTTAGGGTGTGGAAGCAGCCTAAGTATCCATGGACGGATGATTATATTAAGAAGATGTGGTTTATACTCACCATGAGTATTTATAAACATAAGAAAGGATAAAATGCAGCCGTTTTCATCAAAAATGAAAGGAATTAGAGAGAATTATATGCAGCAAAATAAGTCAAAGCAACAAAAAGAAATATCTGTAACAGAAATTTGGTAACATAAAATCCTTTGAAAAAAAATGTGTGAATATTAATAAACACTTGAAGGCTCTGAAGTTAAGAGGAAAGTGAGGAGGGAAAGGGGCTAGGAGACACAAGCAATGGTGGTGATGGAAATTTACCATAAGCAAAAGTTGCCAACAGATAAACTTTAAGCTTTGAGGAAAATAAATCTAATGTCTACCATATTTCCTACAATAGTTTGCCTTTGCTTGGGAAATTTTATTTGTTACATGCATAACAAATAAATATTACATGCATCATTACCCACTGGTCAGTCACAGCTCATACTTTTTTTTTTTTTTAAACAGCACTCCTGAGTTACAACTCCTTTTTTTTTTTTTTTTAAGATTTATTCATTTATTCATACAGAAATGGGGTAAAGGCCAGAGATGCGGAGGGTGAGAGGATTCACCAGAGACAGAGCGGGGAG